>NC_086446.1:204341458-204663402 GCF_028390025.1 Pseudophryne corroboree
GACTCTGAAGTACAAAGCTGCTTTGCAGACTGCTTTAATACATCCTGTGAGTCATAAGAACTATCTAAGATAAACACACCAGTTTGCTTCCAAAGGCATCAGTACCCGTGTAATTAATTACAGTCAGCTGTTGTTATTCAAGAATGGTCATTACTAATTTAAGTACAGCAGTACCATTACCTGTGCATATCACAGTCAGCTTTTGGGACCTGTAATTTCTGATTGAAGTCAATGCCTTGTTTTCGATAGACAACCAATGTTGGGCTAGGTCATCTGTAGTGGAAGTTCCATAGATATTGCAAAATTAATATATTTACATATATATTTATATATTTAGTGTGTACTACTGATCCAGTGTGTCTGACAATTCTCCTTGCCTGCTCCCTTGGTACTGTTTTAGCAACTTCCTGGTTCTGACTTTGGCTTTTCTCCTGACATTGCCAGCCTGGTTCTGACCCGATCCTGATTACTACACTCCTGTACACTTCACAGCGCCTAGTCCACTACCTGCCTTCAGTTCATCCAGTGTCCACCAGACCCGTACTTTAGAATGCCAGTCATAGGGCTGCAATTGTGTAATGAAGCCCAAACTCTGTTGCGGGGATCCCTGGTGAAGATCACTGATACATTATATTCCGCCCCTCTGCTCTGGGTCTATACCAATTCTGCAAGTACTGTATGGTCAGAATACATATTATCCCTGCGAGAGTTGTGACTACTTACCTGCATAAGACCTGGATAAAAAACCTGTTAAAGATTTTGATCAGGCATACCCAATGTATGTTAAGAGCAAACAATCCAAACTGTACATGTTTAGGTAGACATACAACCATATTTCAGATATGCCACAATGTGTCCAGAGACCGTTATGCAAAATCTCCCATTTCAAAAGGGTAGTCTGTGACATTATTAACAAAATCACCTGGTTGTCTAGGTAACAAAGATATGTAACAATAGAATTCCCTCTACAAACTTAAAACCTAGTAAATGGTTGTCAGTCTCTTGCTGGCAAGCACTTGAAGGCATGAGCAAGATAGAAATCATATGGCAAGATAAGGGAGTACTATGACTGGTAAACTCCAGGGGGTATATTTATTAGTAACATACAGTAGTTAATGAGGTTGAAAAGAGGCAAAAAAGCCCATCGGGTTGAACCAGTATTCTGTATTAAGCTGTGCACATTATAATGCACCAGCCGAAATAATGGTTTCGTACCTACAGTAATAACAACTGTATTTCGTATCACTCCCATATACATACTGTAATGTCAATATATTGAATGCTATAGCCATGGATACTTTTTATTCAGCTAGAAAACTGTATGAGTGTATAGTGTGAGTGTATAGACATGAAGATGTTGTCCATAGTATCCAATCAGATTCTAGTTATCTTCTAGAAGGTGCTAGAATCTGATTAGTTGCTACAGGCAACATCTCCACTTCTATTATTTCACACTTTAGTAAATATACCCACAGGACTCCAGACATCTTAAAGTTTCCTAAATAATTTGGGCTCTGTGGGGTGTGTGTACTAAGCCATAGATGGAGATAAAGTGCCAGCCAATCAGGTCCTGTCATTTTTCAAACATAGGGGGTGATTCAGACCTGATCGTAGATGTGCTAAATTTAGCACATCTACAATCAGTTTCTCTGACATGCGGGTGGACGCCTAGCACAGGGCTAGTCTGCCCCGCATGTCAGGCCCTGCACCCCCCCCTTCCCCCGCACAGATGATGAGATCCGCCAAGTAGCTCCCTACCTGTGCAGCCTAGCTGTGCTTTCAGGCGCCTACCCGCCATGTTTTATGTCGCAGTGGCTGCGTGTGATGTCAAGCAGTTGCCGCGGCCCGCCCCCTGCAATGGTCCGGACATGCCTGCGTTGTCCCGAACGCGCCCCACCAACAGCGTTCTAGCGCCTTTGGCACGCCCCCTCCCGCCCTGAGAACGCCTCTGCCTGTCAATCAGACAGAGCCAATCGCAGCTTTCGCATCTCACTGGGTGCGCACGCCAAAGGGCATCAGGCTACAATCGCTTCCGCTGCAGCGATCGGGTCTGAATTAGGCCCACAGCCTGTATCATGGCAGTTAGGAGCTGATTGTTTGGTACTTTATTTCTCGCCACTGTATCTCTCTCCAAGGTTTATTAAATAGACCCCATAGTCACTAAAGGTTTATTTTTATAGATTTAAAATAGATGGAAATTGATCATAATCGATTTTGTGTCTCAGGGGCTAAAACACATATTAACTAATAGATTATTTTGTATTCATTTTTCAGTGTTAGTAAGCGTGCGTTTTAGCCCTGTAAGCACAACATCGATTTAGACTAATTTGCATTAAATTGCAATCAATTATATTTTAAAAAAAATGCTGAAAATCAACCTGTATTAAATATACTGTACTCACTCAGTGTTCTTTTTTTTTTTTTTTCATGACTTTTGTATTCTACAGTAGATAACGTTGTTACACATATATATACAGGGCCGGCAACATAAATCTTGGGGGCCTGTAGAGTGATATCTCTGGGGCCCCCTCAGATTTTATACATATGCAATGGAAATTATTGCTATATAAGAAACTGTCAATAAAGGTATATATATAGATATATATATATATATACAAATGTATAAATATGTTTATCTCTGCCTCCTCCCCCACACACACCAAGTATGTCTCTCCCCAATAACTCCATGCAGCATTCCCAGCTCCCCCACCCCATCCCAAATCCCTATATCCCCTCACCAATCCACGTTTAACCCGGAAAGAGACCCACCTGCGCTGCACTTCCCAATATCCAGACCCAAACACTGCACAGTAGGAACCATGCGACCCTCAAACCCACCAGAAGAGGCTTGCGCAGGGCACTGGAATCCTGGCCAGCGGAGCTGTGGCCATATCCAATAACTGCCTGTAACAGGTGTGCCACACAGTCACTGTGTGCGATAGGCTCCTGTAACTCTGCCACAGCGCACTGTCCTTTTTGGACAAGACAGCTCGCATCCATGCTGGGTACTAAGCGGTGTATACTAGGGGCTTCTTTGATCCTTGGGGCCCGGTACAGGTGTCACTGTCCCCTTTGACCCCCCCCCCCCCCCTGTCTCCGGCCCTGTATATACATAATATAGTAAGCATATTTTGTACAATGTACAATATATAAATGTCCTTTCAAATGAGCACATTTAAGCTGCCTTTGTAGACAGCATGTAAATTCAGTCATCTACTTAATAAAACATGGCTTTTGTTTTAATACTTGTGTCACCAATGCAGAAGCAGTGACCATCTCTGTAGAGTTGTTGAGCTAACTGTAATAGAAAGCATGAAAATTGTTATTTTTGAAAAGTGCTCAGAGCGTCGGACAATGGGATAAGCAGGGACATAGAGGGTAGGCAAAGTAAATGGAAACATGAAAACAAAGATTAATGAGTGGTGCACAGTAGCAAGCTTACAACCTAGTGTGAATAGGGTAAGACTGCGGAACAAGAAGCAGAAGTTGCCAAGAGCAGAGAATTGGATAGCAGCAGGAGGTGCACCAGTGTGATTTGTATAGATGGGAGTAGAGTAGCCTTTAGCAAACAAAAGGGTTTTATAGAGCTTCTAAAGAAAGACATGAAGGCTGGGGAATAGTATGATCAGACATTAAAGGGAATTTCATAAGTGGATAACACTGATTGCGCTCCCCCCAAAAGCCCCCCCCCCCCCCCCCTCCCGCACACACATACTTTTTTTCATTTTTCCCTCCTGCGATTATGCCATGCCCCCAAAATGTCACCTGGGCCCTGCATACATCTTGGCAGCACTGAGAGTAAGTCTATGGCTACGCAGACTGTCAGTAGTGAAGAAGGCACCATTTTTCTTTGCATACAAGATCACAGCTGATGTCAGATATATGCCCTGAAAACAGCCATGACACGCCTGCGTGTTTGCTGCAACTCCATGTTACCACACCTAAACGGTACCTTCCTGCCAATTACTCTGCAAAAAAATCCTCACTGTGAGCGGAATTGCAAAGACACTTTTACACATGCACAGTGTCAGAGCTGTAACTAAAAAATTTTGGTGCCCTAGGCCAAAAAGAGAATTGCCCCCCCCCCCCCCTCACCCTATTTTTCCAATAGCGACATAAGGCGCATGCCTCGCGGTGAAGAGGCATGACAAAATTGATCCCAGAGAAAGCAATACTAGGATGTCCCTTATACACACATGCACACACACATAAATATAAAAAATCGAGCAGATCCATGCAGTTTGCAGCCACACAACCAATCCCTTGCAGCCACACACTACATAGATCTGCCCAGCCGCAACACTGATCACCCCTTCACAAAGTACAAGGAAAGCTTCAAATAGTTACAACTCTCTAGCTTGGAATTCTCTAGCTTTCTATACAAGGGCAGATAGTTTAAGGAATAGAGTGTCTGACTGCAATATCATAATTATCTCCAGGTAGGACCGAGCAACTACCATTGTTTGTCTGCTTGTGTGCAAGAGGCATTGAATGGGAGCAGTATTTGGAAGGCAAGCTGTTCCTTGTAGTGCCAATGGGAGATCCTGGGGGTGGCTCCTGGGTGAGTTATCTCTCTGTCTGGATGTGTTTTAGTAATAGCCTTTATCATGAGGCCTACTGTGACAGATTACATGGCCCTATGTGGGCACTGCTATTATGTAGTGTTAGGACTGCTGACATCGGAGAAGCCTTGAAGTGGCTCAGCAGCTTAAACATGTGTTTGCAATCATGTGTCAACTAATTCTCTGAATTTCTATTACCAGATAGGTTCAGGTATGGTTACAGGTAATTTTTAGTGTGCTGAAGGAAAATGTAGGGGTGGGATTTGCAACCCCCCCCCCCCCTCTGTCTGTTTGCAATTTCATAGGCAGCGGGTTTGAATCCTGGGCACATCAGCATCCCGAAATGTAATAAAGGACAGTGCGACTGAACAACACAGAGGTGTCAAGTCTATGAATGCTGTATAGGTATTAGTGACAAAAGGGGTTGGGGTAGGAAACAGGGGCGGTCGGGAGATGCTGGGCTTCAAAAAGTGGGAAAGCTGCAATTTAAAGTAATTATAGAATTTATCATTGACAAGTGCTGCCAACAGCGCCCCCTACCTTGCAGTGCTATGTGCGGAGCATACTCTGCACACACCTAGTTGCGGCCCTGCACAGTGTGATTACAGTGCATGGCATGCACAGCTTGCCGATAGTCACTCAATTGCGATAACATCGGCACAGCGAGTATACGGCTGGATAGCCATCGGCTGGTAGTGCTTACATAGAAGTGCTGACATAAAAGTGTTATTATAAAAATAGCGTTATACCTGCGTTAAGTTATATCATCAGCTGTTATCGATTGTGAACTTTGTGAACCAACTCCTCATCACTCTTTATGCTCAACAGGTATGATTTGTGGAACTGCACATCCCAGCAAGTTGTACTGCATTTGCTGATTATCTCAAATGAATATCATGATTGAATAGTTTAGGTATGATTCGTGGAACTGCACATCCCAGCAAGTTGTACTGCATTTGCTGATTATCTCAAATGAATATCATGATTGAATAGTTTAGGTATATTGAAAAAGCGAGGGGTTTTTTGTATTTTTTTCTCTTTGTAAAGATATAGTTGGCTGCCTTATTGGTATGTAATGTCTGTTTTATTAAGCTAATTTATGGCCTTAGCTTAAAGGGGGATTGTATTGGGTGGAGTTTGCAATCATTGCATTCACATGGCTATTGTTCCTATTTAAAGTCTAGTATACGGCTGGATAGCCATCGGCTGGTAGTGCTTACATAAAAGTGCTGACATAAAAGTGTTATTATAAAAATAGCGTTATACCTGCGTTAAGTTATATCATCAGCTGTTATCGATTGTGAACTTTGTGAACCAACTCCTCATCACTCTTTGTGCTCAACAGGTATGATTCGTGGAACTGCACATCCCAGCAAGTTGTACTGCATTTGCTGATTATCTCAAATGAATATCATGATTGAATAGTTTAGGTATATTGAAAAAGCGAGGTTTTTTTTGTATTTTTTTCTCTTTGTAAAGATATAGTTGGCTGCCTTATTGGTATGTAATGTCTTGTCACAACTGAGGGCCTGAGCTGACGGAAGGCAGCCTCAGTTGTAGGGGCTGAGATGTACCGGAACCTGGGAGGTTGTATCAGACCCCTGGACATGTAAGTAACATGAAGAGAAACCGCCCGAAGGCGTGACCACGACAACTTGAGTAAAAGTCAATGATATTTATTTATGACAAACTCCATGCATCACAGTAGCAGTAAAAAGTAACATAAAAATCAGCAGAGAAATAATAATACAGTTCCTGGGTACTACAGGGTGACAGGGGCCACAGAGCTCTGGTGGTATGAGACAGTTCTTATTATCTGCAAGTTGGAAAGTCCTTACCAGGCTCAACTGTAGCAATGAGGAAAGCCCAGGGTCGTACCAGCTGGTGTTCCAGGGAAAGCTGGACTGCTGTAGATAAAATGCTGCTGTGGGTACTGGTTAGAACCAGACAGGTGTTGGCACGGAGTGGATACTGGCTGGAACCAGTTAAATAATAAATAAAGCTTGAGAGCGATGCAATGTAGATGAAATGTAGAATTTGAGAGTGGAGAAATAATAATACCGGTGGAGAGTGGTAAACTGCAGAAAGGACACCGGCCCTTTAAGAGAAGCTGTACACTGCTGGAAGCTGAGCTGGAAGCAGGTGATGTTGTAGCTGGAAACAGGTGAGTCCAGAATGGATCGGAGAGTCAGGCTACACCGCAGATGGAATGCTGGTGCGGGTCTCTATAGCAGAAGTCTGGAGACAGGAGCTGGAACCTGAAAGACATTCACAGAAGAGAGACAAACTGGAACTAGGTTTGACAACCAAAGCACTGACGCCTTCCTTGCTCAGGCACAACCTATTTATACCTGCAGCAAGGAAGGCATTGGCTAGGCAATTATGCTAATTAATAATACTGACAACGGATTGGTAGGAATGATCAGCTGACAGAATCCAAGATGGCTGCGCCCATGCAGACACTTGGAGGGAAGTTTGGATTGTAATCCATGTGGTCTGGAAAACAGTAATGGCGGCGCCGGCCACCGGAGACAGGAGACGCCAGGCTGACAGATGCACATCCGACCACGCGGACACAGCGGAGGCCGCGGCTGACGTAATCGCCACTCTGAATGCAGAAGCTCAGGGACGGCGGCGGAGGCCGCGGGAGACGCCATGCCAAATGTATAAGGCGTTACTGTGACTGCGTCCAGAGAGACAGGAGAGGATGCGGGAATGTGCACATCAGGATAACAGATGGGATCCGGTCCTGGAGCGCTGAGCCAGCCTTAGGAGGCATCTGATAGGTAAGAAATGGCGTCCAGATACCCGGATCGTGACAGCACCCCCCCCTTTAGGAGTGGCCCCAGGACACTTCTTTGGCTTTTGAGGAAACTTGGAATGGAATCTCCGGACCAAGGCAGGAGCATGGACATCAGAAGCATTGGTCCATGAACGTTCCTCAGGGCCATAACCCTTCCAGTCAATAAGATACTGAAGTTGACCGTAACGGTGACGTGAGTCCAGGATCTTGGCTACTTCATACTCAACGCCTCGTTGAGTTTGGACTTTCGGAGTTGGAGGAAGTGAGGAATGAAACCGATTCAAGATTAGCGGTTTCAACAGGGAAACATGGAATGTCCTAGGTATCTTTTAGAAGGGAGGCAACTGGAGTCTGTAAGCAACAGGATTGATGACTTGATCAATTTTAAAAGGACCGATGTAGCGAGGTGCAAACTTCATACTGGGAACTCTTAACCTCAAATTCTTCGTGGATAACCATACCCGATCACCCACCTTGAGAGCAGGAACTGCTCGACGCTTCTTATCCGCAAACTTCTTGTACCTGAACGATGCCTTGAGCAGAGCTGATCGTACGCTCTTCCAGATATTGGCAAACTGATGCAAGGTGATATCCACTGCGGGAACAGAAGTTGCTGGAAGCGGTTGGAACTCAGGGACTTTAGGGTGGAATCCAAAGTTGGTGAAGAATGGTGTTGAAGAAGATGAAGAATGATACTGGTTGTTATGACAGAACTCGGCCCAGGGAAGTAATTGAACCCAGTCATCTTGAGAGGAGGACACATAGATGCGGAGGAAGGACTCCAAGTCCTGATTCACCCTCTCAGTTTGACCATTGGTCTGAGGATGGTAAGCCGTGGAAAACTTTAGCTTGACTTGGAGGGCTTGACATAAACTTCGCCAGAATTTGGCTGTGAATTGAACTCCTCGATCTGAGATAATTTCTTCTGGAAGACCGTGGAGTCGAAAGATCTCTTGTATGAATACTTGAGCCAACTTGGAAGCTGACGGAAGACCGGTGAGAGGAATGTAGTGTGCCATCTTGGTGAACCGGTCAACTACCACCCAGATGGTATTAAACTTGTTGCACATGGGCAAATCTGTAATAAAATCCATCGACAAATGGGTCCATGGTCGACGGGGAACAGATAGTGGAACCAGTTGCCCCGCAGGCGACTGGCGGGATACTTTATGTTGAGCACACTTTGGGCAAGATGCAATAAACTCCAAAACGTCCTTTTTCAGAGTTGGCCACCAATAGGACCTAGAGATAAACTCCAGGGTTTTTTGGATACCTGTATGTCCGGCAAAGCGGGAAGCATGGGCCCAATGCATGAGCTTCTTCCTTAGTGTCGGCTTCACAAAACTTTTCCCTGATGGGGGCGTAGAGTCCATCCCTACCGTGGAGAATGCCAACGGACTTATAATAGGATGCTTGTCTGAAGACTCTGACTCATTTTCTTGCTCCCATGAGCGGGAAAGGGCATCGGCCTTGCGATTCTGAGAGCCCGGACAGAACTGGAGTTTAAAGTCGAACCTGGAAAAGAAAAGTGCCCATCTGGTCTGACGAGGGTTGAGACATTGTGCGCCTTTCAGATATAGAAGGTTCTTGTGGTCTGTAAGGATGGTGATTGAATGAGAAGCTCCCTCCAACAGATATCTCCACTCCTCTAGAGCGAGCTTGATGGCTAGCAACTCCTGGTCGCCAATGGCATAGTTGCGCTCCGCTGGGGAGAACTTCCGTGAGAAGAAACTGCAAGGATGTAAATGGCCATCTTTAGCCCTCTGAGATAACACCGCTCCTACTCCAACGGAGGAGGCATCCACCTCTAGGATGAAAGGAGAGTCGATGTCAGGCTGTTTCAGGACAGGCGCAGAGATGAACCTCTGTTTTAAAAGATGAAAAGCTTGCATGGCTTCTTCAGACCACTTGGACGGGTTAGCACCCTTCTTGGTGAAAGCAGTAATAGGCGCCACAATGGTGGAAAAGTCTCGTATAAACTTTCGGTAATAATTGGCGAACCCTAAGAACCTCTGGACCCCTTTGAGGGTTAAGGGTACCGGCCAATTCTGGATTGCTTGTAGTTTCTCAGGATCCATCTCTAGTCCGGAACCGGACACAATGTACCCTAGAAACGGAATGGACTTGACTTCAAAGACGCATTTCTCTAATTTGCAATAGAGATGATTGACACGGAGACGGGACAGAACCTCCTTTACCCAAAAACGATGTTCCTCTAAATTGTTGGCAAAAATGAGGATATCATCTAGATAGACCACGACATGACGGTATAGAATGTCTCTGAAGATCTCATTGACGAAATGCTGGAAGACAGCTGGAGCATTGCTCAATCCGAAGGGCATGACGAGGTACTCATAATGTCCGTCACGGGTGTTAAATGCGGTCTTCCACTCGTCACCCTCACGGATCCGGATGAGATTGTATGCACCTCTCAAGTCCAGCTTTGTAAAGATGGTAGCTCCGCTAACTCTGTCAAAGAGCTCAGTAATCAGGGGTAAAGGATAGCGGTTCTTGATGGTAATGTCTTTCAAACCTCTGTAGTCGATGCACGGCCGCAGACCACCATCTTTCTTTTTTACAAAAAAGAAGCCTGCGCCGGCTGGAGAAGAAGAAGGTCGAATGAACCCCTTTGCTAGGTTCTCTTTAATGTATTCCTCCATAGAATGCGTCTCGGGCAGAGACAACGGATAAGTTCGGCCTCGAGGTGGAACCTTCCCTGGAACGAGATCAATCGGGCAGTCCCATTCTCTATGAGGAGGAAGGATATCAGCAGAAGCTTTACTGAACACATCCGTGAAATCTTGATATGGAGGAGGTGGAACATCAGACGACCTGGGGGACGAAGAACAGACAGGCAACACTTTAAACAAACATGTCTCAGCACAGGAGGGACCCCATGCCAGGATTTGCGTAGTCGTCCAATCAATTGTAGGATTGTGAAGACGGAGCCATGGAAGGCCCAGGACCACAGGATGTGTGGCTCTTGGAATCACTAAAAGTGAAATAAGTTCGGAATGAAGAACTCCCACTCTCAGACGAACTGGTAGAGTCCTTAGAGCAATAACTGTATCAAAAATTTTACTGCCATCCACGGCAGTTAAGGAAAAGGAGGAAGGAAGTCTCTCGGTGGGTAGGGACCACCGTTTAACATAGGCTTCGGTAATAAAGTTCCCAGCTGCTCCGGAATCCAGGAGGGCAATGACGTTCTGATAACGTTGAGCAACTTGAAGCGAGACTGGGAGATTACAATCTTGAGGAGATGGAGAGGAGATCATTACTCCTAGCCGGCCCTCTCCTTGGCGAGCTAGGATTTGAAGTTTCCCGGACGTTTGGGACAGGCATGAATAGTGTGAGATGGGGCTGCACAATACAGACAGAGAGACTCAGAGAGACGTCTTCGGCGCTCAGCAGGAGTTAAACGGGAACGGCCAATTTGCATGGGTTCATCTTTAGTTGGTGACAGTTGGCGAGGAGGAGGAGCAGAAGATTTTGGAGCAGATGATCTTCCACGCTCAGTTGCTCTCTCTCTGAAACGTAAGTCAACTTTTGTACAAAGTGAGATTAGCTCATCTAACTTGGAGGGTAAGTCTCTGGTAGCGAACTCATCTTTAATACGCTCGGATAAACCATGCCAGAATGCAGCATACAGGGCCTCGTCGTTCCATGCCAGTTCAGATGCCAGGATCTGGAACTGTATAAGATATTGTCCTATAGTATGTGATCCCTGGCGTAAACGGAGAATCTCAGACGAAGCTGAAGTTACCCGGCCTGGCTCGTCGAAGATGCGCCTGAATGTTGACACGAATGCAGTGTAAGAAGATAGCAGGGTGTCGGACCTCTCCCATAACGGTGATGCCCAGTCAAGGGCGGAGCCACTGAGAAGTGAGATGATGTAGGCAATTTTTGTACGGTCACTGGGAAAATTGCCAGGTTGTAGCTCAAACTGAATCTCACACTGGTTGAGAAATCCCCTGCAGAATCTTGGAGATCCCTCAAATTTTGCTGGCGTTGGAAGATGAAGACGTGGAGCAGAAACGGGTAAGGTGGGTGGGGTTATAGTTGGAGTCACTGTGGTTGACGCCCCAGATGCGCCTGATCCACGGAGAGTTGTCTGAATCCCATCCAGCCGAGTAGAGAAATCCTGGAGACAGCGGATGATGTGGCCCTGTGCAGCCTCCTGATGTTCAAGTCGGGCTGCCAGTTCTTGCATCGGCCTGGCCACTTGATCCTGGTCTCCGGCTGGATTCATTTGGTCAGTGCTTACTGTCACAACTGAGGGCCTGAGCTGACGGAAGGTAGCCTCAGTTGTAGGGGCTGAGATGTACCGGAACCTGGGAGGTTGTATCAGACCCCTGGACATGTAAGTAACATGAAGAGAAACTGCCCGAAGGCGTGACCACGACAACTTGAGTAAAAGTCAATGATATTTATTTATGACAAACTCCATGCATCACAGTAGCAGTAAAAAGTAACATAAAAATCAGCAGAGAAATAATAATACAGTTCCTGGGTACTACAGGGTGGCAGGGGCCACAGAGCTCTGGTGGTATGAGACAGTTCTTATTATCTGCAAGTTGGAAAGTCCTTACCAGGCTCAACTGTAGCAATGAGGAAAGCCCAGGGTCGTACCAGCTGTTGTTCCAGGGAAAGCTGGACTGCTGTAGATAAAATGCTGCTGTGGGTACTGGTTAGAACCAGACAGGTGTTGGCACGGAGTGGATACTGGCTGGAACCAGTTAAATAATAAATAAAGCTTGAGAGCGATGCAATGTAGATGAAATGTAGAATTTGAGAGCGGAGAAATAATAATACCGGTGGAGAGTGGTAAACTGCAGAAAGGACACCGGCCCTTTAAGAGAAGCTGTACACTGCTGGAAGCTGAGCTGGAAGCTGGTGATGTTGTAGCTGGAAACAGGTGAGTCCAGAATGGATCGGAGAGTCAGGCTACACCGCAGATGGAATGCTGGTGCGGGTCTCTATAGCAGAAGTCTGGAGACAGGAGCTGGAACCTGAAAGACATTCACAGAAGAGAGACAAACTGGAACTAGGTTTGACAACCAAAGCACTGACGCCTTCCTTGCTCAGGCACAACCTATTTATACCTGCAGCAAGGAAGGCATTGGCTAGGCAATTATGCAAATTAATAATACTGACAACGGATTGGTAGGAATGATCAGCTGACAGAATTAAAGATGGCTGCGCCCATGCAGACACTTGGAGGGAAGTTTGGATTGTAATCCATGTGGTCTGGAAAACAGTAATGGCGGCGCCGGCCACCGGAGACAGGAGACGCCAGGCTGACAGATGCACATCCGACCACGCGGACACAGCGGAGGCCGCGGCTGACGTAATCGCCACTCTGAATGCAGAAGCTCAGGGACGGCGGCGGAGGCCGCGGGGGACGGCGGCGGAGGCCGCGGGAGACGCCATGCCAAATGTATAAGGCGTTACTGTGTCCAGAGAGACAGGAGAGGATGCGGGAATGTGCACATCAGGATAACAGATGGGATCCGGTCCTGGAGCGCTGAGCCAGCCTTAGGAGGCATCTGATAGGTAAGAAATGGCGTCCAGATACCCGGATCGTGACATGTCTGTTTTATTAAGCTAATTTATGGCCTAAGCTTAAAGGGGGATTGTATTGGGTGGAGTTTGCAATCATTGCATTCACATGGCTATTGTTCCTATTTAAAGTCTAGTATACGGCTGGATAGCCATCGGCTGGTAGTGCTTACATAGAAGTGCTGACAAAAAAGTGTTATTATAAAAATAGCGTTATACCTGCGTTAAGTTATATCATCAGCTGTTATCGATTGTGAACTTTGTGAACCAACTCCTCATCACTCTTTGTGCTCAACAGGTATGATTCGTGGAACTGCACATCCCAGCAAGTTGTACTGCATTTGCTGATTATCTCAAATGAATATCATGATTGAATAGTTTAGGTATGATTCGTGGACTGCACATCCCAGCAAGTTGTACTGCATTTGCTGATTATCTCAAATGAATATCATGATTGAATAGTTTAGGTATATTGAAAAAGCAAGGGTTTTTTTGTATTTTTTTTCTCTTTGTAAAGATATAGTTGGCTGCCTTATTGGTATGTAATGTCTGTTTTATTAAGCTAATTTATGGCCTAAGCTTAAAGGGGGATTGTATTGGGTGGAGTTTGCAATCATTGCATTCACATGGCTATTGTTCCTATTTAAAGTCTAGTATATGGCTGGATAGCCATCGGCTGGTAGTGCTTACATAGAAGTGCTGACATAAAAGTGTTATTATAAAAATAGCATTATACCTGCGTTAAGTTATATCATCAGCTGTTATCGATTGTGAACTTTGTGAACCAACTCCTCATCACTCTTTGTGCTCAACAGGTATGATTCGTGGAACTGCACATCCCAGCAAGTTGTACTGCATTTGCTGATTATCTCAAATGAATATCATGATTGAATAGTTTAGGTATGATTCGTGGAACTGCACATCCCAGCAAGTTGTACTGCATTTGCTGATTATCTCAAATGAATATCATGATTGAATAGTTTAGGTATATTGAAAAAGCAAGGGTTTTTTTGTATTTTTTTCTCTTTGTAAAGATATAGTTGGCTGCCTTATTGGTATGTAATGTCTGTTTTATTAAGCTAATTTATGGCCTTAGCTTAAAGGGGGATTGTATTGGGTGGAGTTTGCAATCATTGCATTCACATGGCTATTGTTCCTATTTAAATCTAGTATACGGCTGGTAGTGCTTACATAGAAGTGCTGACATAAAAGTGTTACTATAAAAATAGCGTTATACCTGCGTTTAGTTATATCATCAGCTGTTATCGATTGTGAACTTTGTGAACAGAAGTGAAGTGAAGTGAAACAACAACACACCAACACTACCACAAATGGTTTGCCTTAATGCCTCAAAAGTATGTAAATCATCTTATGCATATTATCTGTTTTTTTAAAACCTATGAAAAGGCATCCCCAATCTGCTCACTACAGTTCTCTCTTATGCAAACTCATATATGTTTCTTGATGTAATGAATTCTTGTAATTGTCATTGCATGTGTGGGGAAGTTGCTCGGTGAAACAGTTTATTATTGCATACTGACTGGTGTTTACCTCCTTTGATCATTTACCCATTGTGGTCAGGTGTACTATATCTTTATATTTAGTAAGGTGTAGTCATGGTGTAAAGGACCGAGTATGATTACTGATTAGTAAAAGAGAACAAATACTGAGCAACATCCCAAAACAGGTAATTTCAACTTTAAACTTGTCATTTATTTTGAAACTCTGGACATGGCTACTAATAACAAATGCACAGACAAAATTCTTAAAGCTATGTCTGCAAATGCTAGGAGCTTAGGAGACAAAATTTCAGAGCTAATTGCGATAATGACAAGGGATAACCTGGATTTTGTGGCAATTACAGAGTCTTGGTGCAATGAGAATCATGACTGGGACATAGCTATACCAGGATACAATTTATTTAGGAAGGATAGAATAGGAAGAATAGGAGGAGGGGTAGCAATGTATGTGAAAAAAAGCATAAATGCTACTTTAATACAAAATATTGAATCCAAAACCGAGGCCCTTTGTGTCACCATAGAAACTGGGAAGAATGACATTATTCGCATTGGGTGATCTATAGACCACCAGGCCAGGGGCAGGATTTGGACAGGAACCTGTTGTTGGACATCTCTAAAATGGCTTTAAAGGGAGAAGTCATAATCATGGGAGACTTTAATTTACCCGATGTAAATTGGGAGGGGTCTTTTGCAAGTTCAGCTACAAGTGGCAAATTTCTACATTCCTTACAGGGAGCATCTCTCACGCAATTGGTGAGGGAGACCACTCGCAAAGACTCAATATTAGATCTAATTCTTACAAATGGTGATAGGATATCTGATATATATGTGGGTGAGCACCTGGGATCCAGTGATCATCAAGCAGTATGGTTTAGTATAAAGACAGGATCCAACTCCTGCCACACAAAAACAAATGTGTTGAATTTTAGAAATGCTGACTTTGCAAAAATGGGGAGATGTTTAAGTGATTCATTGGCAGTCTGGAGGAACTTGGAAGGAGTGCAGGAGAGGTGGAAAAAACTGAAAAGTGCAATACTAAGTGCAACAGACCTTTGTATCAAAATGGTTAGGAAAAGCACCAGGAAAAGGAAGCCAGTGTGGTTCACAAAAGAAGTATCAACTAGTGTGAAAGCATAAAAGATGGCTTTTAGGAAATATAAACAGACTCAAAATAATAACGACAAAGAGGTGTATCTGGACAGACGGAAGGATGCTAAGAAAGTGATAAGACATGCAAAGGCGGAAGCTGAGGAGAAAATGGCCCAGTCAGTAGATAAAGGGGGCAAAACTTTTTTTTAAGTATATAAGTGAAAGGAGAAAATCAAATGGAGGCATAATAAGACTTAAGACAGAGAGTGAGCATTTGGTGGAGGGAGACAAGGCAATAGCAGATCACCTAAATAATTATTTTTGCTCAGTATTTACTACAGAAGAAGGGATGGGGCCACAGTTAAGTTGCAAGGACATTCATAAAAATAAGGTAGATGAAAATACATTTACAGAGGAGAAGGTCCTAACAGAACTTTCAAAACTAAAAGTGGATAAATCAATGGGACCAGATGGGATACACTTAAGGATACTCAAAGAGCTAAAAGATGTGCTGGTTCCACCTTTAACAGAATTATTTAACCAGTCACTAAATACAGGTGCTATTCCAGAGGACTGGAAAAGAGCAAATGTAGTTCCACTGCACAAAAGTGGAAGCAAGGAAGAAGCAAGTAACTACAGACCAGTAAGCCTTACATCAGTAGTAGGGAAAGTAATGGGAAAACTATTAAAAGAAAGAATAGTGGAATATCTTAAATCAAACCACTTACAGGATCCAAAACAGCATGGATTTACTGGTGGGAGATCATGCCAAACAAATCTTATTGACTTTTTTGACTCTGTGATGAAAATAATAGATCAAGGGGGAGATGTAGATGTAGCATATCTAGACTTTAGTAAGGCATTTGACACTGTCCCACATCGCAGACTGCTAAATAAACTTGAAGCCTGGGGGTGGATTATAAATCAGTTAAATGGATAAGAACCTGGTTGCAGGATAGGAAACAGACAGTCGTAGTTAATGGAGTGCAATCAATGGAGGGAAATGTTACCAGTGGAGTACCCCAGGGATCTGTACTTGGTCCAGTTCTCTTTAATATCTTTGTTGGTGAAATTGCAGATGGTATTGAAGGGAAGATATGACTTTTTGCAGATGATACAAAGATATGCAACAGGGTAGACACACCGGGAGGGGTAAAACAAATGATTAATGACCTAGGTAGGCATGAGAAATGGTCAAGAACGAGGCAACTACAGTTTAATGCTAAAAAATGCAAAATCATGCACTTGGGTCTCAAAAACCCAAAGGCTAAATATAGTATCAAGGGTACTATAATGGAAATTACTGAGGAGGAAAGAGATTTAGGAGTCACTATTTCAAGTGACTTGAAGGCAGGAAAGCAATGCAACAAAGCAATGAGAAAGGCAAGTCAGATGCATGGTTGCATAGGGAGAGGAATCAGTAGCAGGAAAAAAGAAGTGATAATGCCACTGTATAGGTCATTGGTACGGCCCCATCTGGAATACTGTGTCCAGTTCTGGAGACCCTATCTCCAGAAGGATATAAATGCATGGCCTACATCACAAAACTTACCCGGAAAGGCTAAAAGATCTTAACATGTATAGTTTGGAGGAGAGAAGGGAAAGGAGGGACATGATAGAAACTTTCAAATATATCAAGGGTCTTAACAAAGTTCAGAAGGGAAACATTCTTCAAAGGAAAAGAAGTATTAGAAATCGAGGGCATACATTGAGACTGGAGGGGGAAATTTAAGGAAAAATTACTTCACAGAAAGGGTAGTGGATAAGTGGAATAGTCTCCCATCAGAGGTGGTAGAGGCTAAGACTGTAGGGCAATTTAAACATGCTTGGGACAGGCATATGAATATCCTTACAAAGAATTAATGTTAAAAAAGGGTTGAGATTGCCTAAAGGATAAAATAAAAAAGGGGCAGATTAGATGGGCCAAGTGGTTCTTATCTGCCGTCAAATTATATGGGGGTAATTCTGAGTTGATCGCAGCGGGATTTTTTTTAGCAGTTGGGCAAAACTATGTGCACTGCAGAGGAGGCAGATATAACATGTGCAGAGAGAGTTAGATTTGGGTGGGTTATTTTGTTTCTGTGCAGGGTAAATACTGGCTGCTTTATTTTTACACTGCAAATTAGATTGCAGATTCAACACACCTCACCCAAATCTAACTCGCTCTGCACATGTTATATCTGCCTCCCCTGCAGTGCACATGGTTTTGCCTACTAAAAAAAATCCTGCTGCGATCAACTTGGAATTACCCCCTATATGTTTCTATGTAACTCTGAATTAGGCTCTTATTTTGGCTTTTTCTTAAAAAAAAAAAAATGTAGAAAGAAAAAATTTGCTTAATTGCAAAACAATTTTCAGCACATTTTTGTTGTTGGTCTTCTTTCTTTTATGGCTTAATTTATTTTATTTTTTTATTCATACATTGTCCACTTTTACTTACTTAATATAGGGGGAGATGTACTAAGCAGTGAAGAGAGTGGAGAAATGAGCCAGTGGAGAAGTTGCCCATGGCAACCAACCAGCATTGAAGTAACATTTATAATTTGCATACTATAAAATTATACAGAGCAGCGAATTGGTTGCCATGGGCAAATTGTACACTGGCTCACTTCTCTACTCTTTTCACTGCTTAGTTCATCTCCCCCATAGTGTGCTGATTTCTAATTCAGACTAATCCTGTCAGTGTCTTGATAGATGTTTTTTTTAAAAGAAGTTTTTCTCTTACGTCCTAGAGGATGCTGGGGAACTCCGTAAGGACCATGGGGATAGACGGGCTCCGCAGGAGACATGGGCACTTTAAGAAAGAACTTTAGGTATGGGTGTGCACTGGCTCCTCCCTTTATGCCCCTCCTCCAGACCTCAGTTTACTACTGTGCCCAGAGGAGACTGGGTGCATTACAGGGAGCTCTCCTGAGTTCCTGAAAGAAAGTATATTTGTTAGGTTTTTTATTTTCAGGGAGCCTGCTTGCAACAGACTCCCTGCATCGAGGGACTGAGGGGAGAGAAACAGACCTGCTTTAATGTTAGGCTCTGTTTCTTAGGCTACTGGACACCATTAGCTCCAGAGGGATCGGTACGCAGGTCTCACCCTCGCCGTCCGTCCCAGAGCCGCGCCGCCGTCCTCCTCGCAGAACCGGAAGATAGAAGCCGGGTGAGTATGAGAAGAAAGAAGACTTCAGAGGCGGCAGAAGACTTCAGATCTTCACTGAGGTAACGCACAGCAGTAAAGCTGTGCGCCATTGCTCCCACACAGCACACACAAACGGCAGTCACTGTAAGGGTGCAGGGCACAGGGGGGGCGCCCTGGGCAGCAATAAAACCTCTTTTTCTGGCAAATGTGTATATATACAGCTGGGCACTGTATATATAAAGAGCCCCAGCCAGGTTTTTCGATATTTGAGCGGGACAGAAGCCTGCCGCCGAGGGGGCGGGGCTTCTTCCTCAGCACTCACCAGTGCCATTTTCTCCACAGCACAGCGCTGAGAGGAAGCTCCCCGGACTCTCCCCTGCTTATCCACGGTGAAAGAGGGTTTTAAAGAAGGGGGGGCACATAATTGGCGCAATATACAGATTACAGCGCTATCTGGGTAAACATATTGTGTGTTTTTTTCCTGGGTCATTAGCGCTGGGTGTGTGCTGGCATACTCTCTCTCTCTCTCTCTGTCTCTCCAAAGGGCCTTGTGGGGGAACTGTCTTCAGATAAGAGGATTCCCTGTGTGTGTGGTGTGTCGGTACGCGTGTGTCGACATGTCTGAGGTAGAAGGCTCTCCTAGGGAGGAGGTGGAGCAAATGAATGTGGTGTCTCCGTCGACAACGCCGACACCTGACTGGATGGATATTTGGAATGTTTTAAGTGCTAATGTGAATTTATTGCACAAAAGATTAGACAAAGCTGAGGCTAGGGAACAGCCAGGAAATCAACCCATGTCTGTCCCTATGTCGCATGGACCTTCGGGGTCTCAAAAGTGCCCACTATCCCAAATAGTAGACACTGATACCGACACGGATTCTGACTCCAGTGTCGACTACGATGATGCAAAGTTACAGCCAAAACTGGCTAAATGTATTCGATATATGATTATCGCAATAAAAGATGTTTTGCATATCACAGAGGAACCCCCTGTCCAGGGTACACATGTATAAGGGAAAGAAACCTGAACTAACCTTTCCCCCTTCTCATGAGCTGAACGAGTTGTGTGAAAAAGCATGGGAATCTCCAGACAAAAAACTGCAGATTCCCAAAAGGATTCTTATGGCGTATCCTTTCCCGGCAAAGGACAGGATACGGTGGGAATCCTCCCCTATGGTGGACAAAGCGTTGACACGCTTATCCAAAAAGGTAGCGCTGCCATCCCAAGATACAGCTACCCTAAGGGATCCTGCTGATCGCAAGCAGGAGGTTACTTTGAAGTCCATTTACACACATTCTGGTACTTTACTCTGACAGGCTATTGCGTCGGCTTGGGTTTGTAGCGCTGTAGCAGCGTGGACAGATACCTTATCAGCGGAGTTTGAGACCCTGGATAAGGATACCATCTTATTGACCCTAGGACATATAAAAGATGCTGTCTTATATATGAGAGATGCTCAAAGAGACATTGGTTTACTGGGTTCTAGAGTCAACGCTATGTCGATTTCTGCTAGATGAGTCCTATGGACCCGGCAATGGACAGGTGATGCCGACTCAAAAAGGCATATGGAGGTTTTACCTTACAAGGGTGAGGAATTGTTTGGAGAAGGTCTCTCGGACCTGGTCTCCACAGCTACAGCTGGTAAATCCAATTTTTTGCCTTATATTCCCTCACAGCCTAAGAAAGCGCCACATTATCAAATGCAGTCCTTTCGGTCACAGAGAAACAAGAAAGTACGAGGTGCGTCCTTTCTTGCCAGAGGTAAGGGCAGAGGAAAAAAGCTGCACAACATAGCTAGTTCCCAGGAACAGAAGTCCTCCCCGGCCTCTTCAAAATCCACCGCATGACGCTGGGGCTCTGCTAAGGGAGTCCGCCCCAGTGGGGGCACGTCTTCGAAATTTCAGCCCCATCTGGGTTCACTCACAGGTGGATCCCTGGGCAATAGAAATTGTTTCTCAGGGTTACAAGCTGGAATTCGAAGAGGTGCCTCCTCGCCGGTTTTTCAAATCGTCCCTGCCGGCTTCTCCCCCAGAAAGGGAGTTAGTGTTAAATGCAATTCACAAATTGTATCTTCAACAGGTGGTGGTCAAGGTTCCCCTTCTTCAACAAGGGAGGGGATATTACTCAACCCTGTTTGTAGTCCCGAAACCGGACGGTTCGGTCAAACCCATTTTAAATTTAAAATCCCTCAACCTATACTTGAAAAGGTTCAAGTTCAAGATGGAATCGCTCAGAGCGGTCATCGCCAGCCTGGAAGGGGGGGATTTTATGGTATCCCTGGACATAAAGGATGCATACCTTCATGTTCCCAAATATCCACCTCATCAGGCGTACCTGAGATTTGCGGTACAGGATTGTCATTACCAATTTCAGACGTTGCCGTTTGGGCTTTCCACGGCCCCGAGGATTTTCACCAAGGTAATGGCGGAAATGATGGTGCTCCTGCGCAAGCAGGGTGTCACAATTATCCCGTACTTGGACGATCTCCTCATAAAAGCGAGATCAAGAGAGCAGTTGCTGAGCAGCGTGTCACTTTCACTGAAAGTGTTACAGCAACACGGCTGGATTCTCAATATCCCGAAGTTACTGTTGGTTCCTACGACTCGTCTGACCTTCTTGGGCATGATTCTGGATACGGACCAGAAAGGAGTTAATCTTCCGATAGAAAAGGCTCAGTAACTCATGACCCTGGTCAGGAACCTATTGAAGCCAAAACAGGTGTCAGTGCATTACTGCACTCGAGTCCTGGGAAAGATGGTGGCATCGTACGATGCCATTCCCTTCGGCAGGTTCCATGCGAGGACCTTCCATTGGGACCTACTGGACATGTGGTCCGGGTCACATCTACAGATTCATCAGTTGATCGCCCTGTCCCCCAGGGCCAGGGTATCTCTCCTGTGGTGGCTACAGAGTGCTCACCTTCTAGAGGGCCGCAGGTTCGGCATTCAGGACTGGGTTCTGGTGACCACGGACGCGAGCCTCCGAGGTTGGGGAGCAGTCACACAGGGAAGAAAACTTCCAAGTACTTTGGACAAGTCAAGAGACTTGTCTTCACATCAACGTCCTGGAGCTGAGGTCCATATACAACGCCCTTCGTCAAGCGGAGACCTTACTTCGCGACCTATCAGTTCTGATTCAGTCAGACAACATCACGGCAGTGGCTCATGTAAACCGCCAAGGCGGCACAAGGAGCAGAGTGGCAATGGCGGAAGCCACCAGGATTCTTCGCTGGGCGGAAAATCATGTAAGCGCACTGTCAGCAGTGTTCATTCCGGGAGTGGACAACTGGGAAGCAGACTTCCTCAGCAGGCACGACCTGCATCCAGGAGAGTGGGGACTTCGTCGGGATGTCTTCACACAGATTGCAAGTCAGTGTGGACTGCCCCAGATAGACATGATGGCGTCCCGCCTCAACAAAAAGCTGCAGAGGTATTGCGCCAGGTCAAGAGACCCTCAGGCGGTAGCTGTGGATGCCCTAGTGACACCATGGGTGTTCCAGTCGGTTTATGTGTTTCCTCCTCTTCCTCTCATCCCAAAGGTGTTGAGAATAATAAGAAAAAGAGGAGTCCAGACAATTCTCATTGTTCCAGATTGGCCGCGAAGGGCCTGGTATCCGAATCTGCAGGAGATGCTCACAGAAGATCCGTGGCCTCTTCCTCTAAGGCAGGACCTGTTGCAACAGGGGCCCTGTCTGTTCCAAGACTTACCGCGGCTGCGTTTGACGGCAAGGCGGTTGAACGCCGGATCCTAGCGGAAAAGGGCATTCCGGATGAGGTCATTCCTACTCTGATAAAGGCTAGGAAGGACGTGACAGCTAAACATTATCACCGTATATGGCGAAAGTATGTTTCTTGGTGTGAGGCCTACGGAAGAATTCCAACTCGCCGTTTCCTTCACTTCCTACAAACTGGAGTGAATTTGGGCCTAAAATTAGGCTCCATTAAGGTTCAGATTTCGGCCTTATCCATTTTCTTTCAGAAAGAATTAGCTTCTATCCCAGAAGTACAGACTTTTGTGAAGGGAGTGCTGCATATTCAGCCTTTTGTACCTCCGGTGGCGCCTTGGGACCTTAATGTGGTGTTGAGTTTCCTTAAGTCGCACTGGTTTGAACCACTTAAAACGGTGGAGTTACAATATCTCAGTTGGAAGGTGGTCATGTTTTTAGCCTTGGCTTCGGCTAGGCGAGTGTCGGAATTGGTGGCTTTGTCTCATAAAAGCCCCTATCTGGCTTTCCATATGGATAGAGCAGAATTGCGGACCCGTCCTCAATTTTTGCCTAAGGTGGTGTCATCTTTTCATATGAACCAACCTATTGTGGTGCCTGTGGCTACGCGAGACTTGAAGGATTCCGAATCCCTTGATGTGGTCAGGGCTTTGAAAATTTACGTGGCCAGAACGGCTAGAGTCAGAAAAACAGAAGAACTGTTTGTCCTGTATGCAGCCAACAAGGTTGGCGCTCCTGTTTCAAAGCAGACTATTGCTCGCTGGATCTGTAACACGATTCAGCAGACTCATTCTACGGCTGGATTGCCGTTACCAAAATCGGTCAAGGCCCATTCCACTAGGAAGGTGGGCTCTTCTTGGGCGGCTACCCGAGGGGTCTTGGCACTACAGCTGTGCCGAGCTGCTACTTGATCGGATTCAAACACCTTTGCAAAATTCTATAAGTTTGATACCCTGGCTGAGGAGGACCTCCTGTTTGCTCAATCGGTGCTGCAGAGTCATCCCCCCCCCCCCCATTTGGGAGCTTTGGTATAATCCCCATGGTCCTTACAGAGTCCCCAGCATCCTCTAGGACTACGAGAAAAAGATTTACCGGTAGGTTTAAAATCTTATTTTCTTGGGCCATTTTAATTAGTAAACGATTACTGAAAGAATCAACAAAAGAGACATGTCTAGTTATGCTGTCTTATGACTGAATTTTTCTAAAGAAAATGTGTGAGTTTTCAATGTAGGAGGAAGAATATTTTAAATTAACATATCTACTCACAGCAGAAATATGATTTTATCAGGACAAATCAATGTGATAATACATTTACAAATGTATCAAGATTTTAAATTTAAGGACAAAATTAATGCACAAAAAGCCTTCAGAATGTTATTAAAACATTAATTGTGTAGGTACATGGAGACAGTATGGAACAGGTGTGATTAACAAAAGTACAGTAATAGTTACATTTGTTCTAAAAAGCTAAATAGAGCTCTAGGGAGATAAATAATAGTAATATACTGAAGATGCACATTTTATAATTATTTAACATAAAAACTGGTACTGTGCTACAATGTCTGTACACCAGGAGAAAAATAATAGCACAATTTTTACGAACTTTTTAGATTATTACAGAATACAGTATTGACACATTTATAATAAAAAGCACTGAAACCTATTATAAGTTATGGTCCTTAATAAATTGAAAATAACTAATGATTGTGTCACTGAAACCTATTATAAGTTATGGGTCTTAATACATTGAAAATAACTAATGATTGTGTCTTCTAGCCAGATGCTCTTGTCTATGATGATGCAAATTTGGGTATTTTCTGGAGCACCTACCATGTATCCATTTTAATGTGCACATGAGTTGATAATGATCCAGTAGTTTAAAGAGTGGAAGGATTGTCTTATATATGGGGGAGATTCCTATTCTTAAGGTGTATACATATGGTGAGATTTTGACTAAGTGCCAATTTTGACTATGCAATTTCCCTTGAACTCCCAGGATCCCAGAACCACCACTATATTTACTGTACTTGCAATTTTGACTATATACAATTTTGACTATACTAGGAACTAGATTGTTCACAATATAGTCAAAATTGCCTTGCCTGTGCAGTCTATTTTTTCTTGCGATACTGCCTCCACGGGAGCATGCATTGGTATCACAAGCTGTATACACACAGTGCGATACAGGTTGAGTATCCCTTATCCAAAATTCTTGGGGCCAGAAGTATTTTGGATATCGTATTTTTCCGTATTTTGGAATAATTGCATACCATAATGAAATATCATGGTGATGGGACCCAAGTCTAAGCACAGAATGCATTTATGATTCATATACACCTTATACACACAGCCTGAAGGTAATTTTAGCCAATATTTTAATAACTTTGGGGGTCATTCCGAGTTGTTCGCTCAGTATTTTTCTTCGCATCGCAGCGATTTTCCGCTAACTGCGCATGCGCAATGTTCGCACTGCGACTGCGCCAAGTAAATTTGCTATGCAGTTAGGTATTTTGCTCACGGCATTACGAGGTTTTTTCTTCGTTCTGGTGATCGTAGTGTGATTGACAGGAAGTGGGTGTTTCTGGGCGGAAACAGGCCGTTTTATGGGAGTGTGTGAAAAAACGCTACCGTTTCTGGGAAAAACGCGGGAGTGGCTGGAGAAACGGAGGAGTGTCTGGCCGAACGCTGGGTGTGTTTATGACGTCAAACCAGGAACGACAAGCACTGAACTGAATGCAGATGCCGAGTAAGTTTGAAGCTACTCAGAAACTGCTAAGAAGTGTCTATTCGCAATTTTGCTAATCTTTCGTTCGCAATTTTGATAAGCTAAAATTCACTCCCAGTAGGCGGCGGCTTAGCGTGTGCAAAGCTGCTAAAAGCAGCTTGCAAGCGAACAACTCGGAATGACCACCTTTGTGCGTTAAACAAAGTGTACATACACACTATTCATTTATGTTTCATATACACCTTATACACACAGCCTGAAGGTCATTTTAGCCAATATTTTTAATAACTTTGTGCGTTAAACAAAGTGTGTACATACACATAATTCATTTAGGTTTCATGGACACCTTACACACACAGCCTGAAGGTTATTTAATACAATATTTTTAATAACTTTGTGTATTAAACAAAGTTTGTGTACATTGAGCCATCAGAAAACAAAGGTTTCACTATCTCACTCAAAAATTCCGTATTTCGGCATATTGCGTATTTCAGAACCACTGGACTTATACGCCAGTACCACTGGACATATATGGCAGTATCACTGGACTGAATTTATGAGCCAGCACCACTGGAATTATACACAGGTTCACTGGAATTATACGGCAGGATCACTGGACTTATACGGCAGGATCACTGGACATATGTCAGTATCACTGGACTGGATTTATATGCCAGTACCACTGGATTTATACGGCAGGATCACTGGAATTATACGGCAGTACCACTGTACATATACGCCAGTATCACTGGACTGGTTTTATACGCCAGTACCACTGGATTAATACGCCAGTACCACTGGATTTATACGCCAGTACCACTGGAATTATACGGCAGGATCACTGGAATTATATGGCAGGATCACTGGGATTATACGGCAGGCTCACTGGAATTACACAGCAGTACCACTGGACTGGATTTATACACCAGTACCACTGGAATTTTACGGCAGAATCACTGGAAATTTATGGCAGGATCACTGGAATTATACGGCACGATCACTGGAATTTTAAGCAGTACCACTGGACATATACAGCAGCACAGGGAAACCATCACTGGGCTGATGCAGGACAACACAGCACCACTGCAATGTACTAGACTTATACAGCAGCACTGGACATATGGCAGCAGAAACACCACCACTGTGACTGGACTGATGCAGCACAATACACCACCACTGAACTGACGCAGCACAACACAGCACCACTGGACTGGATTTATACAGCAGCACTGGACATATGGCAACAGAGGACACAACCACTGTGACTGGACTGATCAGCACAAAACACTAACACTGAACTGATGCAGGACACTGAGGACGGAGACACGTCCTCTCTCTACACTCTCCAGTGCCGGAGTGAAAATGGCAGCGACGCGTGACGACTTATATGGAATCCAAACCTTGCGAGAATCTGACACCGGGATGATGACATTTTGTCTCGTTCTGGTTTCCGAGTCAGGCAGGTAAACCTGAGCCTGACTTGGATCCGGGCTCGTGTGGTGACTTTCGGTTCTCTGAGAACCGAACCCGCTCATCTCTAATATTTATCATATATAGATGTCATATATAGACGTGCCTTTTCCACTCTTAGTTGTAAATTTATTGAAGCTTCTAAAACAGAGAATTGGTGATGTTGCCCATAGCAACCAATTAAATACTGTCTATCATTTCTCTATATGTTTTAGAAGCTTTAGTAAATTTATCCCTTAGCTTCCATCTGATTACTTGGGATGTAGTTATGTGATCGGCGGTCAGGAGACCGCAGGTCACAATACCGGCACCTACATCCCGCCCCCTTACAACCCCTACAGTCGGCATGCCGTCTAACAGGGACTATTCCTACTCGTGGACACCCATAGAGTGGGAATAGAACCTGTTGCAATCACCCCCCATCCCCCACTCCCCGCGCCAAACATCTCAATGCTGGGATCACAGCATCAGTATGGTGACTGGCGGTCACGCATTACCAATCCGATTACTTGACTCTCTATGTTCCACTCTACTGACAATACTGTTCTTCATTTCAGTGATCTCCACTGCAATAGTGATAAGTACTTAAGTATGTTGGATTCTTACATTGACAAGCTATTTTTGTTTCCGTCAGTGGCAGAACACAAACCATAGCAGATAAACATGCTTTTAGTTACATTGCTCTGTCTCTTGGACAATAACCTACTGTGCGTTTATTTTTATGCCCAATTTTTCACTCTGCTGCTGCTTTAACTAGATTTGTTCATAACACAGACAGTATTAATAGTAGAGATGAGCGCCTGAAATTTTTCGGGTTTTGTGTTTTGGTTTTGGGTTCGGTTCCGCGGCCGTGTTTTGGGTTCGAACGCGTTTTGGCAAAACCTCACCGAATTTTTTTTGTCGGATTCGGGTGTGTTTTGGATTCGGGTGTTTTTTTCACAAAACACTAAAAAACAGCTTAAATCATAGAATTTGGGGGTCATTTTGATCCCAAAGTATTATTAACCTCAAAAACCATAATTTACACTCATTTTCAGTCTATTCTGAATACCTCACACCTCACAATATTATTTTTAGTCCTAAAATTTGCACCGAGGTCGCTGTGTGAGTAAGATAAGCGACCCTAGTGGCCGACACAAACACCGGGCCCATCTAGGAGTGGCACTGCAGTGTCACGCAGGATGTCCCTTCCAAAAAACCCTCCCCAAACAGCACATGACGCAAAGAAAAAAAGAGGCGCAATGAGGTAGCTGTGTGAGTAAGATTAGCGACCCTAGTGGCCGACACAAACACCGGGCCCATCTAGGAGTGGCACTGCAGTGTCACGCAGGATGGCCCTTCCAAAAAACCCTCCCCAAACAGCACATGACGCAAAGAAAAAAAGAGGCGCAATGAGGTAGCTGTGTGAGTAAGATTAGCGACCCTAGTGGCCGACACAAACACCGGGCCCATCTAGGAGTGGCACTGCAGTGTCACGCAGGATGTCCCTTCCAAAAAACCCTCCCCAAACAGCACATGACGCAAAGAAAAAAAGAGGCGCAATGAGGTAGCTGTGTGAGTAAGATTAGCGACCCTAGTGGCCGACACAAACACCGGGCCCATCTAGGAGTGGCACTGCAGTGTCACGCAGGATGTCCCTTCCAAAAAACCCTCCCCAAACAGCACATGACGCAAAGAAAAAAAGAGGCGCAATGAGGTAGCTGACTGTGTGAGTAAGATTAGCGACCCTAGTGGCCGACACAAACACCGGGCCCATTTAGGAGTGGCACTGCAGTGTCACGCAGGATGTCCCTTCCAAAAAACCCTCCCCAATCAGCACATGATGCAAAGAAAAAGGTTAGGTGGTATACAATTATGGACGGACTGCCTGCCGAGTGCAGACTCAGAGGTAGCCACAGCCGTGAACTACCGTACTGTACTGTGTCTGCTGCTAATATAGACTGGTTGATAAAGAGATGTCGTAGTAGTATGTATGTATAAAGAAGAAAAAAAAACCACGGTTAGGTGGTATACAATTATGGACGGACTGCCTGCCGAGTGCAGACACAGAGGTAGCCACAGCCGTGAACTACCGTACTGTGTCTGCTGCGACTGGATGATAAATGATATAAAAAATATATATATATCACTACTGCAGCCGGACAGGTATATATTATATATTATATAATGACGGACCTGCTGGACACTGTCTGTCAGCAGAATGAGTTTTATTTTTATAGAATAAAAAAAAAACAACACACAAGTGAAGTCACACGACGAGTGTTTAACTTTTTCAGGCAATCACAATATAAGTATACTACTAACTATACTGGTGGTCAGTGTGGTCAGGTCACTGGTCAGTCACACTGGCAGTGGCACTCCTGCAGCAAAAGTGTGCACTGTTTAATTTTAATATAATATTATGTACTCCTGGCTCCTGCTATAACCTATAACTGGCACTGCAGTGCTCCCCAGTCTCCCCCACAATTATAAGCTGTGTGAGCTGAGCAGTCAGACAGATATATAATATATATAGATGATGCAGCACACTGGGCTGAGCCTGAGCAGTGCACACAGATATGGTATGTGGCTGAGTCACTGTGTGTATCGCTTTTTTCAGGCAGAGAACGGATATATTAAATAAACTGCACTGTCTGGTGGTCACTCACTATATAATATTATGTACTCCTGGCTCCTGCTATAACCTATAACTGGCACTGCAGTGCTCCCCAGTCTCCCCCACAATTATAAGCTGTGTGAGCTGAGCAGTCAGACAGATATATAATATATATAGATGATGCAGCACACTGGGCTGAGCCTGAGCAGTGCACACAGATATGGTATGTGACTGAGTCACTGTGTGTATCGCTTTTTTCAGGCAGAGAACGGATATATTAAATAAACTGCACTGTCTGGTGGTCACTCACTAGTAAACTCTCTGCACTCTCTACACTTCTACAGTACTCCTCCTAGTCCTAAGCTCCAGTAAATCTCTCTCTCTTATAATCTAAATGGAGAGGACGCCAGCCACGTCCTCTCACTATCAATCTCAATGCACGTGTGAAAATGGCGGCGACGCGCGGCTCCTTATATAGAATCCGAGTCTCGCGAGAATCCGTCAGCGTCATGATGACGTTCGGGCGCGCTCGGGTTAACCGAGCAAGGCGGGAGGATCCGAGTCTGCTCGGACCCGTGAAAAAAACCATGAAGTTCGGGCGGGTTCGGATTCAGAGAAACCGAACCCGCTCATCTCTAATTAATAGTGATGACATGGAATATACCTCTTTTCTTACACAAGACCTGAAATTTTGGTAGGCACTTGAAGTTAAACACTATATTCTTTCATTTACAGTTGTCTTTTTTTCTAACCAAGCTATTCATTCTAAAGAAATGATATTCTTGGTTAAATAGGTCGATGTACCCTATTCTCTTGCATACAAATAGAATTCTTTCAATCAAACCCTATTTTGCCCTATTTTCAATCAATATTTAAGCAGCTGCTCTATGGTGAATGACAAGGGGGCTTCAATACTAAGTTATAATATAACATTACAAATCACAAAGTTACTGTAATACAACTTTAAACTAGCCAGAGCTTCACCAGTCATTGACCTCATCGCCTCTCACTGCTGTAGTTGCAGTTTATTACAGTAACAATAATAAGCAGCCCTTGTAGTCATTTGTGGATATCTGAGATACTGAAGCAGTGTATTAAGCCTAGAGAAGGGATAAATAAGTGTTAAGTGAGAGCTGTCATTTTTCAAATCCGTAATGACTGGCTCGTGCGTTATCACCTTGCGGTTATTACTGCTTTATCACTTCTTTATCCCATCTTCAGGTTAAAACATCTGCCCCACTTGTCCTAATTCTGATTTGGAAGTAAAGTAGAAAAAAACAAAAACAACTCAGTACCTGGGCAAGACCATGCAGCACTGAGGTTGTGCAGATGTAAAATAGATGTATGTAAAAAATGAAATCTAGATTGCAGCGCGAAAATTAAACAGCCAGTATTTACCATGCACAGAAAACAAATCTAAATATAATTGGTCCTGTTGCATTGGGGGTACATTCAATTCAAGTCGGATTTCCCGACTTGTCGGCTTAACAGGAGTTTGTCGATTCCAGATTTTACCTATTCAATCATACTCCTGTCATTCAAACATACACCCCATGGTTTGTTCCAGAAGCTAAGTTACTTGCCCACTCACAAACCATTCAGTTAAAGCAAACAATCATCCAGATGGAACAGTGAAATAGTTAAACTGTTATCTACACAAGGAAGTTGTGTGTGTGTGTGTGTGTGTGTGCGCGTGTGTGTGTGTGTGTGTGTGTGTGTGTGTGTGTGTGTGTGTGTGTGTATATATATATATATATATATATATAATATACACACACACATACATACAGTGGTCGAAGTGGGCCGGTGTGCCATGGTATGGCATACCGGCACTTCACCACTGACCCGGAAGTTTTTTTATTTTAACTAATAGCAGTGTACAGGTTCGAATCTGCACACTGCTATTAATAGAGGCAGTGCTGAGCAGCAGGAGGAAGGGGGGTGGCCAGCCTTACATCATTAGGTGCCGGGCGCCCGTGTGGGTTGCGCCCGGTTCCTTCACCTGGAGCCACTGGAGCTCTCTGGGCGCCCACCTGTGGTGCATCCATTTAGCTGCTGCTGGAGCCCGAGCCCGGAGCATGACACTGCGACCTCCCCGCTACCTCTCCTCTACCTCCGCCATGTCCCTGCTATGAGGAGCGGTGAGTGCTGTTTTGGGGGGAGGGGGGGGGGGGCAGGTGTTACCTGGAGTAACATGTGTCAAGGGGCAGTACCTAGAGTAAAGCCCAGTCCCATAAAATATCCAAAGTATAAATATAATCTTAAAGTAAAATAGATAATGAGAGAATAAAGCAATCATTTTAATATATTTTAACCAAGAAAAAGCTTTGTTTTATTAATAAAACATTTTTCTTTTGTCATGCTGAGATTGAGATAGCCTAGGAATACAGCCAGCAATATATGTGCTTTGCATGTGAAATCTATTGCATGAAAGCCCTAGTCTTGGCCATCAATGATAATACCTGTCAGAGTTAGACCTCTTCCAGTTATAAATAGACCCCTTAGGGTGGGTACACACTATACCAATATCAGCATGATTTGTCATTTTCTGCTGAATCGGAATGACATATCGGGCAATGTTTATGCCCAATTGAGCATTCCCATGGGAGATATCTTGTGGTTAATCGTGCTGTACAGCCAATCAGAAGATACTGTATTGCATGCAACCCAGTGCAATGTAATGAAGAAAGGAACAAGGGATTGTTCAGTCGTTAATTAACTCGTTCTGATGTGTACCTCTAATACGATATGTTGAACATGCTGCATGGCCAATCAGAAGATATCTGATTGGCCAAATTATTATCAATATTATTATTCTTATTATTTACCTCTGGAAATTATAGCCCGAATTATGTCATCACCTCCTCCCTTGGAAGGGAATAGCATAGCCAATAATCAGTTTTTCTCTAACGTCCTAAGTGGATGCTGGGGACTCCGTCAGGACCATGGGGTTTAGCGGCTCCGCAGGAGACAGGGCACAATAATAAAAGCTTTAGGATCAGGTGGTGTGCACTGGCTCCTCCCCCTATGACCCTCCTCCAAGCCTCAGTTAGATTTTTGTGCCCGGCCGAGAAGGGTGCAATCTAGGTGGCTCTCCTGAGCTGCTTAGAATAAAAGTTTAAGTTAGGTTTTTTATTTTCAGTGAGTCCTGCTGGCAACAGGCTCACTGCTACGAGGGACTTAGGGGAGAGAAGTAAACTCACCTGCGTGCAGGATGGATTTGCTTCTTAGGCTACTGGACACCATTAGCTCCAGAGGGAGTCGGAACACAGGTCTCACCCTGGGGTTCGTCCCGGAGCCGTGCCGCCGACCCCCCTTGCAGATGCCGAAGTTGAAGAGGTCCAGAGGTCCAGAAACAGGCGGCAGAAGACTTTCAGTCTTCATAAGGTAGCGCACAGCACTGCAGCTGTGCGCCATTGTTGTCAGCACACTTCATACCAGCGGTCACTGAGGGTGCAGGGCGCTGGGGGGGGCGCCCTGGGCAGCAATGTATTATACCTTTTTTATGGCTAAAATACATCACATATAGCCCTTGAGGCTATATGGATGTATTTAACCCCTGCCAGATCTCACAAACTCCGGGAGAAGAGCCCGCCGTTTTAGGGGGCGGGGCCTATTCTCCTCAGCACACGGCGCCATTTTCCTGCTCAGCTCTGCTGTGAGGAAGGCTCCCAGGCTCTCCCCTGCACTGCACTACAGAAACAGGGTTAAAAACAGAGAGGGGGGGCACTTATTTGGCGATATGATTACATATGTGAAAATGCTATAAGGGAAAACACTTGTATAAGGGGTTGTCCCTGTATAATTATAGCGTTTTTGGTGTGTGCTGGCAAACTCTCCCTCTGTCTCCCCAAAGGGCTAGTGGGGTCCTGTCCTCTATCAGAGCATTCCCTGTGTGTGTGCTGTGTGTCGGTACGTGTGTGTCGACATGTAGGAGGACGATGTTGGTGAGGAGGCGGAGCAAATTGCCTGTATTGGTGATGTCACTCTCTAGGGAGTCGACACCGGAATGGATGGCTTATTTAGGAATTACGTGATAATGTCAACACGATGCAAGGTCGGTTGACGACATGAGACGGCCGGCAAACAAATTAGTACCTGTCCAGGCGTCTCAGACACCGTCAGGGGCTTGTAAAAACGCCCATTTACCTCAGTTGGTCGACACACAGACACGGACACTGACTTCAGTGTCGACGGTGAAGAAACAAACGTATTTTCCTTTAGGGCCACACGTTACATGTTAAGGGCAATGAAGGAGGTGTTACATATTTCTGATACTACAAGTACCACAAATAAGGGTATTATGTAGGGTGGGAATAATCTACTTGTAGTTTTTCCTGAATCAGATAAATTAAAGTGTGTGATGATACGTGGGTTTCCTCCGATAGAAAATTATTGGAGGTATACCTTTTCCCGCCAGAAGTGAGGGCGAGTTGGGAAACACACCTTAGGGTGGATAAGGCGCTCACACGCTTATAAAAACAAGTGGCGTTACCGTCTCCAGATACGGCCGCCCTCAAGGAGCCAGCTGATAGGAAGCTGAAAAATATCCAAAAAAGTATATACACACATACTGGTGTTATACTACGACCAGCAATCGCCTCAGCCTGGATGTGCAGCGCTGGGGGGGCTTGGTCGGATTTCCTGACTGAAAATATTGATACCCTTGACAGGAACAATATTTTATTGACTATAGAGCATTTTAAGGATGCATTTCTATATATGCGAGATGCGCAGAGGGATATTTGCATTCTGGCATCAAGAGTAGATGTGATGTCCATATCTGCCAGACGATGTTTATAGACACGACAGTGGTCAGGTGATGCAGATTCCAGACGGCACATGGAAGTATTGCCGTATAAAGGGGCGGTCCATCGGACCTGGTGGCCATGGCAACAGCTGGAAAATCCACTTTTGTTACCCCAAGTCACATCTCAGCAGAAAAGGACACAGTCTTTTCAGTCTCAGTCCTTTCGTACCCATAAAGGCAGGCGGGCAAAAGGCCAGTCATATCTGCCCAGGGTTAGAGGAAAGGGAAGAAGACTGCAGCAGGCAGCCCATTCCCAGGAACAGAAGTCCTCCACAGCTTCTGCCAAGTCCGCAGCATGACGCTGGGGCCATACAAGCGGACTCAGGTGCGGTGGGGGGGTCATCTCAAGAGTTTCAGCACGCAGTGGGCTCACTCGCAAGTGGACTCCTGGATCCTACACGTAGTATCCCAGGTGTACATTGGAAATTCGAGACGTCTTCCCCTCACAAGTTCCTGAAGTCTGCTTTACCAACGTCTCCCTCCGACAGGGAGGCAGTATTGGGAAAAAATTCACAGGCTGTATTCCCAGCAGGTGATAATCAAAGTACCCCTCCTACAACAAGGGAAGGGGTATTATTCCACACTATATTGTGGTACTGAAGCCAAACGGCTCGGTGAGATCTAAAAGATTTGAACAATTACATACAAGGGTTCAAATCAAGATGGAGTCACTCAGAGCAGTGATAGCGAACCAGGACGATATGGTGTCACTGGATATCAGGGACGCTTACCTACATGTCCAAATTTTGCCCTTCTCACCAAGGGTATCTCAGGTTCATGGTACAGAACTGTCACTATCAGTTCAGACGCTGCCGTTTGGATTGTCCACGGCACCCCGGGTCTTTACCATGGTAATGGCCGAAATGATGATTCTTCCTAAAAGAAATATGGACGCTTTCCTGATAAGGGCAAGGTCCAGAGAACAGTTGGCGGTCGGAGTAGCACTATCTCAAGTAGTTCTACGACAGCACGAGTGGATTCTAAATATTCCAAAATCGCAGCTTTTTCCGACGACACGTCTAATGTTCCTAGGAATGATTCTGGACACAGTCCAGAAAAGGATGTTTTCTCCCGGAGAAGAAGGCCAGGGAGTTATCCGAGCTAGTCAGGAACCTCCTAAAACCAGGAAAAGTATCAGTGCATCATTGCACAAGGGTCCTGTGAAAAATGGTGGTTTCTTACAAAGCGATCCCATTCGGTAGATTTCACGCAAGAACCTTTCAGTGGAATCTGCTGGGAAAATGGTCCGGATCGCATCTTCAGATGCATCAGCGGATAACCCTGTCTCCAAGGACAAGGGTGTTTTCTTCTGCGGTGGCTGCAGAGTGCTCATCTATGAAAGGGCCGCAGATTCGACATTCAGGACTGGGTCCTGGTGACCACGGATGCCAGCCTGAGTGGCTGGGGAGCAGTCACACAAGGAAAAAATTTCCAGGGAGTGTGAGCAAGTCTGGAGACTTCTCTCCACATAAATATACTGGAGCTAAGGGCAATTTACAAGGCTCTAAGCTTAGCAAGACCTCTGCTTCAAGGTCAGCCGGTATTGATCCAGTGGGACAACATCACGGCAGTCGCCCACGTAAACAGACAGGGCGGCACATGAAGCAGGAGGGAAATGGCAGAAACTGCAAGGATTCTTCGCTGGGCGAAAAATCATGTGATAACACTCTCAGCAGTGTTAATTCCGGGAGTGGAAAACTGGGAAGCAGACTTCCTCAGCAGGCATAACCTCCACCCGGGAGAGTGGGGACTTCAGCGGGAAGTCTTCCACATGATTGTAAACCGTTGGGAAAAACCAAAGGTGGACATGATGGCGTCCCGCCTGAACAAAAAACTAGACAGATATTGCGCCAGGTCAAGGGACCCTCAGGCAATAGCGGTGGACGCTCTGGTAACACTGTGGGTGTACCAGTCAGGGTATGTGTTCCCTCCTATGCATCTCATACCAAAAGTACTGAGAATCATAAGAAGGAGATGAGTAAGAATGATACTCGTGGTTCCGGATGGGTCAAGAAGGACTTGGTACCCGGAACTTCAAGAGATGCTCACGGAAGAACCGTTGCCTCTACCTTTAAGAGAGGACCTGCTCCAGCAGGGGCCTTGTTCCAAGACTTACCGCGGCTGCGTTTGACGGCATGGCAGTTGAACGCCGGATCCTGAAAGGGCATTCCAGATGAAGTCATCCCTACCCTGGTCGAAGCCAGGAAGGATGTAACCGCAAAACATTTTCACCGCATTTGGCGAAAATATGTTGCGTGGTGTGAGGCCAAGAAGGTCCCTACAGAAGAATTCCAACTGGGTCGTTTCCTACATTTCCTGAAAACAGGACTGTCTATGGGCCTAAAATTAGGGTCCATTAAGGTTCAAATTTCGACCCTGTCGAATTTCTTCCAGAAAGAACTGGCTTCAGTGCCTGAAGTTCAGACGTTTGTAAAAGGGGTACTGCATATACAGCCTCCTTTTGTGCCCCAGTGGCACCTTGGGATCTCAATGTTGTTTTGAGTTTCCTAAAGTCACATTGGTTTGATCCACTCACCACTGTGGAATTAAAATATTTCACATGGAAGGTGAAGATTCTATTAGCCCTGGCTTCAGCCAGGCGTGTGTCAGAATGGGCGGCTTTATCATATAAAAGCCCTTACTTAATTTTTCATTCTGACAGGGCAGAATTGAGGACTCGTCCTCAATTTCTCCTTAAGGTGTTTTCTGTTTTTCACATGAACCAACCTATTGTGGTACCTGCGGCTACTAGGGACTTGGAGGACTCCAAGTTACTTGACGTTGTCAGGGCCCTGAAAATATATGTTTCCAGGACGACTGGAGTCAGAAAATCTGACTCGCTGTTTAGCCTGTATGCACCCAACAAGATGGGTGTTCCTGCTTCTAAGCAGACGATTGCTTGCTGGATTTGTAGTACAATTCAGTTTGCACATTCTGTGGCAGGCTTGCCACAGCCAAAATCAGTAAAAGCCCATTCCACAAGGAAGTGGGCTCATCTTGGGCGGCTGCCCGAGGGGTCTCGGCTTTACAACTTTGCCGAGCTGCTACTTGGTCAGGGGCACACCCTGACTGAGGAGGACCTGGAGTTCTCTCATTCGGTGCTGCAGAGTCATCCGCACTCTCCCGCCCGTTTGGGAGCTTTGGTATAATCCCCATGGTCCTTACGGAGTCCCCAGCATCCACTTAGGACGTTAGAGAAAATAAGAATTTACTTACCGATAATTCTATTTCTCGTAGTCTGCAGTGGATGCTGGGCGCCCATCCCAAGTGCGGATTGTCTGCAATACTTGTACATAGTTATTGTTACAAAAATCGGGTTATTCTTGTTGTGAGCCATCTTTTCAGAGGCTCCTTCGTTGTTATCATACTGTTAACTGGGTTCAGATCACAGGTTGTACGGTGTGATTGGTGTGGCTGGTATGAGTCTTACCCGGGATTCAATATCCTTCCTTATTATGCACGCTCGTCCGGGCACAGTATCCTAACTGAGGCTTGGAGGAGGGTCATCGGGGGAGGAGCCAGTGCACACCACCTGATCCTAAAGCTTTTATTATTGTGCCCTGTCTCCTGCGGAGCCGCTAAACCCCATGGTCCTGACGGAGTCCCCAGCATCCACTACGGACTACGAGAAATAGAATTATCGGTAAGTAAATTCTTATTATTATATCCCATGGCATAGAATTTCCTTGTCATCTGTATTTTTCTGAGTATGTTGGACAATTACAGTATATTGCCACTTTTTTTTGTTTTAATTAATAGAAAACTGAATGACAAGCCTCGGTTGACAATGTTATGCCTCAGTTTCCTTATCTGAAGTTCCCCAGTATCTCCTCCTGTATGTCAAAAACAGTACCCGATATTTCAGATGGTCTGTCCTTTGCTGTGGTTTAAATTCTGTAAAGATATATTCATGAACAATTTAATGTTGCATAAAATGTTTTAATTGTACACTTACACAGTGCAAGGATAATGTGTATGTAAATATATTTTCCTTGGTGTTGTAACTGTAGATAAATATTCCAATATATTTTGCTTATTTATGTAATAACCTTATTTAATTGTTAGGAAAGCTATAAATACACTTTAGATAGCCTGCAATCAGTAGAAGACTGAAAGTTAAGACACTGATACACTTTTCCAACTGCGAAATGACGAGTCGCACCCGGGAGCCATACACGGTGCTTCCCGGGTTTGACCCGCCTCAGGCCCTTTTCACACTGGCATCAACAGCCTGGCATATTGGCAGGTTGGGAAATCACCGGTGATGGCATTTGGAGATCAGATGATCCCATCACTAGCATTGTAGTAACATCTAAATAGGGCATTATCGGCGGTATTCAATTCTTTCTGCCCCCTTCCACACCCGTTCTGTTTCTGCTGATGGGCATGATATCATCATTTCAGTTTGCTACCCCTGGGGTAGCAAGGCACCCAACCCTTTACACAGCTAAACCTGATTACTATACGCACAATACGCGCGATAACGGGGATCACTTTAGAAAGGATATTGGGGGTGATATATCATTTTGAATACCGCTCATTGTCTTTCATGAAATGTAAGTAACAATCTAAGAACATGGAAATCAGCTGTCCTAATGAAACCCTGGCTAATAAGTTTGGTCTGCCACAGTGTGTCCATTTACAAATAAGAATCTGCATTAATTCCTCGTAACCTCAGTGCAGGTACAGTAACTGTGTTTTGTAGAGGTTGCTTTTCTTCTGCTCTAGCACTCTGTTTTGTTCTTGAATTCTTATAAGTTAAGAATATTGTTTTTTTGTGCTGGTTCTGGTCAGTATTGTTTTTCGTGATTGGTATAGGATCCCAGCGTACGGGATGCCGACTGTCACTTTACCGACATTGGCATCCCATGGACACCCACAGAGGGAGAATCACCTACTTTGGCAATATTCTGAGGGCGGGATAGTACCCCTATTGGGATTACGGTGTCAGTATTGCGACTGACGAGATCCTGACAGGCGGTATTTAACCACATACCGGTATTTAACCACATACCAGTCTCTCTGCTGCCTGGGCTGAAATTTTGCTTGTATTGGGCCCCTCTATTTTTCACTAACTAGCACTTAGCTTTACAAGCCAGGGTTAGTGACACAATAGCAAGGGGTGAAACTCAATGTGGATTCCCCTGTATGACATAGGAAGGACCAACAGAGCCTTAAAAATTAGATTAGGCGAACATCTCTGAAATATCCATAAAGTATTGGAGACACATGCACAATCAAAGCACTTTAAAGAAGTTCATAATTGTGAAGTTAAATACATTAAACACTTTTTTTGCACTTAAAAAGGTGTTGGCAGACATAAGGGGAGGGGATATAGCCACTAAGATAGCCAAATGCTATAAAACATTGTCTCCCTCAGGGTTAAATAAAGATTTCAAACATATGGTTTTTATGGTATCATTATGGACTATTTTTAAGTCAGTTTTGAATGATGTTCATTATTCTGGTTTGTTTTTAACGTTTCATATATTGTTTGTAATTGATTTTGTTTCATGTTTTAAATTATCCGGCAAATGGTGATCCATATATATTAATATACTGAAGATCCTACCAAAGATGTTCTCCATGATCTTAGAAGACATCAGGATAACCTATTAATATATCCCCGCTAAGCAAACTGAGGACCGCTAATACTGGAAGGACGTAACCGGAAATTATGCCCTGTCTGGCACACAATTGGAACGCAAGCGGTGGATCGTTACTTCCGGCTGCAGGGATTGTGAACCACATAGAACTAGTGTGTGGCAGCAAATGAAGTTGGAGGATCATACTTGAGTCAGTACTGGATCAATGAAGTGTGCTTTTTTTTTCAAATGGACATAATAGCTGTTTTGCCTTTTAATTGATTTATTGTGCTTCTCAGGACTCAGGAGGTATATATGTGTGCCCTGGGACATTGTCACTCTGCCTTGATAAAGATACTGCTAAGTATCAAAACGCATCGACAAGGAGCTTGGTATTACAGGGGACTTTGGCACCGATCTGTGGAGGGAGGACAACGGTTCCAGGGACACCTGGCTTTCATACAATAATGCCTTTGTAGTCTACTTTTTCTGGTAGACAATCCCACACAGTGAGGGTCCATTTTGTATACCCTGTATTTGTTTCTTAATGTTAATTATACTGTGTTACACTATATCAGTTTATTTACTGTTTATGCCTATGAGGATCACAAGTGACCAACGCTGGAAGTGAAATGCATAAGAGGGAAGAGAGTTCCAATAAGGTGTGACCTTCTCCAGTCTATGCGATTGCTGTCTACCAGCTAAGTAGACAATTCCTTCTGGTATGCGTTAGAGATGAGCGGGTTCGGTTCCTCAGAATCCGAACCCCCCTGAACTTCAGCCTTTTTACACGGGTCCGAGGCAGACTCGGATCTTCCCGCCTTGCTTGGTTAACCCGAACATCATCATCCCGCTGTCGGATTCTCGCGAGGCTCGTATTCTATCGCGAGACTCGGATTCTATATAAGGAGCCGCGCGTCGCCGCCATTTTCACATGTGCATTGAGATTGATAGGGAGAGGACGTGGCTGGCGTCCTCTACGTTAGAATAGATAGAGACACTTGAGTTGATTTACTACTAACTTAGTAATTTTGGGGAGCATTAGGAGTACTCAGAGTGCAGAGTTTTGCTGATAGTTACTAGTGACCACCACCAGTTTTATTTTATTATTTAATATAATCCGTTCTCTGCCTGAAAAAAAACGATACACAGTCACATACCATATCTGTGCTCAGCCTCAGTGTGCTGCATGATAATATCATCTATGTATATCTGACTGTGCTGAGTGCTCACTGCTCACACAGCTGAATTGTGGGGGAGACTGGGGTGCAGTTATAGCAGGAGTACAGTGCACACTTTTGCTGCCAGTGTGACTGACCAGTGACCACCAGTATATTGTCTGCCTGAAAAAGTTAAACACTCCTGTGGTGTTTTTTTTTTTTATTCTATAAACGCATTCTGCTGACAGTGTCCAGCAGGTCCGTCATTCATTATATTATATAAATATTTACCTGCAGTAGTGTTATATTTTTTTTGTTCATCTCTATCATCTTTATCATCTCTATATTAGCAGACGCAGTACGGTAGTCCACGGCTGTGGCTACCTCTGTGTCGTCAGTGCTCGTCCATAATTGTATACCTACCTGTGGTGGGGGGGGGGGTTTCTATCTTCTTCATACTAGTAGTTTAGGAGTCTGCTGACAGTGTCCAGCGGGTCCGTCATTATATTATATATACCTGCAGTAGTGATATATATATATTTTTTATATCATTATCATCTCTATACTAGCAGACGCAGTACGGTAGTCCACGGCTGTAGCTACCTCTGTGTCGTCAGTGCTCGTCTATAATTGTATACCTACCTGTGGTGGGGTTTTTTTTTTCTATCTTCTTCATACTAGTAGTTTAGGAGTCTGCTGACAGTGTCCAGCAGGTCCGTCATTATATTATATATACCTGCAGTAGTGATATATATATATTTTTTATATCATTATCATCTCTATACTAGCAGACGCAGTACGGTAGTCCACGGCTGTAGCTACCTCTGTGTCGTCAGTGCTCGTCCATAATTGTATAATACCTACCTGTGGTGGGTTTTTCTTTTCTATCTTCTTCATACTAGTAGTTTAGGAGTCTGCTGACAGTGTCCAGCAGGTCCGTCATTATATTATATATACCTGCAGTAGTGATATATATATATTTTTTATATCATTATCATCTCTATACTAGCAGACGCAGTACGGTAGTCCACGGCTGTAGCTACCTCTGTGTCGTCAGTGCTCATCCATAATTGTATACCTACCTGTGGTGGGGTTTTTTTTTTCTATCTTCTTCATACTAGTAGTTTAGGAGTCTGCTGACAGTGTCCAGCAGGTCCGTCATTATATTATATATACCTGCAGTAGTGATATATATATATTTTTTATATCATTATCATCTCTATACTAGCAGACGCAGTACGGTAGTCCACGGCTGTAGCTACCTCTGTGTCGTCAGTGCTCGTCCATAATTGTATACCTACCTGTGGTGGGGTTTTTTTTTCTATCTTCTTCATACTAGTAGTTTAGGAGTCTGCTGACAGTGTCCAGCAGGTCCGTCATTATATTATATATACCTGCAGTAGTGATATATATATATTTTTTATATCATTATCATCTCTATACTAGCAGACGCAGTACGGTAGTCCACGGCTGTAGCTACCTCTGTGTCGTCAGTGCTCGTCCATAATTGTATACCTTCCTGGGGTGGGGGTTTTTTTTCTATCTTCTTCATACTAGTAGTTTAGGAGTCTGCTGACAGTGTCCAGCAGGTCCGTCATTATATTATATATACCTGCAGTAGTGATATATATATATTTTTTATATCATTATCATCTCTATACTAGCAGACGCAGTACGGTAGTCCACGGCTGTAGCTACCTCTGTGTCGTCAGTCACTCGTCATCCATAAGTATACTAGTATCCATCCATCTCCATTGTTTACCTGAGGTGCCTTTTAGTTGTGCCTATTAAAATATGGAGAACAAAAATGTTGAGGTTCCAAAAATAGGGAAAGATCAAGATCCACTTCCACCTCGTGCTGAAGCTGCTGCCACTAGTCATGGCCGAGACGATGAAATTCCATCAACGTCGTCTGCCAAGACCGATGCCCAATGTCATAGTACAGAGCATGTAAAATCCAAAACACAAAATATCAGTAAAAAAAGGACTCAAAAATCTAAAATAAAATCGTCGGAGGAGAAGCGTAAACTTGCCAATATGCCATTTACCACACGGAGTGGCAAGGAACGGCTGAGGCCCTGGCCTATGTTCATGGCTAGTGGTTCAGCTTCACATGAGGATGGAAGCACTCAGCCTCTCGCTATAAAAATGAAAAGACTTAAGCTGGCAAAAGCACAGCAAAGAACTGTGCGTTCTTCGAAATCACAAATCCACAAGGAGAGTCCAATTGTGTCGGTTGCGATGCCTGACCTTCCTAACACTGGACGTGAAGAGCATGCGCCTTCCACCATTTGCACGCCCCCTGCAAGTGCTGGAAGGAGCACCCGCAGTCCAGTTCCTGATAGTCAGATTGAAGATGTCAGTGTTGAAGTACACCAGGATGAGGAGGATATGGGTGTTGCTGGCGCTGGGGAGGAAATTGACAAGGAGGATTCTGATGGTGAGGTGGTTTGTTTAAGTCAGGCACCCGGGGAGACACCTGTTGTCCGTGGGAGGAATATGGCCATTGACATGCCTGGTGAAAATACCAAAAAAATCAGCTCTACTTTGTGGAAGTATTTCAACAGAAATGCGGACAACAGGTGTCAAGCCGTGTGTTCCCTTTGTCAAGCTGTAATAAGTAGGGGTAAGGACGTTAACCACCTCGGAACATCCTCCCTTATACGTCACCTGCAGCGCATTCATCATAAGTCAGTCACAAGTTCAAAAACTTTGGGCGACAGCGGAAGCAGTCCACTGACCAGTAAATCCCTTCCTCTTGTAACCAAGCTCACGCAAACCACCCCACCAACTCCCTCAGGGTCAATTTCCGCCTTCCCCAGGAATGCCAATAGTCCTGCAGGCCATGTCACTGGCAATTCTGACGAGTCCTCTCCTGCCTGGGATTCCTCCGATGCATCCTTGAGTGTAACGCCTACTGCTGCTGGCGCTGCTGCTGGGAGTCGATGGTCATCCCAGAGGGGAAGTCGTAAGACCACTTTTACTACTTCCACCAAGCAATTGACTGTCCAACAGTCCTTTGCGAGGAAGATGAAATATCACAGCAGTCATCCTGCTGCAAAGCGGATAACTGAGGCCTTGGCATCCTGGGCGGTGAGAAACGTGGTTCCGGTATCCATCATTACTGCAGAGCCAACTATAGACTTGTTTGAGGTACTGTGTCCCCGGTACCAAATACCATCTAGGTTCCATTTCTCTAGGCAGGCGATACCGAAAATGTACACATACCTCAGAAAAAGACTCACCAGTGTCCTAAAAAATGCAGTTGTACCCAATGTCCACTTAACCACGGACATGTGGACAAGTGGAGCAGGGCAGACTCAGGACTATATGACTGTGACAGCCCACTGGGTAGATGTATTAACTCCCGCCGCAAGAACAGCAGCGGCGGCACCAGTAGCAGCATCTCGCAAACGCCAACTCTTTCCTAGGCAGGCTACGCTTTGTATCACCGCTTTCCAGAATACGCACACAGCTGAAAACCTCTTACGGCAACTGAGGAAGATCATCGCAGAATGGCTTACCCCAATTGGACTCTCCTGTGGAATTGTGGCATCGGACAACGCCAGCAATACTGTGTGTGCATTAAATCTGGGCAAATTCCAGCACGTCCCATGTTTTGCACATACCTTGAATTTGGTGGTGCAGAATTATTTAAAAAACGACAGGGGCGTGCAAGAGATGCTGTCGGTGGCCAGAAGAATTGCGGGACACTTTCGGCGTACAGGCACCACGTAAAGAAGACTGGAGCAACACCAAAAATGCCTGAACCTGCCCTGCCATCATCTGAAGCAAGAAGTGGTAACGAGGTGGAATTCAACCCTCTATATGCTTCAGAGGTTGGAGGAGCAGCAAAAGGCCATTCAAGCCTATACAACTGACCACGATATAGGAGGTGGAATGCACCTGTCTCAAGCGCAGTGGAGAATGATTTCAACGTTGTGCAAGGTTCTGCAACCTTTTGAACTTGCCACACGTGAAGTCAGTTCAGACACTGCCAGCCTGAGTCAGGTCATTCCCCTCATCAGGCTTTTGCAGAAGAAGCTGGAGATATTGAAGGAGGAGCTAACACTGAGCGATTCCGCTAGGCATGTGGGACTTGTGGATGGAGCCCTTAATTCGCTTAACAAGGATTCACGGGTGGTCAATCTGTTGAAATCAGAGCACTACATTTTGGCCACCGTGCTCGATCCTAGATTTAAAACCTACCTTGGATCTCTCTTTCCGGCAGACACAAGTCTGCAGGGGTTCAAAGAACTGCTGGTGAGAAAATTGTCAAGTCAAGCGGAACGCGACCTGTCAACATCTCCTCCTTCACATTCTCCCGCAACTGGGGGTGCGAGGAAAAGGCTCAGAATTCCGAGCCCACCCGCTGGCGGTGATACAGGGCAGTCTGGAGCGACTGCTGATGCTGACATCTGGTCCGGACTGAAGGACCTGCCAACGATTACGGACATGTCGTCTACTGTCACTGCATATGATTCTCTCACCATTGAAAGAATGGTGGAGGATTATATGAGTGACCGCATCCAAGTAGGCACGTCAGACAGTCCGTACGTATACTGGCAGGAAAAAGAGGCAATTTGGAGGCCCTTGCACAAACTGGATTTATTCTACCTAAGTTGCCCTCCCACAAGTGTGTACTCCGAAAGAGTGTTTAGTGCCGCCGCTCACCTTGTCAGCAATCGGCGTACGAGGTTACTTCCAGAAAATGTGGAGAAGATGATGTTCATTAAAATTAATTATAATCAATTCCTCCATGGAGACATTCACCAGCAGCAATTGCCTCCACAAAGTACACAGGGAGCTGTGATGGTGGATTCCAGTGGGGACGAATTGATAATCTGTGAGGAGGGGGATGTACACGGTGATGAATCGGAGGATGATGATGAGGTGGACATCTTGCCTCTGTAGAGCCAGTTTGTGCAAGGAGAGATTAATTGCTTCTTTTTTGGTGGGGGTCCAAACCAACCCGTCATTTCAGTCACAGTCGTGTGGCAGACCCTGTCACTGAAATGATGGGTTGGTTAAAGTGTGCATGTCCTGTTTATACAACATAAGGGTGGGTGGGAGGTCCCAAGGACAATTCCATCTTGCACCTCTTTTTTCTTTCATTTTTCTTTGCGTCATGTGCTGTTTGGGGAGTATTTTTTGGAAGGGCCATCCTGCGTGACACTGCAGTGCCACTCCTAGATGGGCCAGGTGTTTGTGTCGGCCACTAGGGTCACTTATCTTAGTCACACAGCTACCTCATTGCGCCTCTTTTTTTTCTTCTTTGCGTTATGTGCTGTTTGGGGAGTATTTTTTGGAAGGGCCATCCGGCCTGACACTGCAGTGCCACTCCTAGATGGGCCAGGTGTTTGTGTCGGCCACTAGGGTCGCTCAGCTTACTCACACAGCTACCTCATTGCGCCTCTTTTTTTCTTTGCGTCATGTGCTGTTTGGGGAGTGTTTTTTGGAAGGGCCATCCTGCGTGACACTGCAGTGCCACTCCTAGATGGGCCAGGTGTTTGTGTCGGCCACTTAGGTCGCTGAGCTTAGTCACACAGCTACCTCATTGCGCCTCTTTTTTTCTTTGCGTCATGTGCTGTTTGGGGAGTGTTTTTTGGAAGGGCCATCCTGCGTGACACTGCAGTGCCACTCCTAGATGGGCCAGGTGTTTGTGTCGGCCACTTGGGTCGCTGAGCTTAGTCATCCAGCGACCTCGGTGCAAATTTTAGGACTAAAAATAATATTGTGAGGTGTTCAGAATAGACTGAAAATGAGTGGAAATTATGGTTATTGAGGTTAATAATACTTTGGGATCAAAATGACCCCCAAATTCTATGATTTAAGCTGTTTTTTAGGGTTTTTTGAAAAAAACACCCGAATCCAAAACACACCCGAATCCGACAAAAAAAATTCGGTAAGGTTTTGCCAAAACGCGTTCGAACCCAAAACACGGCCACGGAACCGAAACCAAAACACAAAACCCGAAAAATTTCCGGTGCACATTACGCGTCTCAAATATAGTGATTCACATAGCGAATTACTGGGTTACAATATCACACTATTGTGCTTTTTCTTTTTTTTTTTATGTATCTGGAAACCAAAGGGGTCCAGCCGAAAGGAAACGGACAGTTTTTCTTAATTGAGGATAACTGTCCATGGTTAACTACATCAGCACCTGTCGACTACAGTGTTTGGTGATATTATATTTTCTTGGTGATTGTTTGTTGTGGGGATGCTTTATCAATTTGCTCATGTGAGGCAACTCTCTAGAGTGCACTGAATTTCTCCATTTTTATTGTTGAGTCCCCTGCCATACTGACAACCAGCCCTAGGGCAGTCAGCACAGGGGTGGTATCCCTAAGGAAGTTTGGCCCAAAACAAATAAGGAAACGGTCACTAGGCCTGTTTACCATTTACCTGGGGTGTTGGCGTGGGGTTAAGAAAATGTGATGCAAAAAGATTGGCACATTACAGATCACATGTATTCCTGTTATGCCTAATTTAAGATCAGACAAGGCATTCTGACACTTGGAAAACTGCAATGGCTAGCTTGCCACAACAGACAGCACCGATTGACAAATGTAGAAAAAGTATTCAAATAAAGAAAGTATGCAGACACCAATGCTAAAGATAAAGATGTTTTTTTGATCTGTGTAGACTGTTATAGGGAGCTTGACTCTTTCTAATGCCCCATACACATGGAGCGATTTTTGTCTATTTTCTAAGCGATCTGTCTGGATTACTTGGAAATTTAGTACGGATCGCTCTGTGTGTACACCCCGTAGCGTTGGTGATGCGCGGTCCTGCACGTCGCCATCTCCCACTCAGATCTTTAACACATGCAGGCAACATCTAATTAGATCGCCTAGCATGTACATAAAGAACACTGGTTAGCACAGATCGCTCGGTACACATCGCTGTGTGTCACTGTGTGTATAGCGATGTGTGCTGAGCAATCTGTGCTAACCTAGATTGCTTAGCACAAGTCGCCCCGTGTGTATGGGGCATAAGAGATTACACCATTCTTTCTAAGTGAGTTTTGACTGAGTGTCATTTCCTTTGCTGATGGAAACTTTCTGGGGCTGAGATGACCTGTACCTTCTCCTCAATTTAAGGTGGGTCGAATATGCGGAAAACATGTTTCTGACCTAGTGTCTCTCCTCCAAGTGAACTGCTGTAGCAATGGGCTTTGCATGTCCTTTACCTGTCAACCTACATATCTGCTTGCTCAGAGTGATGTGCATCCACTACTGTTCCATAAGGTCATCATACATCTTGTCTTTGCTTTCTGGATTCCTCCTGAACTGATCCTTTCCATGCCTAGTGCTCTATGCTGCTCTGGTTCAGGTACTAAAACCTTCATGCTTACATCCTATCCTGCTCCTGATACTTTTCAATGCATCATCCCTATCTGCCTACCCAGGCTTTCTCTGTAATGCATCCCCGTTTTATGAACTCCTGCTCTGAGCTTATCTTCAGCTGAAATACCATACATATTTTATAAAGGTGAGTGAGATTGTCAGTCTCACTGAAACAGAAACAAAAAGATACAATAACAGCAATAGAACGAAGGGAAGACAAGTATCAATCTCTCACTCACATAATAAATTAAGAATAGTTTTATAATATAAAGTAGCAGGTATATATTTCATAAAAACATATTGGGCTGCATGTAATGAAGTCAGAGTTAAGAGGCCATGCGGGATGCCAGCCTGAGTCTGACTTTTTTTAAAGTGACAATCATGTACAATGCGTGATTTAGCCTTGTAAATGATTGCCTCTTTGAAAAAAATGGCCAAGTTGAGCCATTGAGTTATAATAAAACACCCACTGATTATTACACTAATCATCAGTTAAATTAAGAAGGCCAAATTATTCTAATCAATTACAATTACTGATATATATATATATTATAGACACAAATAACTCTTATTTTGCACTAGATACAAGCAACACCAGGGATGGAACCCCTCTTAGTGGGAAACCAAAATATGCATAAAAACAAAACCAAGTATCCCGATGCACTAATATATATGTCACTGTAGATTCAGTTCAAGAAGAAGCCATTCACAAAGGATCATCCGAAAATCATTATGTCAAGGCCAATTGGTACTCAGATGGTCAGGGCAAGATTCCCTATAAATATACCCTCTCACCAAAAATCACCCAAAATGAATAAATCAGACATATATAGTTCAAACTTTTTATTTTACTTCTAAAAATGCATTAAAATACATGAATAATGACATAGACCCAATTAATCCAAACACATGTCTAAGTACAGAAAGTTGAAATGTACACCACCCTCACCTTTAGCAAAAGGTGTGAGATCTGGGTGGAATTCACATACACTAGAACATGGCAGGTATTGATTGGTGAACCCTATGCGTTTCGTCTATCAAGACTTCATCAGAGGTATACAGCTAGTAAAACAATTTTAAGTGTGAGATTTACTGTGTAAACAACATTCAATGCTTATATAAGCCCTTGAAGATCATAAATCATAAAAGGTTGTGACCCAATCGCTCCATCTTAAAGGTTTTATTTGGGCGTGAGTGAAAAATTGGCATCCCTTAGGGTTGCTCTATGTAATTATAACCAGGGGCGTAACTCCCAGAGGCAATGGAGATGCCTACCTCCGGGCTCCAAGCTCTGAAGGGGCACCTGCATGTACAGCAGCACCTGTGTGGTTCAAGCGGGATCCAAGTGACCGCTGCTCTTCCAATAGAGCTCTGTGGTGCACTTGCTGCTGTAGAATTAATTGGATCTGTCCCAGGAGCCCTGCTAACAACTGCAAAAAGGAACAGGATGGCTCCAGCCTGGTACAGCTCAGCCTGCGTTGCAGCATACGATGGTGCACCTGCTGCAGCTGCTGGGCTGTGAGATGGGACCCGCTGGAAGACACTGATTCTGCAGGCTGAAGACAGCTGAATCTTGTAAGTCTGACCCTGAGGCCTGAATCACTGGCCGTTGTCACACAGCATAGCTGGAGCCCTGCCCATTCACCCTGTGCTTTGGTCCCTGTAGACCAGTTGAGAGCGCTATCTGTATAATTCTGTAAGTCGTGTGTATGTATGTATGTGTGTGTATATATATATATATATAGAGAGAGAGAGAGAGAGAAATAATGGAGGCACTCTCCAGATTTTTCAAAATATGCAAAAGGTTCTCATTTTATTGTGATATACGTTACATATTCCACTTGAATGGTATCCTCAAGCGCTTTCGGCCCAAAACGGGCCTTCCTCAGGAGGTTATCCGTAACAGCTATACATCAGATAATAACACCAGGTGGCAAATCATCCCAGGTATCCAGCAGTAAAATAAGCCATGTCTGACTGGCTCTATATATACCTAATCACCATTTGAAAAATGGCGCCAAAACCGCCCATTTTATGACCTAATCATTATGCGACTTACAAGATCCTATTATACACCTACACCACAAATAGTATACATCAGTGGGCGCACCTACATCGGGAAAAAGACTTACTTACAAAGCAAAGGCTGTCCCGCCATCCGAACTTGACAGACCCGCCGAGTGCTGCCCACACAGTACGCTGGCCGCTCGCGCCAGTGGATGCACGGAAGAGCCTCGAGTTCCTGGTCTCGCGTTGCTAAGCAACGACTGTAACATCCAGCCCATGTAACGCACGCGTCACAGGGCGGAAATGTAATCTAGTGTACTGGAACGCAAGCGGGAAGAGCTGCCCGCAACGACATCTAGAGTGTAAGAACTCACCGCTCATCCCAATTAAGGCACCAAACGTGCTGATAGCTATATATATATAATAATTAATGGACCAGGATTTAATGTATAAACAAGTAACTACAATATTTATAAGGGCTTAAAGACATCCCCCAGCGTAAGTGCGCCTCACTAGTCTACATCATAGAACCAGTCAGGTGCAGTTAAAAACAATGCCCATTATATCTTCATACCTATACCATGGCAATTAATGAGGGCTATCCGGACTCTAATCTATTTATATAGAGAAGACATTTCATTACTAAGTCATATTATTTACATGGGATATGCTAAGAGTCGTCCAGGACCACCATCAAAGTGCCACAGTAGGTCAGTAATAACATCTAATCGCAAATTAGCATGTATTAATGAGATACACCAAACTCCATATATAGATAAAGTCAAATATGGAGAGAAGTAACCTATATAAAAATATTTCTGTTTAAACATACATAAATAAATTCAAATCATAAATCAGTGTGTGTCGGTCATTATATCCAACTGGAAGCTTAGAGCACAAAAAAAGAGAAAAAAAAAGAAAGTACTGATTCCAATCTAGATTGGAATCAGTAGTGCCTAATGGACTCAATGAATCCAATCCATTAAACTTTTTTTTACGTTAAAAATTATTGAAAAAAAACTTTTTTCTTACTTTCTTTTTTTTCTCTTTTTTTGTGCTCTAAGCTTCCAGTTGGATATAATGACCGACACACACTGATTTATGATTTGAATTTATTTATGTATGTTTAAACAGAAATATTTTTATATAGGTTACTTCTCTCCATATTTGACTTTATCTATATATGGAGTTTGGTGTATCTCATTAATACATGCTAATTTGCGATTAGATGTTATTACTGACCTACTGTGGCACTTTGATGGTGGTCCTGGATGACTCTTAGCATATCCCATGTAAATAATATGACTTAGTAATGAAATGTCTTCTCTATATAAATAGATTAGAGTCCGGATAGCCCTCATTAATTGCCATGGTATAGGTATGAAGATATAATGGGCATTGTTTTTAACTGCACCTGACTGGTTCTATGATGTAGACTAGTGAGGCGCACTTACGCTGGGGGATGTCTTTAAGCCCTTATAAATATTGTAGTTACTTGTTTATACATTAAATCCTGGTCCATTAATTATTATATATATATAGCTATCAGCACGTTTGGTGCCTTAATTGGGATGAGCGGTGAGTTCTTACACTCTAGATGTCGTTGCGGACAGCTCTTCCCGCTTGCGTTCCAGTACACTAGATTACATTTCCGCCCTGTGACGCGTGCGTTACATGGGCTGGATGTTACAGTCGTTGCTTAGCAACGCGAGACCAGGAACTCGAGGCTCTTCCGTGCATCCACTGGCGCGAGCGGCCAGCGTACTATGTGGGCAGCACTCGGCGGGTCTGTCAAGTTCGGATGGCGGGACAGCCTTTGCTTTGTAAGTAAGTCTTTTTCCCGATGTAGGTGCGCCCACTGATGTATATTATTTGTGGTGTAGGTGTATAATAGGATCTTGTAAGTCGCATAATGATTAGGTCATAAAATGGGCGGTTTTGGCGCCATTTTTCAAATGGTGATTAGGTATATATAGAGCCAGTCAGACATGGCTTATTTTACTGCTGGATACCTGGGATGATTTGCCACCTGGTGTTATTATCTGATGTATAGCTGTTACGGATAACCTCCTGAGGAAGGCCCGTTTTGGGCCGAAAGCGCTTGAGGATACCATTCAAGTGGAATATGTAACGTATATCACAATAAAATGAGAACCTTTTGCATATTTTGAAAAATCTGGAGAGTGCCTCCATTATTTCTCTATAATTACAATGCCTTGGCATTGGAGTGGACACCCCAGTTGATGTTTTTTCTGAAGATGTGAGTGCGACCTTTTTGGATATATATATATATATATATATATATATACTGTATATATATATATATATATATACACACACACACATATATATATATATATATATATATATATATATATTTACAGACACACACATTCATACACACCATATTTGTTTTCCCTTTTTATTAAGGGGGAAGGGGGCACCAAACTACAACTTGCCTCTGGGCGACTGGGAGGAACTTACGCCCCTGATTATAACACTTCTAATATGGTGACAAAGAACAATTCACTGGTATGCTACAGTGAGAAAAGTGGCATCCCGATTCCCGTAGGGTTGCTCTATATAGCTATAACATTTCCAGTCTGGTGACAGAGACAGCTCACTGATATGCTACAGTGAGTTCATGTTCATATATTATTGGTAAAATCACGATAATATAGAACCAAGTTCCAAACCAACGTGTGTGCAGGTCACCAGTCTCAATAAAGTGCATATATATATATATATATAGATATGTGTATATATATATATATATATATATATATATATATATATATATATATTAGAAGTACATTGCACTCATCTGCAAGCAGATCATTTTGTGGGTACAAATAGCTGCAGCCATGTACTGTACATGAACCCCAAGTGTATATACAGGAAACAGCATTCCACCTCTTAGGTAGCTTATGATACTATCCATGCTTTGTCATCCCATGTCTAATAAGCAGGGCTACGATCAGAAATGGTGGGGCCCAGGACTGCCACTAAAGGCAGGGCCCCCCTGCCCAGGATAAGGGGCAGGGCAATAGTGAAAGTGTTTGTGAAGGGCACACGGGAAAGGTCGGTGGTGGGTACACAGTGAAAAGGTGAGTGCCGGTTGATAAATGTTATAATTAGGTGGGTGGACAGAAAAAAGAATTAAAAAATAAAATAAAATAAAAATAGACATATTGAGCAACATGGAGACATTCACACAGGTGACTGATGGGATGGGCGGCATGGAGACTTGCATTCTGGTGACTAAAGGGAAGGTATGGAGACATTCTCACTGCTGGTGAATGGGGGAGGGGGCATGGAGACATACACAATACTCGTAAATGGGGGAGGGGGGCATGGAGACATACACACTGTTGGTGAATAGGGGGGGACATGGAGACATACACACTGCTGGTGAATTGGGGAGGGGGGCATGGAGACATACAGTACACATAGCTGTTGTTTAGGGGGGTTGGGTAGGGCCTGAGGGGAGACATGGACACATTATATAGGAGACTGGGAGGGGGGGCAGGGGAAGACATGGAGACAAGGTGACAGAACAGTCCCCCAGAGATGACAGAGCAGTCCACTCTGAAGCAGTGTCACACATTACATTTTGAATCTCAGCTCACCTGCTTGTGCAGTTTGATGCTCTCCTCTGCACTCTACTCTGCTGTCCAAGTCACTCCTGCTGCTGCCTGCTCCCCATCCTCTTCCTCCTCATCCCCTGGCTATCTTTCTCATATCCCACCCGGCAGAGAGGGTGCCGGGGTGGCAGTGTAAATTGGCGCCACCAGTTGCAATCACCGGCAGACAACCATGCAATGGTGTCAATTTTTACAGACGATACCAAATTGTGTAAAGTCTATAAATATGGAGGGGGATGCTGAGTCTCTTCAGAACGACTTAGTTAAACTAGAAGCATGGGCAGCAAAATGGAGAATGAGCTTCAATACAGACAAGTGTAAGGTAATGCACTGTGGTAACAAGAACAAAAATAACACCTACATATTAAATGGAGTAATATTAGGAGATTCTGTACTGGAAAAAGACTTAGGTGTTCACATAGATAGCAAACTAAGTAGCAGTACCCAAAGTAGGATTGCAGCAAAGAAGGCTAATAAGATATTAGCATGCATAAAATGGGGAATTGATGCAAGGGACGAGAGTGTTATACTCCCATCAATCACTAGTGAGGCCACATCTTGAATACTGTGTACAATTTTGGGCACCATACTACAAAAAGGATATCCTGGAGCTAGAAAAGGTTAAAAGGCAGGCGACCAAACTAATTCATTAAAGGCATGGAGACGCGGGAATACGAAGAAAGGATTGAAAGGCTAGACATGTTTACATTGGAAAAAAGGAGATTAAGAGGGGACATGATTAACAGTTACAAATATATAAGGGGTCAATGCATAGAGCTAGCGGGGGATTTGTTTTTGGTAAGATCATCAAAAAGGACACGTGGACACTCGCTTAAGTCAGAGGAGAAGAGATTCCGCACAAAGCGGCGAAAAGGTTTTTTTTCACAGTAAGGACAATACGTGTTTGGAATTCCCTGCCTGAGAGAGTAGTAATAGCGGACTCAGTCAACACCTTTAAGAATGGGTTAGATAAATTCCTAATGGATAAGGATATACAGGGTTATGGTGCATAGTCACGCACTGTAGTTAGTAAAAAAAAAAAAAAAGAGGAATAAAACATAACGGCTGACATCAGCATCAGACAAAATTTAGTTAAAAAATAATACTGCATAGGAGACCACAAATAGGTTGAACTCGATGGACAAATTGTCTTTTTTTCAACCTTAGATACTATGTTACAATGACAGGGGTGCAGCCGCAGTGCCATTCCAAATGTAAAGCTGCCTGTTAGCCACTCGGAGCTCATGGCCCAGAAGCCAATTAGGATTGGCTGCCGGTCCGCACACTCCGATTGACTTGCGGCTGTCTAAAATTTGAAATGCAGCGGGCACTGTCTGATTGCAGCTGACAGCTCTAATCTACATTTCTGTCACCAAGCCCCCTGTATGTCCAGCCCCCCTGATGGCAACCCTGCTAATAAGTACATATTATGATGACCTGATGTTTGTTGCTCTTGCACTTTTGCACTTTGTTTAAATGATATGAAAGCAATTTAAGAAGTTGTGTGGTGTTTCCTGGACATACACTTGGGGGTAAATTTACTAAAATGGGAGTTCTATTTAAGATGGTATGTTGCCCATAGCAACCAGTCAGATTCTACTTCTCATTTATCTAGCGCGTTCTAGTAGATAATACCCAGAATCCGATTGGTTGCTATGGGCAACATCTCATCTTAAATAGAACTCCCAACTTAGAAAATGTACCTCTTGGTGTTTATCTATATATGATTCGTAGCTTACAAAGTCCCACAAGACTTAACTGATTACCGATGTACTGTCAGTGTGTGGTTTAGTATAACTTAATGATGTGTATATTCCTGCTACGTTGCGCAATAATAAGAATTTACTTACCGATAATTCTATTTCTCGTAGTCCGTAGTGGATGCTGGGGACTCCGTCAGGACCATGGGGAATAGCGGGCTCCGCAGGAGACAGGGCACATCTAAAAAATCCTTTAGGTCACATGGTGTGTACTGGCTCCTCCCCCTATGACCCTCCTCCAAGCCTCAGTTAGGTACTGTGCCCGGACGAGCGTACACAATAAGGAAGGATCTTGAATCCCGGGTAAGACTCATACCAGCCACACCAATCACACCGTACCACTTGTGATCTGAACCCAGTTAACAGTATGATAACAAAACGAAGTAGCCTCTGAAAAGATGGCTCACAACAAGAATAACCCGATTTTGTAACAATAACTATGTACAAGCATTGCAGACAATCCGCACTTGGGATGGGCGCCCAGCATCCACTACGGACTACGAGAAATAGAATTATCGGTAAGTAAATTCTTATTTTCTCTAACGTCCTAGTGGATGCTGGGGACTCCGTCAGGACCATGGGGATTATACCAAAGCTCCCAAACGGGCGGGAGAGTGCGGATGACTCTGCAGCACCGAATGAGAGAACTCCAGGTCCTCCTTAGCCAGAGTATCAAATTTGTAAAATTTTACAAACGTGTTCTCCCCTGACCACGTAGCTGCTCGGCAAAGTTGTAATGCCGAGACCCCTCGGGCAGCCGCCCAAGATGCGCCCACTTTCCTAGTGGAGTGGGCCTTTACAGATTTAGGCTGTGGCACGCCTGCCACAGAATGTGCAAGTTGGATTGTGCTACAGATCCAACGTGCAATCGTCTGTTTAGACGCAGGAGCACCCATATTGTTGGGTGCATACAATATAAACAGCAAGTCAGACTTTCTGACTCCAGCCGTCCTAAACTATATATATATATATATATATATATATATATATATTTTTAGGGTCCTGACAACGTCTATTAACCTGGAGACCTCCAAGTCCCTAGAAGCCGCAGGCACCATAATAGGTTGTTTCAGGTGAAAAACCTGACACCCCCTTAGGAAGAAAACTGGAGACGAGTCCCAGTTCTGCCCTGTCCGAATGGAAATTTAAATATGGGCTTTTGTAAGACAAAGCCGCCCATTCTGACAATCGCCTGGCCGAGGCCAGGACCAACAGCATGGTCACTGTCCATGTGAGATATTGGTCAACAGCATGTTCACTTTCCATGTGATATATTTCAAATCCACAGATTTGAGCGGTTCAAACCAATATGATTTTAAGGAATCCCAACACTATGTTGAGATCCCACGGTGCCACTAGAGGCACAAAAAGGGGTGTATATGCAATACTCCCTTGACAATCTGGACTTCAGGAACTGAAGTCAATTCTTTTCGGAAGAAATTCTACAGGGCCGAAACTTAAAACCTTAAAGAACCCCAATTTTAGGCTCAAAACACTCCTGTTTTCAGGAAGTGTAGAATTCGACCTAGTTGAATTTTCTTCGTGGGGCCTTCCTGGCCTCACCCACGCAACATATTTTCACCACATGTGGTGATGACGTTGTGCGGTCACCTCCTTCCTGGCTTTGACCAGGGTAGGTATGACCTCTTATGGAATGCCTTTTTCCTTCAGGATCCGGCATTCAACCGCCATGCCGTCAAACGCAGCCGCGGTAAGTCTTGGAATAGACATGGTACCTGCTGAAGCAAGTCCCTTCTTAGCTCCCCAGGCCCTTAGTCCTCTGTGAGCATCTCTTGAAGTTCCCGGTACCAAGTCCCTCTTGGCCAATCCGGAGTCACGAGTATAGTTCATACTCCTCTATATCTTATAATTCTCAATACCTTGGTTATGAGAAGCAGAGGAGGGAACACATACACCGACTGTTACACCCACGGTGTTACTAGGACATCCACAGCTATCGCCTGAAGGTCTCATGACCTGGCGCAATACCTGTCCCGTTTTTTGTTCGGGCGGGACGCCATCATTTCCACCTTTGGTCTTTGCCAATGGCTCACAATCATGCGGAAAAACTTCCCTATGAAGTTCCCACTCTCCCAGGTGGAGGTCATGCCTGCTGAGGAAGTCTGCTTCCCAGTCGTCCACTCCCGGAGAGAACACTGCTGACAGTGCTATCACATGATTTTCCGCCTAGCGAAAAATCCTTGCAGTTTTTTCACTGCCCTCCAGCTTCTTGTGTCGCCGTTTCTGTTTACGTGGGCGACTGCCGTGATGTTATCCCACTGGATCAATACCGGCTGACCTTGAAGCAGAGGTCTTGCTAAGTTTAGAGCCTTATAATTTTGCTCTTAGCTCTATCTATGTGGAGAGAATTCTCCAGACTTGATCACACTTTCCTGGAAATTTTTTCCCTGTGTGACTGCTCCCCAGCCTCTCAGGCTGGCCTCCGTGGTCACCAGCATCCAATCCTGAATGCCGAATCTGTGGCCCTCTAGAAGATGAGCACTCTGTAATCACCACAGGAGAGACACCCTTGTCCTTGGATATAGGGTTATCCGCTGATGCATCTGAAGATGCGATCCGGACCATTTGTCCAGCAGATCCCACTGAAGAGTTCTTGCGTGAAATCTGCCGAATGGAATTGCTTCGTAATAAGCCACCATTTTTACCAGGACTCTTGTGCAATGATGCACTGACACTTTTCCTGGTTTTAGGAGGATCCCGATTAGCTCGGATAACTCCCTGGCTTTCTCCTCTGGGAGAAACACCTTTTTCTGGACTGTGTCCAGAATCATCCCTAGGAACAGTAGACGTGTCCTCGGAAAAGCTACGATTTTGGAATATTTAAAATCCACTCGTGCTGTCGTAGAACTATTAAAGATAGTGCTACTCCGACCTCCAACTGTTCTCTGGACCTTGCCCTTATCAGGAAAGCGTCCAAGTTTCATTTAAGAAGAATCATCATTTCGGCCATTACCTTGGTAAAGACCCGGGGCGCCGTGGACAATCCAAACGGCAGCGTCTGAACTGATAGTGACAGTTCTGTACCACGAACCTGAAGTACCCTTGGTGAGAAGGGCAAATTTGGACATGTAGGTAAATGTCCCTGATATCCAGTGACACCATCTCGTCCCCTTCTTCCTGGTTCGCTATCACTGCTCTGAGTGACTCCATCTTGATTTGAACGCTTGTATGTAAGTGTTCAAATATTTCAGATCTCACCGAGCCGTTTGGCTTCAGTACCACAATATAGTGTGGAATAATACCCCCTCCCTTGTGGTAGGAGGGGTACTTTGATTATCACCTGCTGGGAATACAGCCTGTGAATTGTTTCCAATACTGCCTCCCTGTCGGAGGTAGACGTTGGTAAAACAGACTTCCGGAACTTGTGAGGAGGAGACGTCTCGAATTTCCAATGTACACCTGGGATACTACATGTAGGATCCAGGAGTCCCCTTGCGAGTGAGCCCACTGCGTGCTGAAACTCTTGAGATGACCCCCTACCGCACCTGAGTCCGCTTGTACTGCCCCAGCGTCATGCTGCGGACTTGGCAGAAGCTGTGAAGGGCTTCTGTTCCTGGGAATGGGCTGCTTGCTGCAGTCTTCTTCCCGTTCCGCTACCCCTGGGCAGATATGACTGGCCTTTGCCCGCCTGCCCGTATGGGGACGAAAGGACTGAGACTGAAAAGACTGTGTCCTTTTCTGCTGAGATGTGACTCGGGGAACAAAAGGTGGATTTTTCAGCTGTTGCCATGGCCACCAGGTCCGATGGACCGCCCCTTTATACGGCAATACTTCCATGTGCCGTCTGGAATCTGCCTCACCTGACCACTGTCGTGTCTTCGTCTGGCAGATATGGACATCACATTTACTCTTGATGCCAGAATGCAAATATCCCTCTGCGCATCACGCATATATAGAAATGCATCCTTAAAATGCTCTATAGACAATAAAATCTTGTCCCTGTCAAGGGTATCAAAATTTTCAGTCAGGAAATCCGACCAAGCCCCCTCAGCGCTGCACATCCAGTCTGAGGCGATTGCTGGTCGTAGTATAACACCAGTATGTGTGTATATACTTCTTAGGCTATTTTTCAGCTTCCTATCAGCTGGCTCCTTGAGGGCGGCCGTATCTGGAGACGGTAACGCCACTTGTTTTATAAGCGTGTGAGCGCCTTATCCACCCTAAGGTGTGTTTCCCAACTCGCCCTTACTTCTGGCGGGAAAGGGTATACCGCCCATAACTTTCTATCGGAGGAACCCCACGTATCATCACACACTTCATTTAATTTATCTGATTCAGGCAAAACTACAAGTAGTTTATTCACACCCTACAAAATACCCTTATTTGTGGTACTTGTAGTATCAGAAATATGTAACACCTCCTTCATTGCCCTTAACATGTAACGTGTGGCCCTAAAGGAAAATACGTTTGTTTCTTCACCGTCGACACTGGAGTCAGTGTCCGTGAGGTAAATGGGCGTTTTTACAAGCCCCTGACGGTGTCTGAGACGCCTGGACAGGTACTAATTTGTTTGCGGGTCGTCTCATGTCGTCAACCGGCTCGCAGCGTGTTGACATGATCACGTACTTCCACAAGTAAGCCATCCATTCCGGTGTCGACTCCCTAGAGAGTGACATCACCATTACAGGCAATTTGCTCCGCCTCCTCACCAACATTTTTCTCATACATGTCGACACACACGTACCGACATACAGCACCCACACAGGGAATGCTCTGATAGAGGACAGGACCCACTAGCCCTTTGGGGAGACAGAGGGAGAGTTTGCCAGCACACACCAAAATGCTATAATTATACAGGGACAACCTTTATAAAAGTGTTCCTCCCTTATAGCATTTAATATATATTTATATCGCCAAATCAGTGCCCCCCCTCTCTGTTTTAACCCTGTTTCTGTAGTGCAGTGCAGGGGAGAGCATGGGAGCCTTCCCCTCAGCCTTTCTGTGAGGGAAAATGGCGCTGTGTGCTGAGGAGAATAAGCTCCGCCCCCTTTCGGCTGGTTTTTTCTCCCGGTTTTTAAGAACTGGCCTGGGTTAAAATACATACATATAGCCTTAATGGCTATATGTGATGTATTTATTTTGCCAATAAGGTACTTATATTGCTGCCCAGGGCGCCCCCAGCAGCGCCCTGCACCCTCCGTGACTAGGTCAGTGAGCCGTGTGACAACAATGGCGCACAGCTGCAGTGCTGTGCGCTACCTTCATGAAGACTGTGAAGTCTTCTGCCGCCTGTTTCCGGACCTCCGTTCTGCCGTCTTCTTCAGCGTCTGTAAGGGGGATCGGCGGCGCGGCTCCGGGACGAACCCCAGGCTGACCTGTGTTCCGACTCCCTCTGGAGCTCAGTGTCCAGTAGCCTAAGATCCCAATCCATCCTGCACGCAGGTGAGTTGGAGATCTCTCCCCTAAGTCCCTCGTTGCAGTGATCCTGTTGCCAGCAGGAATCACTGAATGAAACCTAAAAAAAAAAAACTTTTCTAAACCGCTCTTTAAGAGAGCCACCTAGATTGCACCCTTCTCGGACGGGCACAAAAACCTAACTGAGGCTTGGAGGAGGGTCATAGGGGGAGGAGCCAGTACACACCATGTGACCTAAAAGCTTTTTTAGATGTGCCCTGTCTCCTGCGGAGCCCGCTATTCCCCATGGTCCTGACGGAGTCCCCAGCATCCACTAGGACGTTAGAGAAAAAACGTTTTCTTAATTTATTAAGTGATTGAGAAATTGTTACTTGTCCCCCCCTGCATTCTATTGCTGTCTTTTAGAGAGATTACCCAGCAGGATATCAGGTTTGCACAATGTGGGTTTGGGATTAAGAGCAAGATATCAAGATTGCACAACACTATGAAGCAGAAGTTTCACTGGCAACTATTTGCCAGGACGTGATATATAAAATAGGGTGCCCATGTGAGTAATTGCACAACTGCTCATGTGACTGTGTCCTGCCTTTCAAGGACTGGCTGGACATCCAAGTGACATCATTCCAAAATGGCAGTGCCCACTGACCAGAGTTGCAGGAACCATTGGGTACAACACCAGACCTGCAGCGGAGGATGAAAGCTGTAAATGTGACCAGGACAAGGGTCTGGAGGGCAGTTAAAGACAGCACTGGACCCGATAACTGGGTCCCAGGAGCCGATATGTGACATTCATGCAATCAAAGATTGATGAACAAAAGTGGTCATCGCAACCATATTATCCTGTTGTATCTGCCTTGTGCAATCATGAAATCCTGTGGTACAATCCTGCTAACCTGCTTAGTGAAATTCTGTTATCCAGCTAGGTCATCCTACTCTATCTGCACTGTGACTGTGCAATCTTGATATTGTATAGTGAAATTCTGCTAACTGTGACATGCCTATATTATGTGTGTTATTTCCAAATACTCCACTTACTGTACTTGTTTGGTTTGTTTTTTTTAACACACAAATGCATCATAGGTGCAAAAGCATGTACTAAGTCACACAAGCAGTGTATCCTGATTTAAATAGATGTGGCATGGCTATAGTCTGTGTGAAATTGTAACTGTATCTAATTATGTTACAGAGTTTGGCTGGAATACACTGTAGCATAACATTTTGTATGTAACTAAAGTAGCAATTACACACAGATTATAGGTACGCTGCATTTCATTTTAAACGGCAGGAGTTGCTCATGCGTCCTATTTGCATCATTTTACTTCTAAAACGAAGCGCTGTGAATAGGATGCACATATATTTTACAGTATGCCTATATTCTCTGTGTAATTGTAGCTGTATTTGCATACAAAATTTTATGCTACAGTGTATTCCAGCCAAACACTATCATAATTAGAGTAGATACAGTCGTAATTACACACAGAATATAGCCATGCCGCATATCATTTAAATCAGCATAAGCTGCTTCTGCATCCTGGAGGACTGGGGTTTATTTAGGATGTGTGTTGCTTTAAACATGGGACTTTTGGGGGACAATGGGTGACTTTCTGACACTGTGGTACTCAAATACTAAAATACGCATTTCGCTTGGTCCAAAAAAATCAGACGTTTTCAAGTCTAAATACCATGACACCTCGGATCCAAGGCACTGAAGACGCAAGCCATAACATTGCTTGAGTACCGGAAAATAGACGCCTTTTTGTAATGTCCAATGTGGTGTGTTAATTTCCCGGACGGCATTATCGGCTCCCATTACATCCCGGCCCAGAGGTGTTCACTTGTCTACACCAGAATTATTCATTTTGTAAACTGGAGAAATGTGTTTTCAAACTCAGCATGAACCATTCTTGGAGTATATAATTTTGGGAACAGGCCACTAGATAGATCCTGGGAAATTTTAAGCCATCCCCCAGTAGCCTCAACCTACCTATAATACAGGGTTTATAAGACTGGCAAACTACTACAGCAAACTTATTCAAGGTTTCACCCATTAAATTTCTCACCAAGAAAAGTGATAATCCTGTGGACTGGCCTGATGATGCTAAAGATGCCTTACTACTGTCAAAAACAAGCATATATCTCTACTCCCATCCTCAATCAACCTGATGTTTTACTTCTTTTCTACTTAGAAGTGACACATCCCCCATGGGAGTTTCCCAGAGGGACATAGATGGCAAGTTTCATGCATGTGGTATTTTTTTTTAAAGTATTCTTGCTTGCTGAGAACGTTATCTGTCAGAGACAAGGAGCCCTTGGCTGTGAAGCTAGACCGTAAGTTTTTGAGACAACCCTTTTGAAGGTCACCAATTTCCTGTAACTGTTACACACACTATAAGACCCTTCTGTACTTCAAATTAGCTCAGTGTATGAATCAACCACATATGATCTTTACATTTCTTTCACATAAAAATTGCAAGACAGACACGCTCTCCTGATATGGTACGAGATGAAGAGCTACCTACAGACTAACTGTCTATTCTAAATCTGGAGTGTATAGCAGCTGTCAGTCAGATCTACACCCCTTCTCTGTGTAAGACATTTGTTCCTCCAATGCTTCAGAAAAGCATATCTTTACTGGGCACACTGCTCAAAATCTGCTGGACATGCTGTTGTCCGAAAGACATTGGAACTCATTGCTTAAAATTATTGGTTGCCTACAATTTGTCAAAATGTATAGCAATTTGTCTCAGCTGCATGTTCTAAGTGTGCACAGTAGAAGGTGCCAAGGTAAACTTCCACAAGGTCCTTTCTTCCATTGTCCACACTAAGTATTGCCTGGTTCCATATTTCTATGGACTTTGTTACAGCTATACCACCTTCTAACAAATATGCTAATATTTGGGAAGTGGCGGATAGGTTTTTCAAGATGGTTCATATATTACCACTCCGAGGCTTTCCCTTTTATCCCCCCTGGTCAGCAGTGATTGGAAGACTGAGTCAGCTGACCTCTGAAAAAGGTTGTAGTCGGGGAATCAGAAGTCAGCTGATCTGGTGTGCCTGGAGATGGCATGGGCACAGTGAGATTCACACCAGAATTGAATGAGGTACACTAAAAAGAACAGCGGATCATGGATGACTGGTAGCAAGCTTGACCTCCTGACTTCCACAGATTAGCGCATGGTAACGCTGGTAAGAACTGCTGTGCCATACACCGATTCTTGATATTGGGTTTACAACACTGATAAATGGACGACTCAAAGGAATAGGGCTAATGGACACAGCTATCGCATAAAACCACTTATTCTCCTTTAGAATCCTCATACTTCCATAGGAAATGGAGTAGTACGCAGCCAAAGTATGATTCAAACATTTACCACTGACTTTATCGTACCAGAATGATACCTGTTATTACTGTGGTACTTCATCCCACAGTTCTACTGCTACAAAGACTGAGAATGGCTCCAATGCTATATGCTCCAGCCAGATTTCACCCACTTAAGTACAAATTGCCCAACACACCATTTTACTGCATAATAGTCTGAAAACTTTAAACTGCCTGATGCAAAAATAAACATTTCTCCTGTTCAGTATTAAATTTGACATGTACAGTATATTCAATCGCATTTTAAGAAGTGCACATGTGACCTAATTGTATGAAAATCCCACCATGTTCATCCGTCCTAAAAAGGTTTAAAAAAAAAAGATGAAAAAAACAAAAGCTACATCAATTCTTGTGTCTAATGATGTTGAGCCTTAGCTGTAGACATAGAACATTGTTTACTTCAGTGTAATTTACACAATCCAGTGAAATACTTCTGATCTGACAATGATGAAAAACAGAGATGCATGTGTTGGAATTTACTCAGCAAGTTTCCATCATTCTGTCGCAGCCTGTCTCATACAAATAAAATGTATCTCATCGGCTATCAGCAGGGAAGTATTTCAGGATGTGCATGAACTGCTATGGCAGCAATCAATGTAAATTCCAACATGGCATTTTACATATGAAAATGTTCAGCCACCAATTATTTATGCCACATCAACAATTTTATTATTAACTGTCAAAAGGATTGAAGCATTTTAGAGTATATTAAAATGATTTGTTTACTGAAATACACTGTATAATAACTCACAATTACCATGTGAAGGAAAACACATTATTATATAGTTCACAATATTTGTTATTGATCATTTAACTGAAGAATAGGATGAATTCTTTATAGCAACTATTGAACCAGGACATTAGTTGCAAACATTGTAGAGAGTAGTAAACAACACATAAACAATACATACTTTGTTTTTACTACCTCATCAGGACCCATGTCTAGAACCTTCCTCGCAGGGATGCCCTTCTCCAAATGATCAAACAGCATGAGCTTTGCATAGTTGTGGCTCATTTTCACATCACCCAACATAGATGTGTGAGACTGCCTGAGAACACAAAGTTATGACACCTCTGCCTCATGGGGGCAGTTTCATGTATTCCGACCATGTGGGGAAGTCCACAGCTTAGTGTGGTTTGGGGGTTGAACCAAAGACAGTAGACATCCAGGTGGAAATAAAAATATACTTTCTTTATAGACTCTTTCCCTTCATAGCTGTGATACAGTTCTTTATATAGAACTTGACCGAAAATCCGTCCTAATCCTTCAGTGCACTCAATTCCACATTACAGCACGTGACAATCTTTCTTTCCTGGCAACGTGGAGGCGTAAATGACTGCAAAAGGTACCTCTTGACAGCTTCCACACCCACTCTGATCTATGGCATTTTCTTCACAATCACCTAAGTGGAAGAGGAAACTTGAAATTACCCTGTAAAGACACCATCCAGTCACTCTGCCCAATAGGTTAGGAAAGGATACCAACCATTGGAAGCCACGGGTGGGTCTCCTGCCCGCTTGATCATTGCTCTGCTCCATGAGCACAATGCTTGCTTGTAGCACTGCCCAAGAGGATAGCTAATCCTCAGACTCTTTGGTTGACAGCTCTCGTGGTTCTGTAGAGGAAGGGGAGGAGTGGCTGGGGACATGGCTGAAAAATGATTGATAACAGCACATTTAAACAGGTGGACCCCGGATTAAAATACCCATGGGTACAATACAATTCAGATTAATGTTGATTTCTTACACCGTCTGCCAGTCTCCCATACTCAAGGGCCATAAAGAGCTTTCTCATCTTGGATAGCTGCATAGTGTCTTCTGGGAGATGTTACTATCTATGCACAGTGATGTCATGCCCAATGAAGTCATCCAGCTGACCCATCTCTGTGTCACTCGGATTTAGGACATTGGACAAGTTGGCACAGCTGAGTGACTCGGTAGCAGTGCATTGGAGTCTGGAGACTAGCAGAAATGGTCCAATGCCAATGGCCAACACACCAGCCTGTCTCTGTGTCTCCTCTTGCTTCCTCGTAATGTTTCATCCCCCAAAAAGACGAGGAGGAACAGGATGCTGGAGGACTCTGGAGATACCTGGCAATAGTGCTGTAACTCTGACAGGACAGTCAGCAAAGGTCAGTCAATATATTACATTAAATATATTATATAAGGGGTGGTGGTGAGGGGGATTATTAAATAAATTATATAAGGGGCGAGGGGGGAATCATTTAACTATATAAGGAGAGGGAGTGAGAGAAAATCATTAAATATATTATATAAGGAGCAAGGGAGGTGAGAATATTATTAAATATATTAGATAAAGGGTGGGGGTGATAAGTTGCTGGGATGGGGAAAGAAACAAAATCATTTATATCATATTATACACAGCGTAGCAGCAAAAGGGGTTAAACCCAGTGCCGTACCACAGGGAGTTAACAGCACAACCTCCTAGGGGTACATAACATCAAAAGTGTGCAGACATCAGTAGGCCACTGCAGTGTTTTTTTCTGCTGACATGAAGCGAAATTGCTGGATCATATTCCTTGCGGGCCCTTGCAGGCTTCTTTTATGTGGGAAAAACATCTTGTACAATTAGGGAACGCATGGCACAACATCGGAGTGCCATTAAATTAGCTATTGAAGGTAGGTCTTCGGAGCAACCCGAAGCTAAACATTTTAACGCTATGGGCCATAGTCTTTCTAGCTTGAGGTACAAGATGATAGATCATATACCGGAAAGTCGTAGGTTGGGAGATCGCAATAAATTATTATTGCGTTGTGAAACAAGATGGATATATTTCCTGAATACGATAGCACCCCATGGTCTGAACGAAACCATTTCTTTCTCAAGTTTTCTGTATTAATGTTTCTATAGTCCTGTGATTATTAATTATGGCATGTTTTCTTTATGTGAATCATATGGTGAACACTGCCTATTGTTTTTTTATGTTGTTTTTTTATGTTAATATTGTTACTCTATCAATGGCTACAAATCTGTAACATTAATACATTTTTGCACTATGTTCAGTAGTCGATTATTTTGTATCTTTCTGTACCAGAACCTTCTATTGTTATTCAAGGGTTAATGAGGTGTTTCACATTATTGTTCCGTTCTTGATGACGTCGGCGGAAGTGTACGCTGCCGGCTACACCTGAACATGTTTGCACATGGTGTTTAGAATGTATATAGGTAAGCACTGTTTTATATTACTTTATGTACGCCTGATGACGGTTTTATAATAAAACCGAAACGTTGCAGTAACTGACGGGGTGATGTCCTGTTAATTATAAGAAGTCCCGAGAGTGCCACTCACACACATCGCTATGCATGCAAGTACTATTGCCTGAGAGGGCACCGGGCATTTATAATATTATTTCTCTGGAGTGCCGGGCTTGGGAACTGAGTCTATGATTGTTGCATCGTAGTATGCTTCATGTGGCCACGGCACCCGTTTAAATCTTTGGGCATTGGCATATGTCCCAAAGTCAGATTGGATTTTAAACTGTATGTGTGTATTTGTTTTTTGCACTACTTGCACTTTCTTCACGGAGGTTTCTTTTGAAACATGGAGGCTGGCAATGATGAATGCAGTGGTTTTCGAGCCACGGTCTATCCCTTAGGGGAACTACTATCAATGTCTGACATAGATGCGGAACATATTCTAATCAAGGACAAATTGTCTACATCATCTAAAATTAATTCTAATGAAGTGAATTTTGCACAACTTTTGAAACTTAAGAGACGAGAGATAGACTTTTATTTCCATGGCGAGTCTCTTTCCGATTACTTTCGTGAGAGGAAAATTCCCAGAGGCTTTCGTATAAAAAACTCACCCACCATAGGACGCAATAACCCAGAGTTCTGCCGCAGGTGGGCGGCAGTTCTCAATAAAGCATCTTTCGATCTAATCTTACTCGTGATCGAGGAAGCCACGAGGGAGTTAACTCTGGTGCGTCAGAAAATTAACGCACTCGAGTCTACCTGTTTAGAATCACTTAAAGCTGATGAGAACAATGAATGGTTAACCAAATTACAAGCACAGATAGATAAGTATCGTAGTGATTTAATTGGATTCAAGACCAAGAAATTCACTGCCGTTACCCGGGACTATGAAGATAACCGAGTATACAACTTCTTTAATCCACAACAAAGATCAAGGTTCTTTCATCCTAGATATCGGGGTAAGCAAAGGTCCTTTCCTCTGGAAACTGAGGGGTCGAGTGCCACATCTCAGATTGACTCTGACAAGCCGACAACTACCAGAAATAAATTTAAAGGAAAGGCCCCTTTAGGGATCAAGACCAGGGCGCAAAGAGACGCTCTGGTAGAGGATGAACACAATGGGGGAGGCAATGTGAAAGAGACCGTAAAAAAGACGGCAAAATCAAAGAAGTAATATTTAATTTATCATCTAAATCCTTGACAGAAACTGAATACCATGTCCTTCAACGTGGGCTTAGTTTTATTCCAACTACTTACCATCACAGTTTTGAAAGCAAGGTTGATCTGGCTCGTTTCAACCGCCAATTACGTTTGAAAGAACATTTTTCTCATAAGAACACTAACCTGGTATCTAACCGTGACTGTCCTGTTCAGATTAAATCACAATTTGACCCAGTTTCTACCAACATGTCCATACGTTCATTTACCAGGACTATGCATAGTGAAATTGATAATCTTACAGTGAATCCTGTCAAAGGTTGTGGTAATCTATCTCATGCAGAACGTCTTGCACTTAAGGGTTTATCTACTCGTCAAGATATCACAATCTACCCCGCCGATAAGGGGGGCGGTATTGTGATACAAGACCTTGAGGATTACATCCTTGAGGCTGAAAAACAGCTGACAGATACTAATGTATACACTAAATTGAGTCGAGATCCCACAGAGGAATTTATTGGCAATCTTAATCACGTGCTGCAAGAAGCGGGCAGTGAAGGATTGATTAATCAATATACGGTAGAGGCTTTAATGACAATATCACCAGTAGTTCTGGTATTTTACACAATTCCGAAGTTGCACAAAAACCCTGTCAATCCTCCTGGTCGCCCTATAATTGCCGCACGTGATTCATTGTTTTATCAAGTTGCTAGATTTTTAGATCATTATTTGCAACCTGTTATTCGGAATCAGACAACATATCTGAAAGACACCTTTGTATTCCTTGAGAAATTGAGTAATGTCACCTTGCCTGACGGAGAATGCTGGTTGTGTACAGCTGACATAGTTAGTTTGTACAATAACATCCCGCATGAGAGAGGGATTTCTGCAGTAAGGAAACTGATTGAAGGCAATCAGGCATTGTACCATGGTCCAGATTTGAATGTTTTTGTTGATCTTCTAACTTTGGTATTGACACATAATTATTTTCTTTTCAATAAATGTTATTATTTACAGCGGCTGGGCTGTGCGATGGGGTCCCCAGTGGCCCCCGCATATGCGAATGCCTTTATGTTTGAGTTGGAACAACAATTATTTTTTGTTAAGGATGAGTACAAAAGAAACATACCCTTCTTCCTTCGCTATATAGATGACGTATTTTTATTATGGACAGGTTCCAGAGAGGCATTTATTCAAATGATGATGGAGATTAATTTAAGTGATCCTAATATTAAATTTACTTTTGATATTCAGAAGCATAGCATCCATTTTTTGGATGTGAATGTCTCTGTCACTCCTTTAGGATTTACTACCTCATTATATAGAAAGCCGACTGACTGTAATAATTATCTTCTAGCTTCCAGTCATCACCCTGAACCCCTAAAAAGAGGTCTGCCTTTTTCCCAATTGCTTCGAGTTCATCGGATCTGCAGTGATCAACAAGATGAATTAATGCAAATGGACATTATGATCCAGAGATTTCTGGAACGAGGTTATCTAAATAAATTGCTACAACAAGCTAAGGCAAAAGCATTGTTGGCACCTAGAACTAATTATCAGTCAGACAGGCATAATAATAGTGTCGATAACTCCATGGTGTTTGTAAGCAAATACTCGACGGACAGTAAGAGGATAACATCAAAAGCTAAGATAATTTGGCCAATAATATTTATTGTCTAATAAACGTCTGTTACCAAGTTATCGTAGAGGACGTAACCTCCGAGATATGCTAGTACATTCAGACATCTCTGAATTTAAAATTGCGAAACCCTCTAATTTTCTTACAAAAAAATTTGGTAATTATAGATGCTTAGGATGCACTACGTGCATCTATTTGGAAACAGGAGATACTATGTACCATCCTCATTCTGGGAAATCTATTAAAATTTCCCATTGCCTCACATGTACTTCCTGGTTTGTCGTTTACTACATCAAGTGCCCTTGCGGGCTTCTTTATGTGGGAAAAACATCTTGTACATTTAGGGAACGCATGGCACAACATCGGAGTGCCATTAAATTAGCTATTGAAGGTAGGTCTTCGGAGCAACCCGTAGCTAAACATTTTAACGCTATGGGCCATAGTCTTTCTAGCTTGAGGTACAAGATGATAGATCATATACCGGAAAGTCGTAGGTTGGGAGATCGCAATAAATTATTATTGCATTGTGAAACAAGATGGATATATTTCCTGAATACGATAGCACCCCATGGTCTGAACAAAACTATTTCTTTCTCAAGTTTTCTGTATTAATGTTTCTATAGTCCTGTGATTATTAATTATGGCATGTTTTCTTTGTGAATCATGTGGTGAACACTGCCTATTGTTTTTTTATGTTGTTTTTTATGTTAATATTGATACAGATTTGTAGCCATTGATAGAGTAACATTAATACATTTTTGCACTATGTTCAGTAGTCGATTATTTTGTATCGTTCTGTACCAGAACCTCCTATTGTTATTCAAGGGTTAATGAGGTGTTTCACATTATTGTTCCGTTCTTGATGACATCGGCGGAAGTGTACGCTGCCGGCTACACCTGAACATGTTTGCACATGGTGTTTAGAATGTATATAGGTAAGCACTGTTTTATATTACTTTATGTACGCCTGATGACGGTTTTATAATAAAACCGAAACGTTGCAGTAACTGACGGGGTGATGTCCTGTTAATTATAAGAAGTCCCGAGAGTGCCGCTCACACACATCGCTATGCATGCAAGTACTATTGCCTGAGAGGGCACCAGGCATTTATAATATTATTTCTCTGGAGTGCCGTGCTTGGGAACTGAGTATATATATATATATATATATATATATATATATATATATATACACACTGCTCAAAAAAATAAAGGGAACACTTAAACAACACAATGTAAGTCAATCACACTTCTGTGAAATCAAACTGTCCACTTAGGAAGCAACACTGAATTACAATCAATTTCACATGCTGTTGTGCAAATGTAATAGACAACAGGTGGAAATTATAGGCAATTAGCAAGACACCCCCAATAAAGGAGTTGTTCTGCAGATGGTGACCACAGACCACTTCTCAGTTCCTATGCTTTCTGGCTGATGTTTTGGTCACTTTTGAAAGCTGGCGGTGCTTTCACTCTAGTGGTAGCATGAGACGGAGTCTACAACCCACACAAGTGGCTCAGGTAGTGCAGCTCATCCAGGATGGCACATCAATGCGAGCTGTTGCAAGAAGGTTTGCTGTGTCTGTCAGCATAGTGTCCAGAGTATGGAGGCGCTACCAGGAGACAGGCCAGTACATCAGGAGACGTGGAGGAGGCCATAGGAGGGCAACAACCCAGCAGCCGGACCGCTACCTCCGCCTTTGTGCAAGGAGGAACAGGAGGAGCACTGCCAGAGCCCTGCAAAATGACCTCCAGCAAGCCACAAATGTGCATGTGTCTACTCAAATGATCAGAAACAGACTCCATGAGGGTGGTATGAGGGCCCGACGTCCACAGGTGGGGGTTGTGCTTACAGCCCAACACTGTGCAGGACGTTTGGCATTTGCCAGAGAACACCAAGATTGGCAAATTCGCCACTGGCGCCCTGTGCTCTTCACAGATGAAAGCAGGTTCTCACTGAGCACATGTGACAGACGTGACAGAGTCTGGAGACGCCAAGGACAATGTTCTGCTGCCTGCAACATCCTCCAGCCTGACCGGTTTGGCAGTGGGTCAGTAATGGTGTGGGGTGGCATTTCTTTGGGGGCCACACAGCCCTCCATGTGCTCTCCAGAGGTAGCCTGACTGCCATTAGGTACCGAGATAAGATCCTCAGACCCTTGTGAGACCATATGCTGGTGCAGTTGGCCCTGGGTTCCTCCTAATGCAAGACAATGCTAGACCTCATGTGGCTGGAGTGTGTCAGCAGTTCCTGCAAGACGAAGGCATTGATGCAATGGACTGGCCCGCCCGTTCCCCAGACCTGAATCCAATTGAGCACATCTGGGACATCATGTCTCGCTCCATCCACCGACTGTCCAGGAGTTGGCGGATGCTTTAGTCCAGGTCTGGGAAGAGAGCCCTCAGGAGACCATCCGCCACCTCATCAGGAGCATGCCCAGGCATTGTAGGGAGGTCATACAGGCACGTGGAGGCCACACACACTACTGAGCCTCATTTTGACTAGTTTTAAGGACATTACATCAAAGTTGGATCAGCCTGTAGTGTGTTTATCCACTTTAATTTTGAGTGTGACTCCAAATCCAGACCTCCATGGGTTAATAAATTTGATTTCCATTGATAATTTTTGTGTGATTTTGTTGTCCGCACATTCAACTATGTAAAGAACAAAGTATTTAATAAGAATATTTCATTCATTCAGATCTAGGATGTGTTGTTTAAGTGTTCACTTTATTTTTTTGAGCAGTGTACATATATATATATATATATAAAGAAATATTTTGCGCAGAGTCCACTCAGGTCCTTATTATAGCTTCCAAAGCTAGTTCTTTGTCCTTAATATAGATGTTTAGTGCTGCTTCCTCTGGTTTGAACCTTACCACAGGTTCATCGGACACATGTAAAAGACAGAGTGAGGGGCGCACCAGGTGAGTATAAAAGTATTCATGATGACAAAGTAAAAGGTTCATATTAGGGCGCTTTAAGAAAGGAGGAGGGCCCGTGTGCTGCCTACTCCATACGGACCCCCTCCTCTCTGCAGGAGCGCTGTATAGTCTGAGCACTAGAATGCACAGAACTCCGTGAAAATGGCCACTGCACCATTTTCACAGGGTTTTAACAGGGCTGGTGACGTCGGTGCGGGACTACGGAGGGGTAAGTATTAAAAAAATGGGTGCAGTGTTTGCGGTGTGGGCCCCCTCTGGACTCAGGGGTTCACATACAGAAAGTGAGATGTATGTGAACCTTTTACTTTGTCATTAAATCATTGATACTTTTATACTCACCTGATGTGCCCCTCACTTTCTGTATTTTATTTATATATATATATATATATATATATATATATATACATATATAAATGGTATAGACTTGCTTGTGCGAAGAGGTCTCTCACCAATCAACACGCTCACAAATACAGGCGGCACTCCACGGACTTCAATGATAAGGTAATGGATTTATATGTAAAAAAAACAACATTCTGGTCAAACGTGGAGTGGAGAGCCACCTGTATTTGTGAGCATGTTGATTGGTGAGAGACCTCTTCACACAAGCAAGTCTATACCATTTATGCATTTGAGGAGGGCACCCCGGCAATACAGGAGTGCCAACAAATATGGACATATATATATATATATATATGTAGGGTGAATAGACTTAGTGGGTGGACAGGCTGTCTTAGGAGCTCCTCCCCGGCTGGGGTGAACAGCAAGTCCCAGTAAGATCATATACCATGAATGTTAAGACTGATGTAAGAGTCATATAATACAAAAAGATTTTTTATACATTTTATGGAAATTATGGACTAACGAGTGATGTTGCTGTCTGGGTGAATCTGGTGAGAGGGTATTTTTCAGAATCATCCAACTATCCGTGGCTATTTACAAATTGAAGGACTACCCTAGAACAGGGCCGGTGTAAGGTCTCTCTGCGCCCTAGGCAAAGCTTCAGCCTAGCACCCCCTAACCTGCAAACCCCTGAAAAATGTTTCACTTTGTTCACAATATATTTCACTTTAAAAGTCATTGAGTGCTGTCTATTCTTCATATACTGTATAATACTGTATATGGGGTCTGGTGGGTATATTTAATTGGGGTTGGTTTACGGGATGCCACGGTCAAAATACCAACAGTGGCATCCCGACCACCATAATACCAACATTTTGAATTAAATTAATTGCCCTTACCCCTTACACCAACCCTTCCTCCCCAGCATACTAAAATTCAGGATGTCGATTGTCGGGATTCCACGTCCGCATTCTAAAAGCTGTGATGCCAACATCCCTTTAATTTTATGTGTGTATATATACATACATACTGTATATATGCACAGACGTACATATATGTGTATGCTCCTTATAGTGTTCTATTCCCCCATCTGTAAATTTATTTGCTGGATGAATTCAGTGGTGCCCTCCAGTGGTCAGCGCCCGTAGGCAGCCGCCTAAAGCTGCCTAATGGTAGAGCCGACCCTGCCCTAGAAAAAACTACAAAGAGACATTAACATTTATTTGAGCGCTCTCCATACAACCATCTACAATATATATATATATATATATATATATATATATTAGAGATGAGCGCCTGAAATTTTTCGGGTTTTGTGTTTTGGTTTTGGGTTCGGTTCCGCGGCCGTGTTTTGGGTTCGAACGCGTTTTGGCAAAACCTCACCGAATTATTTTTGTCGGATTCGGGTGTGTTTTGGATTCGGGTGTTTTTTTCCAAAAACACTAAAAAACAGCTTAAATCATAGAATTTGGGGGTCATTTTGATCCCAAAGTATTATTAACCTCAAAAACCATAATTTACACTCATTTTCAGTCTATTCTGAATACCTCACACCTCACAATATTATTTTTAGTCCTAAAATTTGCACCGAGGTCGCTGTGTGAGTAAGATAAGCGACCCTAGTGGCCGACACAAACACCGGGCCCATCTTGGAGTGGCACTGCAGTGTCACGCAGGATGTCCCTTCCAAAAAACCCTCCCCAAACAGCACATGACGCAAAGAAAAAAAGAGGCGCAATGAGGTAGCTGTGTGAGTAAGATTAGCGACCCTAGTGGCCGACACAAACACCGGGCCCATCTAGGAGTGGCACTGCAGTGTCACGCAGGATGGCCCTTCCAAAAAACCCTCCCCAAACAGCACATGACGCAAAGAAAAAAAGAGGCGCAATGAGGTAGCTGTGTGAGTAAGATTAGCGACCCTAGTGGCCGACACAAACACCGGGCCCATCTAGGAGTGGCACTGCAGTGTCACGCAGGATGGCCCTTCCAAAAAACCCTCCCCAAACAGCACATGACGCAAAGAAAAAAAGAGACGCAATGAGGTAGCTGACTGTGTGAGTAAGATTAGCGACCCTAGTGGCCGACACAAACACCGGGCCCATCTAGGAGTGGCACTGCAGTGTCACGCAGGATGTCCCTTCCAAAAAACCCTCCCCAAACAGCACATGACGCAAAGAAAAAAAGAGGCGCAATGAGGTAGCTGTGTGAGTAAGATTAGCGACCCTAGTGGCCGACACAAACACCGGGCCCATCTAGGAGTGGCACTGCAGTGTCACGCAGGATGTCCCTTCCAAAAAACCCTCCCCAATCAGCACATGATGCAAAGAAAAAGAAAAGAAAAAAGAGGTGCAAGATGGAATTATCCTTGGGCCCTCCCACCCACCCTTATGTTGTATAAACAAAACAGGACATGCACACTTTAACCAACCCATCATTTCAGTGACAGGGTCTGCCACACGACTGTGACTGATATGACGGGTTGGTTTGGACCCCCCCCAAAAAAGAAGCAATTAATCTCTCCTTGCACAAACTGGCTCTACAGAGGCAAGATGTCCACCTCATCTTCACCCTCCGATATATCACCGTGTACATCCCCCTCCTCACAGATTATCAATTCGTCCCCACTGGAATCCACCATCTCAGCTCCCTGTGTACTTTGTGGAGGCAATTGCTGCTGGTCAATGTCTCCGCGGAGGAATTGATTATAATTCATTTTAATGAACATCATCTTCTCCACATTTTCTGGATGTAACCTCGTACGCCGATTGCTGACAAGGTGAGCGGCGGCACTAAACACTCTTTCGGAGTACACACTTGTGGGAGGGCAACTTAGGTAGAATAAAGCCAGTTTGTGCAAGGGCCTCCAAATTGCCTCTTTTTCCTGCCAGTATAAGTACGGACTGTGTGACGTGCCTACTTGGATGCGGTCACTCATATAATCCTCCACCATTCTATCAATGTTGAGAGAATCATATGCAGTGACAGTAGACGACATGTCCGTAATCGTTGTCAGGTCCTTCAGTCCGGACCAGATGTCAGCATCAGCAGTCGCTCCAGACTGCCCTGCATCACCGCCAGCGGGTGGGCTCGGAATTCTGAGCCTTTTCCTCGCACCCCCAGTTGCGGGAGAATGTGAAGGAGGAGATGTTGACAGGTCGCGTTCCGCTTGACTTGACAATTTTGTCACCAGCAGGTCTTTCAACCCCAGCAGACCTGTGTCTGCCGGAAAGAGAGATCCAAGGTAGGCTTTAAATCTAGGATCGAGCACGGTGGCCAAAATGTAGTGCTCTGATTTCAACAGATTGACCACCCGTGAATCCTTGTTAAGCGAATTAAGGGCTGCATCCACAAGTCCCACATGCCTAGCGGAATCGCTCCGTGTTAGCTCCTTCTTCAATGCCTCCAGCTTCTTCTGCAAAAGCCTGATGAGGGGAATGACCTGACTCAGGCTGGCAGTGTCTGAACTGACTTCACGTGTGGCAAGTTCAAAGGGCATCAGAACCTTGCACAACGTTGAAATCATTCTCCACTGCACTTGAGACAGGTGCATTCCATCTCCTATATCGTGCTCAATTGTATAGGCTTGAATGGCCTTTTGCTGCTCCTCCAACCTCTGAAGCATATAGAGGGTTGAATTCCACCTCGTTACCACTTCTTGCTTCAGATGATGGCAGGGCAGGTTCAGTAGTTTTTGGTGGTGCTCCAGTCTTCTGTACGTGGTGCCTGTACGCCGAAAGTGTCCCGCAATTTTTCTGGCCACCGACAGCATCTCTTGCACGCCCCTGTCGTTTTTTAAAAAATTCTGCACCACCAAATTCAAGGTATGTGCAAAACATGGGACGTGCTGGAATTTGCCCATATTTAATGCGCACACAATATTGCTGGCGTTGTCCGATGCCACAAATCCACAGGAGAGTCCAATTGGGGTAAGCCATTCCGCGATGATCTTCCTCAGTTGCCGTAAGAGGTTTTCAGCTGTGTGCGTATTCTGGAAAGCGGTGATACAAAGCGTAGCCTGCCTAGGAAAGAGTTGGCGTTTGCGAGATGCTGCTACTGGTGCCGCCGCTGCTGTTCTTGCGGCGGGAGTCCATACATCTACCAAGTGGGCTGTCACAGTCATATAGTCCTGACCCTGCCCTGCTCCACTTGTCCACATGTCCGTGGTTAAGTGGACATTGGGTACAGCTGCATTTTTTAGGACACTGGTGACTCTTTTTCTGAGGTCTGTGTACATTTTCGGTATCGCCTGCCTAGAGAAATGGAACCTAGATGGTATTTGGTACCGGGGACACAGTACCTCCAACAAGTCTCTAGTTGGCTCTGCAGTAATGATGGATACCGGAACCACGTTTCTCACCACCCAGGATGCCAAGGCCTCAGTTATCCGCTTTGCAGTAGGATGACTGCTGTGATATTTCATCTTCCTCGCAAAGGACTGTTGAACAGTCAATTGCTTACTGGAAGTAGTACAAGTGGGCTTACGACTTCCCCTCTGGGATGACCATCGACTCCCAGCGGCAACAACAGCAGCGCCAGCAGCAGTAGGCGTTACACGCAAGGATGCATCGGAGGAATCCCAGGCAGGAGAGGACTCGTCAGACTTGCCAGTGACATGGCCTGCAGGACTATTGGCATTCCTGGGGAAGGAGGAAATTGACACTGAGGGAGTTGGTGGGGTGGTTTGCGTGAGCTTGGTTACAAGAGGAAGGGATTTACTGGTCAGTGGACTGCTTCCGCTGTCACCCAAAGTTTTTGAACTTGTCACTGACTTATTATGAATGCACTGCAGGTGACGTATAAGGGAGGATGTTCCGAGGTGGTTAACGTCCTTACCCCTACTTATTACAGCTTGACAAAGGGAACACACGGCTTGACACCTGTTGTCCGCATTTCTGGTGAAATACCTCCACACCGAAGAGCTGATTTTTTTGGTATTTTCACCTGGCATGTCAACGGCCATATTCCTCCCACGGACAACAGGTGTCTCCCCGGGTGCCTGACTTAAACAAACCACCTCACCATCAGAATCCTTCTGGTCAATTTCCTCCCCAGCGCCAGCAACACCCATATCCTCCTCATCCTGGTGTACTTCAACACTGACATCTTCAATCTGACTATCAGGAACTGGACTGCGGGTGCTCCTTCCAGCACTTGCAGGGGGCATGCAAATAGTGGAAGGCGCATGCTCTTCACGTCCAGTGTTGGGAAGGTCAGGCATCGCAACCGACACAATTGGACTCTCCTTGTGGATTTGGGATTTCAAAGAACGCACAGTTCTTTGCGGTGCTTTTGCCAGCTTGAGTCTTTTCAGTTTTCTAGCGAGAGGCTGAGTGCTTCCATCCTCATGTGAAGCTGAACCACTAGCCATGAACATAGGCCAGGGCCTCAGCCGTTCCTTGCCACTCCGTGTGGTAAATGGCATATTGGCAAGTTTACGCTTCTCCTCCGACAATTTTATTTTAGGTTTTGGAGTCCTTTTTTTTCTGATATTTGGTGTTTTGGATTTGACATGCTCTGTACTATGACATTGGGCATCGGCCTTGGCAGACGACGTTGCTGGCATTTCATCGTCTCGGCCATGACTAGTGGCAGCAGCTTCAGCACGAGGTGGAAGTGGATCTTGATCTTTCCCTAATTTTGGAACCTCAACTTTTTTGTTCTCCATATTTTATAGGCAGAACTAAAAGGCACCTCAGGTAAACAATGGAGATGGATGGATTGGATACTAGTATACAATTATGGACGGACTGCCACGGTTAGGTGGTATAAAAAAACCACGGTTAGGTGGTATATATTGTAATACAATTATGGATGGACGGACTGCCTGCCGAGTGCCGACACAGAGGTAGCCACAGCCGTGAACTACCGCACTGTACACTGGTTGATAAAGAGATAGTAGTATACTCGTAACAACTAGTATGACTGACTATGACGGTATAAAGAATGAAAAAAAAACCACGGTTAGGTGGTATATATTGTAATACAATTATGGATGGACGGACTGCCTGCCGAGTTCCGACACAGAGGTAGCCACAGCCGTGAACTACCGCACTGTACACTGGTTGATAAAGAGATAGTAGTATACTCGTAACAACTAGTATGACTGACTATGACGGTATAAAGAATGAAAAAAAAACCACGGTTAGGTGGTATATATTATAATACAATTATGGATGGACGGACTGCCTGCCGACTGCCGACACAGAGGTAGCCACAGCCGTGAACTACCGCACTGTACACTGGTTGATAAAGAGATAGTAGTATACTCGTAACAACTAGTATGACACTATGACGGTATAAAGAATGAAAAAAAAACCACGGTTAGGTGGTATATATTATAATAATACAATTATGGATGGACGGACTGCCTGCCGAGTTCCGACACAGAGGTAGCCACAGCCGTGAACTACCGCACTGTACACTGGTTGATAAAGAGATAGTAGTATACTCGTAACAACTAGTATGACTGACTATGACGGTATAAAGAATGAAAAAAAAACCACGGTTAGGTGGTATATATTGTAATACAATTATGGATGGACGGACTGCCTGCCGAGTTCCGACACAGAGGTAGCCACAGCCGTGAACTACCGCACTGTACACTGGTTGATAAAGAGATAGTAGTATACTCGTAACAACTAGTATGACTGACTATGACGGTATAAAGAATGAAAAAAAAACCACGGTTAGGTGGTATATATTATAATACAATTATGGATGGACGGACTGCCTGCCGAGTTCCGACACAGAGGTAGCCACAGCCGTGAACTACCGCACTGTACACTGGTTGATAAAGAGATAGTAGTATACTCGTAACAACTAGTATGACACTATGACGGTATAAAGAATGAAAAAAAAACCACGGTTAGGTGGTATATATTATAATACAATTATGGATGGACGGACTGCCTGCCGACTGCCGACACAGAGGTAGCCACAGCCGTGAACTACCGCACTGTACACTGGTTGATAAAGAGATAGTAGTATACTCGTAACAACTAGTATGACACTATGACGGTATAAAGAATGAAAAAAAAAACACGGTTAGGTGGTATATATTATAATACAATTATGGATGGACGGACTGCCTGCCGAGTGCCGACACAGAGGTAGCCACAGCCGTGAACTACCGCACTGTACACTGGTTGATAAAGAGATAGTAGTATACTCGTAACAACTAGTATGACTGACTATGACGGTATAAAGAATGAAAAAAAAACCACGGTTAGGTGGTATATATTATAATACAATTATGGATGGACGGACTGCCTGCCGACTGCCGACACAGAGGTAGCCACAGCCGTGAACTACCGCACTGTACACTGGTTGATAAAGAGATAGTAGTATACTCGTAACAACTAGTATGACACTATGACGGTATAAAGAATGAAAAAAAAACCACGGTTAGGTGGTATATATTATAATACAATTATGGATGGACGGACTGCCTGCCGACTGCCGACACAGAGGTAGCCACAGCCGTGAACTACCGCACTGTACACTGGTTGATAAAGAGATAGTAGTATACTCGTAACAACTAGTATGACACTATGACGGTATAAAGAATGAAAAAAAAACCACGGTTAGGTGGTATATATTATAATAATACAATTATGGATGGACGGACTGCCTGCCGACTGCCGACACAGAGGTAGCCACAGCCGTGAACTACCGCACTGTACACTGGTTGATAAAGAGATAGTAGTATACTCGTAACAACTAGTATGACTATGACGACGGTATAAAGAAAGAAAAAAAAATACCACGGTTAGGTGGTATATAATTATACAATTATGGATGGACGGACTGCCTGCCGAGTGCCGACTGCCGACACAGAGGTAGCCACAGCCGTGAACTACCGCACTCTACTGTGTCTGCTGCTAATATAGACTGGTTGATAAAGAGATAGTATACAACAATATACTACTATACTGGTGGTCAGGCACTGGTCACCACTAGTCACACTGGCAGTGGCACTCCTGCAGCAAAAGTGTGCACTGTTTAATTTTAAATTAATATAATATTATGTACTCCTGGCTCCTGCTATAACAACCTGCAGTGCTCCCCAGTCTCCCCCACAATTATTATAAGCTTTTATACATTGATGTGCAGCACACTGGGCTGAGCTGAGTGCACACAGACTGAGTCACACTGTGTGACTGCTGTGTATCGTTTTTTTCAGGCAGAGAACGGATATAGCAGAGAACGGATATATTAAATAAAAGTTAACTTAACAACAACTGCACTGGTCACTGTGGTAAACTCTGTCTGCACAATCTCTCTCTCTCTCTCTCTCTTCTAATCTATTCTAATGGAGAGGACGCCAGCCACGTCCTCTCCCTATCAATCTCAATGCACGTGTGAAAATGGCGGCGACGCGCGGCTCCTTATATAGAATCCGAGTCTCGCGAGAATCCGACAGCGTCATGATGACGTTCGGGCGCGCTCGGGTTAACCGAGCAAGGCGGGAAGATCCGAGTCGCTCGGACCCGTGAAAAAAAAAGTGAAGTTCGTGCGGGTTCGGATTCAAAGAAACCGAACCCGCTCATCTCTAATATATATATATATATATATATATATAATCTTCAAACATTACTTGCCTGGTATCTTCTGTAAGGGACCCTGGTTAGGTATCTGTCCACATGTATACTCCAAACAGCGGCACTCAAGTCTCATAAATAAATCAAATAGTCGACTTAAAGATGCCGATTTAATTTATTTATAAGACCTGAGTGCTGCAGTACGTAGTGTGTACATATATATATTTATTTTGTTAATCTTTTTCTTTATTTGATTACGGTATACATATTTATATGTATTTATAGTTATATAAGGATTAGTACATATCAGTTTTGTACTGTATATTTTTTATGTATGCATTGTGATGTGTGATTTTTTAATTTTATATTCTCTGCCTTGGACATCTTTGCTCTCACTCCATATATTTGCTGGATGTTGGGTGCTACTAATGTGTATGTTTGTCTGTATACTGTAGGTTTTTTAGTATGTATTTAATTTTCACATGGGTTTGGTTCGAGCCCAGAACGCATCCATTGTTACATAGCAATGTACCAGTTGGTTCTAGTATTAGAGGGACCTGAACCCCTATAGTTAGTGTTAGGGACTTACCCAATGAGAGGCTACCTTGATGCGGTGGGTAAGCTCATAGTCCTGGCCAGGAATATGCTAAGTGCCTCTGGTTACTACAGGTTGAGCTAGTGTGAGATAGTGCACCTGCTACCTTTTCCCTCTGTACACTTTACGAAGTCTCAATCAGAGTAGCACCTCACTACCTAATTAAGGTGTGCAAATTAGGGCCCTTTTCCCTCTGTAACTGATGTATTCATACATTTTTGAAGGTAGGAGACACCTTCACCCTAATTTATCACCCTGCCCCACCCACCCCTCTGATTTTAAATAGTCCAACACTCTAGCCTTTACATTTGGAATGAGAACACTGAGGTAAGACTCCTACATTTTGTTTAATATGGCAGTCCATAATGGGGGGAATTTTCTGGGGTGCGGGGCTCCCTGTGCCTGCCGTGGCTGGGTGTCCCTGGGGCATCGCAATTTTACACTATTTCATCACTCCATGGCACTTATAGTTTATTTTATATATGTGTAACACCTTCACATAATTTTCTTTTACTCCTCACATTATTCACACATGCAGCAACAGCTGCTCCTACCTCTTTAACCCTATATGTTTATCACTCCTGCGATGCCCTGAGGTTGTCTGGCTGGGTGGCTCTGGGGTGTCCTGCCCCCCGAACCTGAACCCCTATAGTTAGTGTTAGGGACTTACCCAATGAGAGGCTACCTTGATGTGGTGGGTAAGCTCATAGCCCTGGCCAGGAATATGCTAAGTGCCTCTGGTTACTACAGGTTGAGCTAGTGGGAGATAGTGCACCTGCTACCTTTTCCCTCTATACACGGTTCTAGTATTAGTGCTTCTGGCATGTTGGGCGACTGCAGTGGTTGCCGGGAGACAGTGTGACATCACTGCCTGACTGGACCCAAACACAAGGATTTGTTTCTTTGTCTCTTTAGGCTGGGTGCGTACACTTGTCTCTAGCTGTGGATGTCACTACTTTTTATTAGAGATTTGCGCCGAAACTTGTGTTTTGGTTTTGGATCTGTATCTTTTTATAAATTTATAAAAATAGTTAAAATCAATTAATCTGTTTTTTTGCTCCTACAGTATTATTAACCTCAATAATATTTTTTCCAAGTCATTTACATTTAATGTTGACCACCTCACAACTCACAATATGGATTTCATCCAGTTTAGGCCAAAGGCTGCAGCTAGCTGGCTGGTTACTAAGTGACAGAGCAGCGGCAGAAACACACGGTAGTACTGTATCTATGAGACATTGCCACACAGCAGCAGGGCCGTAACTAGGAGTGTGCCAGTGGTGTCTTGCACACAGTGCAACTACACTGTGGGTGCACCATCCGCATGGCCGCTGCCTGTGCTTTCTCACTGCTTACTGCCGACCACATCTGCAGCGCTGGCCTGCACGCAGGGTGGGTTTCCAATATTTTTTTAATGTAAAGAAGCCAGAGCCACGGGCCGCTACTTAGACTCCGTCCCCTCCTGAATTTGGCTCCACCCCTTCAAAGACCCGAGAATCACGGATTGTGCACTTCTGCTGTGTGTATCTTGGCACTTGGCAGCTGCTGTAATGTCTGACTGCCTCAGTCCCTCCACTGGCTGCTGCATCCTATAACTACAGAAAATACTTATATCTGCCGTAATGTGTAAAAGGGGACTGTACCTGCCATAATGTATAATAGGGGACTCTACCTGCCGTAATGTGTAAAAGGGAGCTCTGCCTGCTGTAATGTGTAAAGGGGGACTTTACCTGCCGTAATGTGTAACAGGGAGCTCTGCCTGCCATAATATGTAAAAGGGAGCTCTGCCTGCCGTAATGTGTAAAAGGGGGCTCTATTTGAAGTAATGTGGGACATGGGCTGTACCTGGTGTAATGTTTGTAAGTCATGCCCCTATATTTTTGGTGCGCACTGGCTCTGGGGGTGCCGATGCTGTTTCTTGCACACATCACTAAGGGGTACATTTACTAAGCAGTGATAAGAGCAGAGAAGTGAGCCAGTGGAGATATTTCCCCATCAACCAATCAGCAGCTCTGCATCATTTTGTTGTATGCAAATTATATATGTTACTTCAGTGCTGATTGGTTGATGGAGAAATATCTCCACTTGCTCACTTCTCTGCTCTTATCACTGCTTAGTAAATGTACCCCTAAAATGTCTAGTTATGGCACTGCACAGCAGTGGCAGAAAAGAAAAGTGGTGCAAGAGATAAAGTAGGGAGTACGTTAATTTTTACAGAGTTTATCCAGCCTATCCCAAAATATACTGACCAGACCAAGAATGGAGGTCACATTATTTGATCACAGAATGCAAGGAAAGTTTGCCTGAAAAAGCTAGTGATGACAATGGGTTAACAGGACACCTACTGTAGATACTTGCGTTTTGCTAGCTTTAATTTTATACCCCAAATATTGTGAACAAAGGTCGATTTCAGAGAGGAGTGGCTGCAGTGAATGAGTTGGGTTGGTGAGAGAAATCAGTATGTCATGAGCAGGGGCGGATTGGGAACAAAAAGCGGCCCTGGAAAAATTTGTACTAGTGGCCCCACATGGGCAGCACCAGAGGTGTAAGGTCTAGCCATGGGCCATGGCAGCAGCACCCTCCCCCCAAGACTTTCCAGATAGTGGGCATGTCAAGCATCAAGGGGGAAGTAAAAATAAATAAAATTAAATATGATCACATTATATTTAGGAAACTATATCATTCTTTAGAAAGATATATTTTCTTGCTTATTACACCAACCGTATCCCAATCACTATTCACTCAATCTTATATGTCAGCCAAGCAGGCAGACAGAGCATACACTAGATCATCTGCAATCACAGGCTAAGTGGCAAAGTAATTTTCATATATGCTAATTATTTTGCATCTTATTCATTATGTCTATAAAAAGGACCACATGTCCTCAAACAAAACAGGCCCCGCGGGTGCGTCGGCCCACCGGGAATCATCCCTATAAACACTATGGCCAATCCGCCTCTGGTCATGAGAGTAAAGCACTATTTTATGCTCTGAAGGACCAGACCTCACACCAGAGATAGCTCTGTTAACAAAAATTTGTGCTGGCAGAGGCTCCATAATCGGGGCAAATATCTACCGTTGGCAGTTCTGAAGCCAGAAGAGGAGACCCTTGCTGTCGGGAACAATATAGTGCCACAATACAATCGTAAAAATTTGCCAGAGAAGCCCATTCTTTGGAGCACTTAGAAAACAAAGGACCATGATATGTGGTCAAATGCTTTCTCCGTGTCCAAGGCCAGAATGAGCAAGGTAAGTTTCTTTCTGTGAACAGAGTAAATTAGATCAATGGCCCTTCGGGATGAATCAAATGGGAAAGAAACGGGACCAGGCGAGTGGTCTGAATCTTAATATACATTTCTCTTACGTCCTAGAGGATGCTGGGGACTCCGTAAGGACCATGGGGTATAGACGGGCTCCACAGGAGACATGGGCACTATAAAGAACTTTAGAATGGGTGTGCACTGGCTCCTCCCTCTATGCACCTCCTCCAGACCTCAGTTAGATCCTGTGCTCAGAGGAGATTGGGTGCATTACAGGGGAGCTCTCCTGAGCTTCTCTGAAAAAGAATTTTGTTAGATTTTTTATTTTCAGGGAGCACTGCTGACAACAGGCTCCCTGCATCGTGGGACTGAGGAACGAGAAGCAGACCTACTTAAGTGATAGGCTCTGCTTCTTACGCTACTGGACATCATTAGCTCTAGAGGGAGTCGGAACGCAGGTCTCCCCTCGCCGTTCGTCCCAGAGCCGCGCCGCCGTCCTCCTCACAGAGCCGGAAGATTGAAGCCGGGTGAGTATAAGAAGAAAAGAAGACTTCTAAGGCGGCAGAAGACTTTAGATCTTCCCTGAGGTAAGCGCGCAGCGGTAATGCTGCGCACCATTGCTCCCACACACAACACACAGTAGCAGGCACGGATGGGTGCAGGGCGCAGGGGCGGCGCCCTGGGCAGCAATATAAACCTCTCAGTCTGGCATTTATATGTATATAGGCTGCGGAGGCAGTAATTATAAAAATCCCCCGCCAGTTTTATACATTTGAGCGGGCCAAAGGGCCTTATTGGGGAACTGTCTCCTTATAACTATATCCCTGTGTGTGGGGGGGTGTCAGCATGTCTGAAGCGGAAGGCTCATCTAAGGAGGAGGTGGAGCAGATGATTGTGGTGTCTCCATCTGCAATGCCGACTTATGATTGGTTGGACATGTGGAATGTTTTAAATGCAAATGTGACCTTATTACATAAGAGAATGGACAAAGCAGAGTCCAGGGAAAAAGCAGGGAGTCAATCCATGGCTTTTACTGTGTCACAGGGCCCTTCTGGGTCTTAAAAACGTCCCCTATCCCAAATAGCAGACACTGAGACCGACACGGATTCTGACTCCAGTGTCGACTACGATGATGCAAGGTTACACCCAAGGGTGGCCAAAAGTATTCATTATATGATTATTGCAATAAAAGATATTTTGCATATCACAGATGACCCCTCTGTCCCTGACACGAGGGTGCGCATGTATAAGGAAAAGAAACCTGAGGTAACCTTTCCCCCATCTCATGAGCTGAGCGAGTTATTTGAAAAAGCTTGGGAAACTCCAGACAAAAAACTGCAGATTCCCAAGAGGATTCTTATGGCGTATCCTTTCCCTGCACAGGACAGGGTACGCTGGGAATCCTCACGCAGGGTGGACAAGGCTTTAACGCGCCTGTCCAAGAAGATGGCGCTACCATCTCCAGACACGGCAGCCCTCAAGGATTCTGCTGATCGCAGGCAGGAAACTACCTTAAAATCTATTTATACGCATACGGGTGCTTTACTCAGACCGGCAATAGCATCGGCATGGGTATGTAGCGCAGTTGCAGCTTGGACAGATACCTTGTCAGCTGACATTGATACCCTAGAAAGGAATACCATTTTATTGACTTTAGGTCACATTAAAGACGCAGTCTTATATATGAGAGACGCTCAAAGAGACGTTGGGCTGCTAGATTCGAGAGCCAACGCCATGGCGATTTCTGCTAGGCGAGCCCGTGGACCCGCCAATGGACGGGTGATGCCGACTCAAAGAAGCATATGGAGGTTTTACCATACAAAGGTGAAGTGTTATTTGGGGAAGGTCTCGTGGACCTTGTTGCCACAGCTACCGCGGGTAAATCTACTTTTTTGCCTTTTGTTCCCCCACAGCAAAAGAAAACTCCACAATATCAGATGCAGTCCTTTCGGTCGCATCAATCCAGAAGAGGTCGGGGCTCATCCTTCCTCACCAGAGGTAAGGGTAGAGGGAAGAGAACACCTGCTTCGGCTAGTTCCCAGGAGCAGAAGTCCTCCCCGGCTTCTACTAAATCCACCGCATGACGCTGGGGCTCCACTGAGGGAGTCTGCACAGGTGGGGGCACGTCTTCGACTCTTCAGCCAGGTCTGGATTCTGTCAGACGTGGATCCTTGGGTGATGGATATTGTATCCCAAGGCTACAAACTGGAATTCGAAGAGGTGCCCCCTCGCCGATTTTTCAAGTCGGCCTTGCCAGCTTCTCCCCCAGAGAGGGAAGTAGTGTTAGCTGCAATTCAAAAGCTGTGTCAACAGCAAGTGATTGTCAAGGTTCCCCTATTCCAACAGGGGAAAGGGTACTATTCAACCCTGTTCGTGGTCCCAAAGCCGGATGGTTCAATCAGACTCATTTTAAATCTAAAATCCCTAAACCTGTACTTGAAAAAGTCAAATTCAAGATGGAATCGCTCCGGGCTGTGATCTCCAGTCTGGAAGGGGGGGATTTTATGGTGTCACTCGACATAAAGGATGCATACCTTCATGTCCCCATATATCCTCCTCATCAGGCGTACCTGAGACTCGCTGTACAGGACTGTCATTACCAGTTTCAGACGTTGCCGTTTGGGCCCCGAGGATTTTCCCCAAGGTGATGGCGGAGATGATGGTGCTCCTGCGCAGGCAGGGAGTCACAATTATCCCATACTTGGATGATCTCCTGATAAAAGCAAGATCGAGAGATCAATTGCAGAAGAGCGTGTCGCTCTCCCTGAGAGTGCTACAACAACACTGTTGGATTCTCAATCTGCCAAAGTCACAATTGATTCCAACGACTCGACTATCATTCCTAGGCATGATTCTGGACACGGAACAGAAGAGGGTTTTTCTCATGATAGAAAAAGCCCAGGACCTCCAGACCATGGTCAGAGACCTGCTAAAACCAAAAAGAGTGTCTGTTCATCAATGCACTCGAGTTCTGGGGAAAATGGTGGCAGCCTACGAGGCCTTCCCCTTCGGCAGGTTTCATGCAAGGACGTTTCAGTGGGACCTCCTGGACAAGTGGTCTGGGTCCCATCTACAAATACATCAGAAGATAAGCCTGTCCCCCAGGGCCAGGGTGTCTCTCCTGTGATGGCTGCAAAGTGCTCACCTTCTAGAGGGTCGCTGGTTCGGCATTCAAGACTGGGTTCTGGTGACCACGGACGAGAGCCTCCGAGGATGGGGAGCAGTCACACAAGGAAGACATTTTCAGGGGCTATGGTCAAGCCAGGAGGCTTGTCTACACTTCAACGTACTGGAATTGAGAGCCATATACTAGAGATGAGCGCCTGAAATTTTTCGGGTTTTGGGTTCGGTTCCGCGGCCGTGTTTTGGGTTCGAACGCGTTTTGGCAAAACCTCACCGAATTTTTTTTGTCGGATTCGGGTGTGTTTTGGATTCGGGTGTTTTTTTCAAAAAACACTAAAAAACAGCTTAAATCATAGAATTTGGGGGTCATTTTGATCCCAAAGTATTATAAACCTCAAAAACCATAATTTACACTCATTTTCAGTCTATTCTGAATACCTCACACCTCACAATATTATTTTTAGTCCTAAAATTTGCACCTAAGTCGCTGGATGACTAAGCTAAGCGACCCTAGTGGCCGACACAAACACCGTGCCCATCTAGGAGTGGCACTGCAGTGTCACGCAGGATGGCCCTTCCAAAAAACACTCCCCAAACAGCACATGACGCAAAGAAAAAAAGAGGCGCAATGAGGTAGCTGTGTGAGTAAGATAAGCGACCCTAGTGGCCGACACAAACACCGGGCCCATCTAGGAGTGGCACTGCAGTGTCACGCAGGATGGCCCTTCCAAAAAACACTCCCCAAACAGCAGCACATGACGCAAAGAAGAAAAAAAAGAGGCGCAATGAGGTAGCTGTGTGAGTAAGCTAAGCGACCCTAGTGGCCGACACAAACACCTGGCCCATCTAGGAGTGGCACTGCAGTGTCAGGCCGGATGGCCCTTCCAAAATGGTGGAAGGCGCATGCTCTTCACGTCCAGTGTTGGGAAGGTCAGGCATCGCAACCGACACAATTGGACTCTCCTTGTGGATTTGAGATTTCGAAGAATGCACAGTTCTTTGCTGTGCTGCTTTTGCCAGCTTGAGTCTTTTCATTTTTCTAGTGAGAGGCTGAGTGCTTCCATCCTCATGTGAAGCTGAACCACTAGCCATGAACATAGGCCAGGGCCTCAGCCGTTCCTTGCCACTCCGTGTGGTAAATGGCATATTGGCAAGTTTACGCTTCTCCTCCGACAATTTTATTTTAGGTTTTGGAGTCCTTTTTTTTCTGAGTTTTGGTGTTTTGGATTTGACATGCTCTGTACTATGACATTGGGCATCGGCCTTGGCAGACGACGTTGCTGGCATTTCATCGTCTCGGCCATGACTAGTGGCAGCAGCTTCAGCACGAGGTGGAAGTGGATCTTGATCTTTCCCTAATTTTGGAACCTCAACATTTTTGTTCTCCATATTTTAATAGGCACAACTAAAAGGCACCTCAGGTAAACAATGGAGATGGATACTAGTATACAATTATGGACTGCCTGCCGACTGCAGACACAGAGGTAGCCACAGCCGTGAACTACCGTACTGTACTGTGTCTGCAGCTAATATAGACTGGTTGATAAAGAGAAGATGTCTATGTAACTATGTATGTATAAAGAAGAATGAAAAAAATCCACGGTTAGGTGGTATTACAATTATGGACGGACTGCCTGCCGAGTGCAGAGACACAGAGGTAGCCACAGCCGTGAACTACCGTACTGTGTCTGCTGCGACTGGATGATAAATGATATAAAAAATATATATATATCACTACTGCAGCCGGACAGGTATATATTATATATTATATAATGACGGACCTGCTGGACACTGTCTGTCAGCAGAATGAGTTTTATTTTTATAGAATAATAAAAAAAAAAAACACACAAGTGAAGTCACACGACGAGTGTTTAACTTTTTCAGGCAATCACAATATAAGTATACTACTAACTATACTGGTGGTCAGTGTGGTCAGGTCACTGGTCAGTCACACTGGCAGTGGCACTCCTGCAGCAAAAGTGTGCACTGTTTAATTTTAATATAATATGTACTCCTGGCTCCTGCTATAACCTATAACTGGCACTGCAGTAGTGCTCCCCAGTCTCCCCCACAATTATAAGCTGTGTGAGCTGAGCAGTCAGACAGATATATAATATATATAGATGATGCAGCACACTGGCCTGAGCCTGAGCAGTGCACACAGATATGGTATGTGACTGACTGAGTCACTGTGTGTATCGCTTTTTTCAGGCAGAGAACGGATATATTAAATAAACTGCACTGTGTGTCTGGTGGTCACTCACTATATAATATATTATGTACTCCTGGCTCCTGCTATAACCTATAACTGGCACTGCAGTAGTGCTCCCCAGTCTCCCCCACAATTATAAGCTGTGTGAGCTGAGCAGTCAGACAGATATATATAATATTATATATAGATAATAGATGATGCAGCACACTGGCCTGAGCCTGAGCAGTGCACACAGATATGGTATGTGACTGACTGAGTCACTGTGTGTATCGCTTTTTTCAGGCAGAGAACGGATATATTAAATAAACTGCACTGTGTGTCTGGTGGTCACTCACTATATAATATATTATGTACTCCTGGCTCCTGCTATAACCTATAACTGGCACTGCAGTAGTGCTCCCCAGTCTCCCCCACAATTATAAGCTGTGTGAGCTGAGCAGTCAGACAGATATATATAATATTATATATAGATAATAGATGATGCAGCACACTGGCCTGAGCCTGAGCAGTGCACACAGATATGGTATGTGACTGAGTCACTGTGTGCTGTGTATCGCTTTTTTCAGGCAGAGAACGGATTATAAAGTAAACTGCACTGTCCTCACTAGTAAACTCTCTCCACTCAGTCTCTACACTTCTACAGTAACAGTACTCCTCCTAGTCAGCTCCAGTAAATCTCTCTCAGTCTCTTATAATCTAAATGGAGAGGACGCCAGCCACGTCCTCTCCCTATCAATCTCAATGCACGTGTGAAAATGGCGGCGACGCGCGGCTCCTTATATAGAATCCGAGTCTCGCGAGAATCCGACAGCGTCATGATGACGTTCGGGCGCGCTCGGGTTAACCGAGCAAGGCGGGAAGATCCGAGTCGCTCGGACCCGTGAAAAAAAACATGAAGTTCTGGCGGGTTCGGATTCAGAGAAACCGAACCCGCTCATCTCTACCATATACAACGGCCTACGACAAGCGGAGAATCTTCTTCGCGACCTACCGGTTCTGATTCAATCAGACAACGTCACAGCCGTGGCTCATGAAAACCGCCAAGGCGGGACAAGGAGCAGAGTGGCAATGGCGGAAGCCACCAGGATTCTTCGCTGGGCGGAAAATCACGTAAGCGCTCTGTCAGCGGTCTTCATTCCGGGAGTGGACAACTGGGAAGCAGACTTCCTCAGCAGACATGATCTCCATCCAGGAGAGTGGGGACTTCATCAAGCAGTTTTTACAGAGATAACAAGTCTTTGGGGAATTCCTCACATAGACATGATGGCGTCCCGCCTCAACAAGAAGCTTTGGAGGTATTGTGCCAGGGCAAGGGACCCTTAGGCAGTAGCGGTGGACGCCCTGGTGACACCATGGGTGTTTCAGTCGGTCTATGTGTTCCCCCCTCTTCCTCTCATCTCAAAAATATTGAGAATCATAAACAAAAAAGAGTGAAAACAATACTCATTGTTCCAGATTGGCCTCGAAGGGCCTGGTATTCAGATCATCAGGAGATGCTCACAGAAGATCCGTGGCCTCTTCCTCTCAGGGAGGACCTGTTGCAACAGGGGCCCTGCGTGTTCCAAGACTTACCGCGGTTACGTTTGATGCCATGGCGGTTGAACACCGAATCCTAGCTGGGAAAGGTATTCCAAAGGAAGTCATCCCAACTCTGATAAAGGCTAGGAAGGAGGTGATGGCGAAACATTATCACCGTATCTGGAGGAAGTATGTTTCTTGGTGTGAAGCCAAGAATGCTCCTACGTAAGATTTCCATCTGGGCCGTTTTCTCCACTTTCTACAGACAGGAGTGGATATGGGCCTAAAATTAGGCTCCATTAAGGTACAGATTTCGGCCCTGTCTATTTTCTTTCAGAAGGAATTGGCTTCTCTCCCAGAAGTCCAGACTTTTGTAAAGGAAGTGCTGCACAACCAGCCTCCTTTTGTGCCCCCAGTGGCACCATGGGACCTTAACGTGGTGTTACGGTTCCTGAAGTCTCACTGGTTGGAACCTCTTCAAACGGTTGAATTAAAATTTCTCACTTGGAAGGTGGTCATGTTGTTGGCCTTGGCATCTGCAAGGCGGGTGTCCAAATTGGCGGCCTTGTCTCACAAGAGCCCTTATTTGATTTACCATGTGGATAGAGCAGAGTTGAGGACTCGTCCTCAATTTTTGCCTAAGGTGGTTTCTTCATTTCATATGAACCAACCTATGTTGGTGCCTGTGGCTATGGGTGACTTGGAGGATTCCAAGTCCCTGAATGTAGTCAGGGCCTTAAAAATCTATGTAGCCAGGACGGCTCGGGTTAGGAAAACAGAAGCACTGTTTGTCCTGTATGCAGCCAACAAAGTTGGCGCTCCTGCTTCAAAGCAGACTACTGCTCGCTGGATCTGTAACACGATTTAGCAGGCTCATTCTACGGCAGAATTGCTGTTACCAAATTCGGTAAAGGCCCATTCCACTAGGAAGGTGGGCTCTTCTTGGGCGGCTGCCCGAGGCGTCTTGGCTTTGCAGTTATGCCGCGCAGCTACTTGGTCGGGTTCAAACACTTTTTCAAAATTCTATAAGTTTGATACCCTGGCTGATGAGGACCTTGCGTTTGCTCAGTCGGTGCTGCAGAGTCGTCCGCACTCTCCCGCCCGGTCTGGAGCTTTGGTATAAACCCCATGGTCCTTACGGAGTCCCCAGCATCCTCTAGGACGTAAGAGAAAATAAGATTTTAAACCTACCGGTAAATCTTTTTCTCCTAATCCGTAGAGGATGCTGGGCACCCGTCCCAGTGCGGACAAAATCTGCAACGCTTGTATATAGTTGTTGCTTACATAAGGGTTATGTTACAGTTGAGATCAGTCTTTAGCTGATACTGTTTTGTTCATACTGTTAACTGGTTGTGTATATTCCAGGTTATACGGTGTGGATGGTGTGGGCTGGTAGGAATCTTGCCCTCAGATTAACAAAATCCTTTCCTCGTATTGTCCATCTCCTCTGGGCACAGTTTTCTCTAACTGAGGTCTGGAGGAGGGGCATAGAGGGAGGAGCCAGTGCACACCCATTCTAAAGTTCTTTATAGTGCCCATGTCTCCTGCGGAGCCCGTCTATACCCCATGGTCCTTACGGAGTCCCCAGCATCCTCTACGGACTAGGAGAAAAAGATTTACCGGTAGGTTTAAAATCTTATTTTTTAAATCTACATTTAAGAAAGAGATTGGGCTGTAGTTAAGGCATTGAGTAGGGTCTTTGTCTGGCTTGGGAATAACTACTATGTCATCCTGCATGGCTGTGGGAGCAAATAACGCAAATATGTTATTAAAAAAAGATGCGGGCCAATTCCTCTGCAAATACTTTAGAAAATTGAGCTGTAAACCAATTGGGGGCCCAGTGCCTCAGAGTACCACATCGACTTAATGGCAGCGATCATCTCCTCCACAGTAAGAATTTAATTTAATTCCCTGAACTGGGACTCTGAGATACATGGTAAAGAGATAGACAACAAATTAGAAAGTATTCCCTCAGATACATTAGAGGACAACAAAGAGGGGTATACTAAATTATAATGATCTGTACAAGTCCCTGAACTTGTCAACCATAACCCTAGGGTCATAAGTAAGCGATACTAGTTTGTGAGAGTGTCGCTTGTTTATCATGCCTGCTGCTTGCTTGCATGTTAATTTATTCAGCAAACAGAAAGAGGGGTGCATCCCCCTTGGTATCCCCCTGATCCCAACTAATACTTGTAACAATATTTGAGAACTATATTGTGATAGAATTTCAGAGATATTTGTTACATATACTTGCAAATACATGATAAGCTGCCGAGACCCTTCATGGCTTCTCTGATTATCGGCAGTCCCTATAGTACATGATAATAGTGCCCACTTAGGGCCATGTAATTGTCAATAGTAAAGCCTCATAATAAAAGCCCACACAAAAATACATTTAGATTTAGGGCTAGCTTACCTTAGGAGACACCCCTGGAAGAGAAAACACCTGTTGTGTGTATTTGGGAGCCAGACCTGTGCAGAAGGGGGTCAGTAATAGTGTTAACGTCTCCACCTAGATTAATGTGTCTCTGTGCCACCCTGCTAATATGACAAAATAATGAGTGAAAGAACTGATATTGATCATGGTTAGGAGCATACTCTGAGATTGTCAGATCTTCAGAACAATGGGTACCAACCACCAAGATGTAACATCCCTCTGGGTCGGTCACTGTTTTAGTATGTACAAATAGGTCATTGTGGTGGAGTAAAGTAGCAACACCCCATTTCTTAGAAACTGCTGATGTGTAGAGGATCTGGGAAAACTGCCTACCCTGTAGCTGAGAGTTGGATCCAGTAAAATTGGGTCTCTTTGTGGAGGACCACATCAGCTTTCTCCCTCCTGCAAGCACCCAGGACCACCATGCATTTTCTAGGGGAATAAAGCCAATTCACATTTATAGACAACTAGCTGTTATACCCATTCTTCGCAAGAGAGTTTTTGATTTTCACGGTTGTAAATATAAAAGTGTTAAAAATTTGGTAAATCTATAGAGCCGTAAATTTGAGATGTCTTAATGTAAGTAAATATTAATTCAATTTTCTTGGCATTACCTGAGGAGCACCCATAGCAGATACAATAAAAAGTAACAAGACCATTTTTGTAGTTTATTAAATTGTACACACTGGAAGTGCAATCCAAATTTTGATCCAATTGTCCGTTTGAGCATTATCGGTAATTACATCAATATGTCAACACCCTTTTTATCCCCTTATAGGAGATTTTTTAAATTCTAATTACAGGTGGAGTATCCCTTATCCAAAATGCTTGGGACCAGAGGTATTTAGGATATCGGATTTTTCCGTATTTTGGAATAATTGCATACCATAATGAGATATCATGGTGATGGGACCTAAATCTAAGCACAGAATGCATTTATGTTACATATACACCTTATACACACAGCCTGAAGGTCATTTTAGCCAATATTTTTTATAACTTTGTGCATTAAACAAAGTGTGTCTATATTCACACAATTCATTTATGTTTCATATATACTTTATACACACAGCCTGAAGGTCAATTAATACAGTATTATTAATAACTTTGTGTATTAAACAAAGTTTGTGTACATTGAGCCATCAAAATACTAAGGTTTCACTATCTCAGTCTCACTCAAAAAAGTCCGTATTTCGGAATATTCCGTATTTCGGAATATTTGGATATGGGATACTCAACCTGTACGTATTTTTCCTATTTCCCACCTGCAGAATACCTATGTTAAATTTAATCTTCCTAACAAATCGGGAAGTAAGAGAGTTAGTGATTTGTCAGTCAGTGAGAGAGTGAGGGCATTTGCATTTATATATATATATAAACATAAGACACATAATATCGTGTGGACAGAATCACAGCAGATAAAATGTACCAAGGCCATAAGATAGAATCATGGCCACCAGGGGCCCACCCCAGAGAAAAAATAAAAGGAGAATATTGGAGAAATGAGAGGAGGCCACTGAAAGAGAGCAAATGAGAGACAGAGAAGAAGGAAAGGTGCTCATGTGGGCAAAAACCCTGCATAGGTGGGTCCTGTAAGTGGACTACCACATTAATATAGATAATGAACATCTCAACATGCAATAGAGGGAGCATGGAGTTAGTAGTAAAACTTTACGACATAGGCCCTCATTCAGCTTGCAGTTTTGATAAATTAGCAAAACTGCAACTGCTATCACTAGCATGCTAGGGGCCGCCCAGCACAGGGCAAGGCTGCTCAGCATGTTAATGGCCACCAGGGATGTAATTGCAATTTAATTTCAATCGCATTCTGAATAAGGGGAGCCCCCATTCCTGTGCAGTCTGGCTGTGAAGGCAGTTGGGCTGCTGCCATTTTCCCTGTCGCAGCAACCGCCCTGAAACCGGCCCAGGCCCGCCCCCTGTTTTTCTACTGTATCCCTGCCTCCAACTGCCCCACAAATGATCGATAGGTAGAGGTGTACACATCAGTGTGGTGCAAAAGCATTTCCCAGTCCACGCATGCGCATATAGGGCCCTGAACGTGTGCACTGGGCAGTATGAGATCGCATCGTTGATGTGGCCCATAATTAGGACAGTCTCATCTCTACCAGTTCAGCTTAAGCTGAGGCATCTGAATTAGCCCCCAGAGATGAGGAAGATTTCTTGTGTCTAACCCCTGGAGTGGAAAGAAAGGAGTGGGGGAGTAGGGAAAGGGTAGGTTAGGGAAAGTGACTATATGTATCTGCCAATTCTGATGGGGGCAACGAAATGACCTAGAAAAGGCACTTGAACTATACATAGCAGATAACAAAATAGACTTCTGAAGAGACCGCATATTCAAAGGAAACCATGCAATACTGTATAACAGAAGTGGAGGCAGAACTATCCACCACATGTAATAATCATTGAGTGGTCCAGATAACCACTGGTTAAAGATGAGAAGTGCCTGGAGAATATATCAGGAATCAAGTGTGGTCGCAGTTGTCATCCTGGCACTGAGACACTTTAATCCAGTCTGGTGGTGGTGGTCAAGAGTGCTGAGGTTTTCGGGGAGGAAGCTAAGGTATCAGAGGCAAATGGCAGCTCCGGAAGAAGGTCAAGTTTGGCCAGTAACTCTTGACCTTGTGTTAAGGTCTTTACCGTGTAGACCGTGTTGTTGACATTAGTTGAAGCATAAACGGAAACCCCCATCTGTAGCGAATTTGGTGTTGAAGGAGGATTTTGGTGACCAGTTTGAGGTCCCAGCATTTTTGAATTGTAAAAGAAGCCAAGTCCTGGAAAATTTGCAGCTGCATGTCTTGAATGGGGCGCCACAGGGAAGTCCTGGGTTGCTGACAGGATTCTTTCCTTCGAACGTTAATAACGAAGGTGGACTATGACATCCTAGGTAACTGAGATGGGGAGAGCGTGGAGCTAAGGGCCCTATGAGCTGTGTCTCATAAACAGTCCTTAACTGCAAGCTCAAGCACTAAGTGTTGGCAAAGATGGGACAATGAAGAGCTCTGATTTGACTCAACCACATTACGTATTCAATGGTTGTTGTGGAGGTACTCCTGCTGTCCTTTTAGGGATTCAATTTCAGAAAGAAGCCTACAGAGATCTGCATCCAAGTGCTGTAGCAATCAGAAAAAATTATATATTGGATTCTAAGACCTCAACTCTAGAACCAAGGGATGCAATCTCCACCTTAATTTCAGATATTGCTTTAGAAATATCCTGTTTAAAGGTAGTCTGGACTCCTTCCAGTAGTCTTGACATCACTGCCTGAATTTGGGGGTCAATACCCGAGTCTGAGAGGCGAGGGGAGGAAAGAGATTCCAGGTGTTTTATCTGACCTTGAGCGCCTTTGGATTTGTTCCCAAAGAAATTTGCAGAGATCTGTTGGGCTTTTTTATTTTTCTGAGACATGATTAAGACAAGGGTACGTAACTATGCAGGAGGGAGTTTAGGATATATTGGTGGCCTAAGGTATTGGAGATGCAAGGGGAGACACAGGGTGAAATATTAGAGTATCAGGCCAACTTCATGAGGCCTTTATACAGACATTACCATATCAGCAAAGGTTTCACTGGCTGCATCCTCTGGCCTACCAAGATGTGAGGTGACCGGTTATAGAAGGACGCTGGGTGTGCACCTGCCAACCACCACAGTGTCCAGAATGTGTTATGCAGAGGCAGTTGTAAAGGTACTTTACGCAATGTTCTCGAGGGTGTAGTAATTACTGTTGCAAGAGAGATGGCTGCAGTAATCAGGATCTGCAGGGAGAGCAGTGAGCTTAAGGGTTTTAGGAGTTGCAGTGTTCTGTGCAGGTTCAACTTTTTTGCAAATGACAACTCACACTATGGACTCACAGTGCAAGTATTTATGTGAATGCAGTGGGGTATGACACATACACCACACACAAGTTCTACAAAAAAAATGTTTAAGTATTCATTTCTTATTTGAACTTTTATTTGCAAATGACCACTTAAACTGCTTATGTGATGTGAACACAGTGGGGTACAGCACACACAAGTTGTAAAATAAATATATATATATATATATATATATATAACTATATATATATATATATATAACTATATATATATATATATATAGTATAATAGTATTATTTATTTACTTAGACTTATTTATTTTTTAAATGACCACTCACTGTTTATGTGACGTGAATGCAGTGGAGTACAGTAAACACAAGTTGTAGAAAAATAAACGAGTTTAGTATAACAGTTTTATTTATGTACTTGAACTTTAAAAAAAATGAATATTCACATTACGAGCTCACAGTGCTTAGTGATGTAAATGCGGTGGGGTACAGCATACAGAAGTTGTGCAAAAAACAGCTGTTTAGATTTATTTATTTATTTACTTGAACTTTTTTAAAAACATGACCATTCACACTACAGACTCACAGTTCTTATATTTATGTGAACGCAGTGGGGAATTCCCTGCACAGTCACAGTGCTTATATTTAATTATGTGAACGCAGTTCCTACACCACACACCAGTTGTACAAAAAATATATTAGCTTAGCTTTGGGCTGCACTGCAGGCAGTGACAACACAAGTTTAAAACACCAGTGTACTGTGCACCAAGGGTTAGTGCAGGCATGTCCAAACTGCGGCCCTCCAGCTGGTGTGCAACTACATATCCCAGCATGCCCTGATACAGTTTTGCTGTCAGAGAATGCTAAAGCTGTGTCAGGGCATGCTGGGATGTGTAGTTTCTCAACAGCTGGAGGGCCGCAGTTTGGACATGCCTAGGTTAGTGCATTCCTATATGGAGCTCTGGCCTGCAGCTGCAGCTTGCCATTGCACCAAGGGGTTACAGTGTGATATTTAGGGTTACACAGCAGCGCCAGTGTGACACAATTAGACGATAGATGTAACTTCCAAGTTCCTGCACCCTCCACCATTGTGCATATGGATGCCTGTTCTGCTGACCAGTCGGGGCCAGATGTCGTCACCTACCGGTGACGCACGCACTCAGTGCTCCCCGGCTGTTCATCTGTTTGCCTGGCAACAGAATAACAAATACAGGAAAAAGTGAAGAAAACTTCACTGTGCTGCAGCAGCCATACAGCATGTACATAAATTTGACTAGTGGCACTTTAATCACAACATTGAAACGATGCTAACGATAACAAAGTATTTACATATTGCACTGACATTTGTATTCAGGCTTCCAGACTGAAATCAATTATGAATACCAAGAATATTATCACATAATTTACAGAAAAAAAATACTACAAAATGCAGTATGTATATACTTTATCTTTATATATATATATATATATATATATATATATATATATATATATACACACGTGTATACTGCACATTAGAGCACTAAAAACGTTGATGAGAAAAAAGATTAGTCCACATATATTGCATTTTCTGCTTGTTAAATTGGTATTCTTTCTTGAGGTAATTTGTGTTCAGGAATAACAGTTAAGAAAGTCATAATATATAAAGGACAGAAAGCTTTATTGCAAGAAATTATAAAAACATAAATATACTTTTCACCCAAATAAAGTGCTGAGTTCTAAGACACCAACATTTTTCCAGGCACTGATTATGGTGACATACGATTGTTTCAACATTAATTTCTGTAACTGTTTTACAAACAATGTCAAGTTATTTCTCATAGCACTCTTACAAGTAGTTTTTTTTAATTGTGTTATTTTTGTTTCCATATATTTCCCTAAAGTTTGAAACCTCATATATATTTTCTGTTTGTTTGTTTGTTTATTTTTTCACTTTTATCCTTTTTTTGATGTCACTTTTTGTTTTAAACTTTGGACTTTTTGTTTTGAATGATGTACTATATATACAGTAAGTTCCTAAGTGCAAGCACCTTCTCCCGATCATACTGCAGTAACAGATACAAAATCTTGTTTATTGGTTTAGCTAAAAAGTACCCATGACTTGTGATGTGATTTTGTAGGACTCATCAAAAGTTACAGAAGACTGGAAGAAGTGGCAGAAAAAATACATAAGATGCTGGGTCAAGCCAGAAGACTCCAGAACAACTAAGCCCTTACGGCAAGGGGACAATTGCAAAAGAGCTTGTAATGGCCCCCATACTGTTCAGGTGAAGTCTGATGAGAGTAAAGTAACAGACAAAGTCAAAACAGTGGCAAGAAGCAAGATAGAATCCAGCACTTGGAAGGCTGAGGAGCAGCACTGACCCTTGCAAGGAAGGGTTGAAACAGAGGGCACCCCTCTATGGCCACCAAGGTCAGCAAAGCCGGTAAGGTCACAGTGGGACACACTTTACTCATCACCATATACCACCAGTGTATCAGGTTTTAGGCCCATGGACATACTAGGATAGTGTAATGGGCAGTCCTTAAAGAGCTTTGTTGAGATGTGATCTCTCAGTGTTGATCCTAGGTCCTTGACCAGTTCAGGCTCCAATCTCCTTATGCTGGGTCATGTGTCTCATTTGCCACTGGGTCTCTCCGTCCAAACACCTACGCATTTCAACCCTATCTAGGTTCTTTTCAAGGTTAGTCGAAAGTTTTGAATGCCACTCTCCGTCCCAGAATCCATTACAAACTCACATTTCCCTATAGATTGTAAGCTTGCGAGCAGGGCCTTCCTACCTCTATGTCTGTCTGTTTTTACTGTTTTTACTGTACTGTTTTTAGTGTTGTTCTATTACTGTTGTTCTAAAGCACAATGGAATATGCTGCACTGTATAAGAAACTGTTAATAAATAGATAAATAATTATATAAACCCATGGGCTCAGGCACAGCTAATCTCTATACATCAAACAACTACAAGTCCCATAATCCATTGCTGTGGCCAGCCTATTCATACAATCCTTAGCGATGTGTCTTCCGGTTTTGCCATGGTAGCCAGTGTTATATACAAGTCCCGGTAAGAGCTGTGGCTTATAGCATTGCGTAACTTCCTGTCCATCACCATAGTAATAAACACATACACGCTTGGCCAGTCCGTATGAAGCGGGAAAGTCTGCAGTGATTGGTGTGTCCCCAATCTGCAAGCCCTCACTTGATCTCTCGCACTTAGGGGTGTCATTCCGAGTTGAACGTAGCTGTGCAAAATTTTGCACAGCTACGATAATCTTTCCTGACATGCGGGGGGACACCCAGCACGGGGCCAGTCCGCCTCACATGTCAGTCCGGCCCCCCTCGCAGAAGTACAAAGGCATCACACAGCGGCGATGCCTTTGCACTTCAGGAGTAACTCCCGGCCAGCGCAGCTTTAGCATGCTGGCCGGGAGCTACTTCTCGCTCCCTGGCCCGCAGCGGCTGCGTATGACGTCATGCAGCCGCTGCAGCCCGCCCCCCGTTCGGTCCGGCCACGCCTGCGTAGTCCGGACCGCGCCTACAAAACAGGGTCCAAACACTGCCGTTTTGCCCCCTCCCACCCATCGATCGCCTCTGCCTGTCAATCAGGCAGTGGCGATCGCAATCCTGCTACGGCCTTCGGCCATCCCACATGCGGAGGCGCACTACGGCGCCGGCGCATGCGCAGCAGGGATACATTCGCTCTGCTGCGCTAAAACGCAGTGAGCGAACGGGTCGGAATGACCCCCTTAGTCCCCACATAGACTTTCAATACATGTACTATATGTAAGTATTGATTTAAAAGGAAGTAGTGAATAATGACTAAAAAGTAGGGTGTCAGCATGTTTAAGAATATATGGTGACATTTTAGTGTAGGGATTGAATTACTGGTCAGTTTTGAAAGGAAAATTAGCCTAACAATAGAAATGGTAATTGTCTAGGAGTTGAGGTAATGGGACAGATTGAGAAGGACTAAGTCGGAAATGGGGACTGATTGCTATTTGGCAAGAGAGTGGGATATAGGGTGATAAGTGTGAAATGGATAGTAAGCTGTGGGAACTGGGTAGGCATTCTGAAAGGTGAATAGCACTTGAGATTTGGGTATTGACTGAGCCAGAGGTTGGCATTGGGGAGTGGGATGTGTTGACTAAGTATAAAATGTAGAGAAATGATTTTGGTTATTAAGAGTTTGTGAGTGCTTATTGTTGATACAGAATGAGATGGTTGTACTGTAGTACGTGAGAGGGATCTTGGAAGCCAGTGGGATGGTTGTGTGTACTGAGTGGGTTATTGACTGAGCTGTCAGACCAGAAGTTGGCATTGGGGAGTGGGATGTGTGGCCTAAGCATTAGACGGAGAGGGATGGTTTTGGCTATTAGGCGGAATGTTTATGGGAGCTAAATGTTGATACAAAATGAGAGGGATCTTGGAACCCAGTTGGATGGTTGTGGGTACTAAGTGGGATGGCTGTGCCACATAACTGCTCAGACTTTCAGTTGCACAAACTGCAAGTGTTTTCCAGTGAGAACACAAATCTGTGACTTAGCAGCTCCACCATTGTGTGTGACAGCAATCTCACTTTATAAGAGTACTGAATCTGCAGTTACCCACAGGGTGTGATGGCAGAGTGGTAGATATTCTGTAGTTGTATGAAATTTCAGATCATGTGTAAAAAGCCTTAATGGGACATGTTAAACTGTAGATGATCTGTCAGATAATTATAAGATGGGCATACGCTATACAATTATGTGGTAGATAATCTGCCAGATCTGCCTGGTTGAAATGAAAATTTGGTAATGGATGAGAGAAAATGACATTCAACCATTTGCTCCCACACACTGGAAAATGGACAAAAACTGTCATTTATGCAAATTAGTTGTATTTGTGATTTAATCAATTTGTCTGAATGACAGGTTTTGTATATATTCCAGTGTTTGGGAGAAAATGGTTGACTGTCATTTGCTCTCATCCATTACCAGATTTTCATTCCAACCAGCCCTATCTGGCAGATGATCTGCCAGATAGTTGTATAGTGTATGCTTAAGTAATACAGGTAAGATACTGCAGAATGTAGTAAATATCTAATTTAGACAAGAGCTGTAAGGATGTTATACAGGGTAACCAGAATTATCTATGTTGGTTTTATACATTATATTTGTATTCATATTTTTTCACTTTGAGTTAATATAAGTAACTGGCATGATGATAAAATAGATTGAAATTAAATGTGTCAGCACACAATAGCTGTGATTCTACATATACAGTAACTCTTGTGCTTGCAGCCACAATAATAAATCTTCAATAGTGACTTTGAATGAAACCGAAATACAGAGAAAATATCTGTATATCACGCTGTTTTGTTGACAGCTTATTCTAATGTAAAAATGACAGCAAGTGCTATGCTGTTGGATAGAATAACAGACTCCACATGTTATTTGTTACAGCTAATTCATATTAGTGTGTCTCCATTACTATATTAATTAATCCCATATGTTTTCATTATTGTTACTCATAATCGTGCTTGTGAGTGGAAAATACAATAATGACTTCAGGTTTTTTAACTAATCCCTTCTCTGTAATATTTCTATTAGCCCATTGAGAGAGAATGGACTAATAGAACACACTGCTTGTGTATTTTTATTTCTGGACAAGCAAGGTTCTCCCCACAAACAATCTTCAGACAAATCATTGATAATTTAGTGCCCTTTTATCTGTTTCTGTCAATGTTTTCTTATTGCCAAGAATAAAAAATCAGTGTAGATCTAAGGGTACAAATAATAAAAGTACTGTATAAGGACTAGAGATGTGTGGTTCGGTTCTCCAAAAATCAGAATCTACCCAAATTTTGTGGAACCGAACTGAACCAAAACCCGGTTCTGATCTCCTTGGTGGATCTGATTCAAACCAAGGCCTGGTTTCAATATTCCTGCGGTTCATAAATTATGATTTTAAATCCAAATTTCAGGTTTTGGATTGTAAAAATCACACGAATTTAGCTGTTTCTATCAATTTTTGTTTATTTTTATCAATTATGATCGATTTTCGATCAATTGTTAACCGAACAACAAAATCCAAAGCATATATATGTAATATGAGATGTATGTATGTATATATATATATAAAACTCTCCCCTTCTATAATCATGTATTTTTTATTCCTTTGTGAGGGGCTAGTTGATATTTGCTTCCTCTCTTCCTAGACATAACTATCCCATTGCGGAATAGCAGTGGTCCTTGCTTGGTGCCGATTAGAGAAAAATTGTAAGGCCTCTTATAATATGTTTCTCCGACGTCCTAAGTGGATGCTGGGGACTCCGTCAGGACCATGGGGAATAGCGGCTCCGCAGGAGACAGGGCACAAAACTAAAGCTTTAGGATCAGGTGGTGTGTACTGGCTCCTCCCCCCATGACCCTCCTCCAAGCCTCAGTTAGGTTTTTGTGCCCGTCCGAGCAGGGTGCAATCTAGGTGGCTCTCTTAAGGAGCTGCTTAGAAAAAGTTTTTAGGTTTATTATTTTCAGTGAGTCCTGCTGGCAACAGGCTCACTGCATCGAGGGACTTAGGGGAGAGAAGTTCAACTCACTTGCGTGCAGGATGGATTGGCTTCTTAGGCTACTGGACACCATTAGCTCCAGAGGGAGTCGTAACACAGGTCTCACCCTGGGGTTCGTCCCGGAGCCGCGCCGCCGACCCCCCTTGAAGATGCTGAAGATTGAAGGTCCAGAAACCGGCGGCAGAAGGCTTTTCAGTCTTCATGAAGGTAGCGCACAGCACTGCAGCTGTGCGCCATTGTTGTCACACACTTCACACCAACGGTCACGGAGGGTGCAGGGCGTTGCTGGGAGCGCCCTGGGCAGCAATGTATAATACCTTATTCTGGCTAAAAATACATCACATATAGCCCCTGGAGGCTATATGGATGTATTTAACCCCTGCCAGGTCTCAGAAAAACGGGAGAAGAAGCCCGCCGAAAAGGGGGCGGGGCCTATTCTCCTCAGCACACAGCGCCATTTTCCCTCACAGAAATGCTGGTGGGAAGGCTCCCAGGCTCTCCCCTGCACTGCACTACAGAAACAGGGTTAAAACAGAGAGGGGGGGCACTTATTTGGCGATATGTATATATATATTAAAATGCTATAAGGGAAAAACACTTATATAAAGGTTGTCCCTGTATAATATAGCGTTTTTGGTGTGTGCTGGCAAACTCTCCCTCTGTCTCCCCAAAAGGGCTAGTGGGGTCCTGTCCTCTATCAGAACATTCCCTGTGTGTGTGCTGTGTGTCGGTACTTGTGTGTCGACATGTATGAGGACGATGTTGGTGAGGAGGCGGAGCAATTGCCGGTAATGGTGATGTCACTCTCTAGGGAGTCGACACCGGAATGGATGGCTTTTTAAGGAATTACGTGATAATGTCAACACGCTGCAAGGTCGGTTGACGACATGAGACGGCCGGCAAACTAATTAGTACCTGTCCAGGCGTCTAAAACACCATCAGGGGCGTTAAAACGTCCTTTTTACCTCAGTCGGTCGACACAGACACAGACACGGACACTGACTCCAGTGTCGACGGTGAAGAAACAAACGTATTTTCCTTTAGGGCCACACGTTACTTGTTAAGGGCAATGAAGGAGATGTTACATGTTTCTGATACTACAAGTACCACAAAAAAGGGTATTATGTGGAGTGTGAAAAAACTACATGTGGTTTTTCCTGAATCAGATAAATTAAATGAAGTGTGTGATGATGCGTGGGTTTCCCCCGATAGAAAATTATTGGCGGTATACCCTTTCCCGCCAGAAGTTATGGCGCGTTGGGAAACACACCTTAGGGTGGATAAGGCGCTCACACGCTTCTAAAAACAAGTGGCGTTACCGTCTCCAGATACGGACGCCCTCAAGGAGCCAACTGATAGGAGGTTGGAAAATATCCTAAAAGTATATACACACATACTGGTGTTATACTGCGACCAGCGATCGCCTCAGCCTGGATGGGCAGCGCTGGGGTGGCTTGGTCGGATTCCCTGACTGGAAATATTGATACCCTTGACAGGGACAGTATTTTATTGACTATAGAGCATTTAAAAGATGCATTTCTATATATGCGAAACTCTGGCATCAAGAGTAAGTGCGATGTCCATATCTGCCAGACGATGTTTATGGACACGACAGTGGTCAGGTGATGCAGATTCCAAACGGCACATGGAAGTATTGCCGTATAAAGGGGAGGAGTTATTTGGGGTCGGTCCATCGGACCTGGTGGCCACGGCAACAGCTAGAAAATCCACCTTTTTTACCCCAAGTCACATCTCAGCAGAAAAAGACATAGTCTTTTCAGCCTCAGTCCTTTCGTCCCCATAATATCTGCCCAGGGATAGAGGTAAGGGAAGAAGACTGCAGCAGGCAGCCCATTCCCAGGTACAGAAGCCTTCCACCGCTTCTGCCAAGTCCTCAGCATGAAGCTGGGGCCGTAAAAACAGGTGCGGTGGGGGGTCGTCTCAAGAGTTTCAGCACGCAGTGGGCTCACTCGCAAGTGGACCCCTGGATCCTACAAGTAGAATCCCAGGGGTACAGATTGGAAATTCGAGACGTCTCCCCCTCGCAGGTTCCTGAAGTTTGCTTTACCAACATCTACCTCCGACAGGGAGGCAGTATTGGAAACAATTCACAAGCTGTATTCCCAGCAGGTGATAATCAAAGTACCCCTCCTACAACAAGTAAAGGGGTATTATTCCACACTATATTGTGGTACTGAAGCCAGACGGCTCGGTGAGACCTATTCTAAATGGAGTCACTCAGAGCAGTGATAGCGAACCAAGAAGAAGGGGACTATATGGTGTCCCTGGACATCAAGGATGCTTACCTCCATGTCCAAATTTGCCCTTCTCACAAAGGGTACCTCAGGTTCGTGGTACAAAACTGTCACTATCAGTTTCAGACGCTGCCGTTTGGATTGTCCACGGCACCCCGGGTCTTTACCAAGGTAATGGCCGAAATGATGATTCTTCTTCAAAGAAAAGGCATCTTAATTATCCCTTACGTGGACGATCTCCTGATAAGGGCAAGGTCCAGAGAACAGTTGGAGGTCTGAGTAGCACTATCTCAAGTAGTTCTACGACAGCACGGGTGGATTCTAAATATTCCAAAATCGCAGCTGTCTCCGACGACACGTCTGCTGTCCCTAGGGATGATTCTGGACACAGTCCAGAAAAAGGTGTTTCTCCCGGAGGAGAAAGCCAGGGAGTTATCCGAGCTAGTCAGGAACCTCCAAAAACCAGGAAAAGTGTCAGTGCATCATTGCACAAGGGTCCTGGGAAAAAATGGTGGCTTCTTACGAAGCGATTCCATTCGGCAGATTTCACGCAAGAACTTTTCAGTGGAATCTGCTGGACAAATGGTCCGGATCGCATCTTCAGATGCATCAGCGGATAACCCTGTCTCCAAGGACAAGGGTGTCTCTTCTGTGGTGGCTGCAGAGTGCTCATCTACTAAAGGGCCACAGTTATGCATTCAGGACTGGGTCCTGGTGACCACGGATTCCAGCTTAAAAGGCTGGGGAGCAGTCACACAGGGAAAAAATTTCCAGGGAGTGTGATCAAGTCTGGGGACTTCTCTCCGCATAAATATACTGGAGCTAAGAGCAATTTACAATGCTCTAAGCTTAGCAAGACCTCTGCTTCAAGGTCAGCCGGTATTGATCCAGTGGGACAACATCACGGCAGTCGCCCACGTAAACAGACAGGGCGGCACAAGAAGCAGGAGGACAATGGCAGAAACTGCAAGGATTCTTCGCTGGGCGGAAAATCATGTGATAGCACTGTCAGCAGTTTTCATTCCGGGAGTGGACAACTGGGAAGCAGACTTCCTCAGCACGACCTCCACCCGGGAGAGTGGGGACTTCATCGAGAAGTTTTTTCCACATGATTGTGCACCGTTGGGAAAGACCAAAGGTGGACATGATGGCGTCCCGCCTGAACAAAAAACTGGACAGGTATTGCGCCAGGTCAAGAGACCCTCAGGCAATAGCTGTGGACGTTCTGGTAACACCAGGGGTGTACCAGTCGGTGTATGTGTTCCCTCCTCTGCTTCTCATACCAAAGGTACTGAGAATTATAGGACGTAGAGGAGTAAGAACTATACTCGTGGCTCCGGATGGGCCAAGAAGGACTTGGTACCCGGAACTTCAAGAGATGCTCACAGAGGACTCAGGGCCTCTGCCGATAAGAAGGGACTTGTTTCAGCAAGTACCATGTCTGTTCCAAGACTTACCGCGGCTGCGTTTGACGGCATGGCGGTTGAGCGCCGGATCCTAAGGGAAAAAGGCATTCCGGAAGAGGTCATTCCTACCCTGGTCAAAGCCAGGAAGGAGGTGACCGCACAACATTATCACCACATGTGGCGAAAATATGTTGCGTGGTGTGAGGCCAGGAAGGCCCCACGAAGAAATTTCAACTCGGTCGATTCCTGCATTTCCTGCAAACAGGAGTGTCTATGGGCCTCAAATTTGGGTCCATTAAGGTTCAAATTTCGGCCCTGTCGATTTTCTTCCAGAAAGAATTGGCTTCAGTTCCTGAAGTCCAGAAATTTGACAAGGGAGTACTGCATATACAACCCCCTTTTGTGCCTCCAGTGGCACTGTGTGATCTCAACGTAGTCCTGGGATTCCTCAAATCACGTTGGTTTAAACCGCTCAAATCTGTGGATTTGAAATATCTCACATGGAAAGTGACCATGATGTTGGCCCTGGCCTCGGCCAGGCGAGTGTCAGAATTGGCGGCTTTGTCTCACAAAAGCCCATATCTGATTGTCCATTCGGACAGGGCAGAGCTGTGGACTCGTCCCCAGTTTCTCCCTAAGTTGGTGTCAGCGTTTCATCTGAACCAGCTTATTGTGGTACCTGCGGCTACTAGAGACTTGGAGGACTCCAAGTTGCTAGATGTTGTCAGGGCCCTGAAAATATAGATTTCCAGGACGGCTGGAGTCAGGAAAACTGACTTGCTGTTATCCTGTATGCACCCGAAAAACTGGGTGCTCTTGCTTCTAAGCAGACGATTGCTAGTTGAATGTGTAGTACAATTCAGCTTGCACATTCTGTGGCAGGACTGCCACAGCCAAAATATATAAATGCCCATTCCACAAGGAAGGTGGGCTCATCTTGGGCGACTGCCCGAGGGGTCTCGGCTTTACAACTTTGCCGAGCTGCTACTTGGTCAGGAGCAAATACGTTTGTAAAATTCTACAAATTTGATACCCTGGCTGAGGAGGACCTGGAGTTCTCTCACTCGGTGCTGCAGAGTCATCCGCACTCTCCCGCCCATTTGGGAGCTTTGGTATAATCCCCATGGTCCTGACGGAGTCCCCAGCATCCACTTAGGACGTCAGAGAAAATAAGATTTTACTTACCGATAAATCTATTTCTCGTAGTCCGTAGTGGATGCTGGGCGCCCATCCCAAGTGCGGATTGTCTGCAATACTTGTACATAGTTGTTGTTACAAAAAAATCGGGTTGTTATTGTTGTGAGCCGTCTGTTCAGAGGCTCCTACGTTTGTCATACTGTTAACTGGGTTCAGATCACAAGTTATACGGTGTGATTGGTGTGGCTGGTATGAGTCTTACCCGGGATTCAATATCCTTCCTTATTGTGTACGCTCGTCCGGGCACAGTATCCTAACTGAGGCTTGGAGGAGGGTCATGGGGGGAGGAGCCAGTACACACCACCTGATCCTAAAGCTTTAGTTTTGTGCCCTGTCTCCTGCGGAGCCGCTATTCCCCATGGTCCTGACGGAGTCCCCAGCATCCACTACGGACTACGAGAAATAGATTTATCGGTAAGTAAAATCTTATTTTAAAACTCATGTGCCCCCTTTAAAAAAAAAATTGCAAAATTGTTCCACTATATAAATTAAATAATAAAAAAAGTAGTGCTCCTGTATAATGATAAAAATAAATAAATAAATAAATAAATATGTGCCTACATTAATACTTACTCCTTCTCCAAATCCTGGCTTGGTCCAATGTAGTCAATTACAAAAAGGAACAAAGATATGACCCCAAAGGAGAAAGAAGTTCCTTTGTGGAGCACTCTTTTGTAGGAATTTATCTAATAATAGTTAAAATATCATTGCTATCATAGCTATCTTGCTGTGAATATGGACAGCTGTGCACATTAGTATTATACACAGTGATGCTTGGATGTGGCTATGTTATAATCAGTGGTACAAGTAGAAAAAAATTACTTAGTGGAACTGTGTGCGCACACAAAAAATGGGTGTGGCCAAATGCCACATGGGGTGTGGCCCAAAAAAATGGGGGTGTGATACACATATGGGGGGATAGATACACATACGCATCCACCGTACTAGATACACAAATGCCCCACGGTGCCAAATACACAAATGCCCCCAGCAGTGCCAGATACACCCCCACGGTGCCAGATACACATTGCCCCACAGTGCCATATACGCATTGCCCTCACCGCTGCCTTTGTTGTTGCTGCTCTGTGAGGGGAGTAGAGCACAGCACGTGCCTCTTCTGCCCCTCAATGCTCATTGCTCAGTGATTGAAGTGAGTCCAGTCTCCGACGGCAGGTATCTCAAATGAGGCGCCGGTTAATTCGCTAATCAGAGCTCGCAGACAAGCAGCCAATCAGGAGCCGCTGCTGCCAGTACACGAGCTCTGATTGGCTAACAGCCGGGTGCCTCATTTGAGATTAACCCCTCGCAGCCGCCAGAGACCGGACATCACTGAGCATTGAGGGGCAGGAGAGGTGCTGCACTTTCCTTCTCTCACATAGCAGCAGCTGCAGGTATGGTGGATGGCCTGGCGGTACTGTGTACCGGCTGACAATTTCTTACCGGTACGCAGTACTGCCCCGTACTGCCATATTTGCAGCACTGGTTATAATGCATTTCCCCATTTTCCATTATAACAATGTAACAACATGACGCTGTGATCAAATTTTTCTTATATGGGAACAGTGTACAGTGCCTTCTTATTAATATCATTCCGTGGTATGCTCTGATAGTTACATGCTGGACTTCATGGTAAACACTGTTACTACCAAATATGTATGGAATGTTTCTAGGACTGTGATAGGAGAACATACTATTTTTCACTACACTGTCATTCTGCTGTATACATTGACAGTAGCGCATCTGAACTGACTATACAGTATGCATACAATGATGTTTTGATGGAATTGCAAATCACAGCAGAATGAGTTCATGCTGTATATAAAGAAGAGTGTTTCTCTCTAACTGGGACAGTGTATTGATTCAGTGATTGATACTTGCTACTTTGTATCATTATATAGTGTATCCTTACAAGTATCATCTCGCAGTGCAGCTTGATAGCTGCGCATTGGATGATGTCCAATATAAAGCATGTTTGCCACTATTACATATGTATCTAATGTTTCCAGTGCCGTAACAGGTGAATACAGTATTTTTCAACCTTATTATTAGTGCTGTATGTTTTATTAAGTATATACAATTTCTGCTACAATTGATGCAATAGGGAAAGTCAAGAAAGTTACTTTTAATGTATGTGCAAGATGATTTATGACCTGATGCATTAAGACAGTGAGACACATTGGTGTTTGATAGATTAATAACTCTCACTGTAAAAGCATCTCCAGTTTTGAGACCATACTTTAATATAAATAAAATTACTCAACATTACAGGTACGCTGCCAGATTAATTTAAGAATATTATGTAAATTCATTTATCACCACACCCAAATTATTGGAGCATATACAAATTGTCTATGTTTATATGTATTTCAATGTTGTTTCTTTTAGACAAGAAGAAATAAAAGTTATATTTTAAATATTATTAAATAAATTGCTACAAAAGAGTGCTCCACAAAGAGACTTCTTTCTCCTTGGGGTCATATCTTTGATCCTTTTTGTTATTGAGTATCTGATATTTAAACCCATGGAGCACCTCCAGCCTAGTATTAAAAAAGAGTAATTCTACATGATATAACTTTGTTATGCTGGTTTTTGAAATATATGAATATATTCACATAAATCCTGTGGGGGATACCCATTTAGATCGCTTGGTCCAATGTAGTCCTGTGGCAATTTGGGTGAAAAATTTAAATAACACGACCTGTCCAGAAAGACCAAACACAATGATGCAAAATCAAGCTGACCAGCAAGTTAGTCAATGAGGATATACTGTACTAATATATATATATATATATATATTTTACTGGGGGTTCTTCTATTTTCAATAACACAAATGCTTAGGTGTTTAAAGAAATAATTTTCACCAATCCCTGCACCTTTAAAAATGAGAATCTTTTTCTCTATGTGTCAGATGTTTGGAAGTGATAAAGACAGTGATGAATACCTTCTGAGAAACTGTAAGCAGGGGGTGCCAGCCTGGCAGGTTGATATGAAGACTACGCAGGAGTTTGAAGAGCGCTCGTAGTGCCAGAATAGCAGCTTGTCCCTTGATGATAGCTCAGCCAGGAAGATCCAGACATCACCAGCATATTAACAGCATTCTGCTGCACTATAAATTTGGTCTGATCAGTTCTTGGCTTATGATCTGTTTTCTTTATTCTCTGGCTGGAGTAAGCTGAGCAAAGGGATTCATGCAAAGGATGCTACTTAACCCTCTCTGTGCTAGAAAGGCCAGATGTTTTACTGTTCATTAATTTCTGCTTTATCAGATATGGATCTTACAATATTATAGCCTAACTTTAGCTTTTCATTTTTCCAACATTTTAGTTTGATTTATATATATAAGTAAAATTTTAGTTTGATGTGCTCCTCATTACGATACAGCTCTGTTTTTCAATATGGAAAGACTGGTTTATTTATAAAATAATAAAGGGCGTTATTGCAGGCATAATCTCCTATTGACAGGGTTCATCTTTTTCCTATAAACCGTGTTGGAGTAGGGCTATGTACCACCCTGTGCAGGCCCATCTGTATCCGGATGATCAACAATGTTGTGGTCAACAGTCAATAGGTCACCACCAAATGGACGACATGCATTAGGTCGACAGGTACAAAAGGTCGAAAGTGCTTAAGGTCAACAGATGCAGGTACAAAAGTTCAACAGGTTCAACTTGACGCACAAATGGTCAACACATTTTTTTTAGGTTTTAAACATGTTTTCTCAACTGTTGCTTGATTTGCTATACACGTGAACATCTATTGGCAATAGTAACCTGTGACGAATGAAGCGAGCCACCAAGCCTGAAGCATGGCGAGTGAAGTGTGGTGAGTGAAGCGAGCCCATGAGAGTAGACGCTTATACTGATGGTGGTCACATAACATGAAATATACCAGATTTGGCATAAAAACCATGCTTTGACCATTTGTGTGTCGATCATTGTCATTTTGACTTTTTGTACCTGTCGACCCTTTGCACATGTTGACCTTAAGTACTGTCAGCTTTACATCTATCAACGTTTTGTACCTCTCAACCTACTGCATAGTGACCATTTGGTGTTGACCTATTGACTGTCAACCATGTTATGGCTTAATGTCAACTATAACACTGTCGAAATATTAATCCACTAAACCAGGCATTTCCAAACTTCGGCCCTCCAGCTGTTGAGAAACTACACATCCCAGCATGCCCTGACGCAGCTTTAGCATTCTCTAACAGCAAAACTGTGTCAGGGCATGCTGGGATATGTAGTTTCACAACAGCTGGAGGGCCAGAGTTTGGACATACCTGCACTAAACCTTAGTGTTAGGGACCCACCAGATGAGGTCACCTGGTCACGGTTGGCGGACCCATATTTTTGGCCAAACTTATGCTAAGCACTTCAGTTTTACTTTGCTATATTGCAAAGTTTATTATAATAGTACTTAGCACCTGCATTGTCTCTTTTTTCTGTGTGGAACAAATAGTATATCAAGTTTCACATTTCCAATTAGAAATCAATGCGTGTCATCATGAACGCTTCTATGCAGAGGGGAATATATTTCTTATAGAGTGAAAAATACGAATCATTTTAATTCACAGTGTGCCAATATTGTATATAAATAATTATACATTGCAAATCCAATCATTATTTCTCATAAGAATGCTTACTTTGATATTGAATTTAAATTTACATGGAAGTCAAGTCAACTTTATAGCTGACCAACCTAATTTAAGATTTGTTTCCTGTGATACAGCTCGATATTGTGTATGTACTGTATATGACCAAAACGTCACTTCTCTTTCAGGATTATTCCCTTGGGAAGAATGGCTTGTATGGTTTTATTTCTCCTATCACTGTTCCCAGAGAATATAGGACTTAATTCAAATCTGATCGCAGCAGCAAATTTGTTAGCTAATGGGCAAAACCATGTGCAGTGCAGGGGGGGGGGGGGGGGCAGATATAACATGTACAGACAGAGAGAGAGAGATTTGGGTGGGGTGAGTTCAAACTGAAATCTAATTTGCAGTGTAAAACTAAAGCAGCCAGTATTTACCCTGCACAGAAACAATTAAACCCACCCAAATCTATCTCTCTCTGCACATGTTATATCTGCCACCCCCCCCCCCTCCCCCCCTCCTGCAGTGCACAGTGTTTTGCCCATCAGCTACCAAATTTGCTGCTGCGATCAGATCTGAATTAGGTCCTTAAGGGGTTACACACGGAGAGATCCGTGTTTAAAATCTAAGCAATTTGACTAGATTGCTTAGATTTTAAACGTGGATCAGTCGTGTGTATGCCCCCCAGCGATAGCGAGCATCGCTATCGCCGGTGCAAGATTGAGCCTGCATGCAGGCTCAGTCTAGCGGGTTGCTCACTTCAGCGCTGTGGGAAGTGAGCGGCCTCTTTCACACACACCCAAAAAAACACACACCCCTCACTCAGCACACATTGCGCTGTGCTGAGCAGGGGGAGAGATGTGTGCTGAGCGGTCTGTGTTAAGATCGCTCAGCACACATCTCTCCAGTCAGTACTGGCCTTTAGTTTCAGCTTAGTTTGGCAAATCCACTTGACTGAACCCTTATGTATTACTTCTAACAGATTAGCATTCAAGTGTACTAGTAACCAAATTAAGTACTTCATAAACATCATGTGGTTACTTGATGCCTTATACTTAATACTTAATACTAAACTTCAACCTTAATGTTCTTAATTTATATGTCTATAATTACCCTTTTACTTCATATATTCATCAATTTGTACCCATCACCCTAATGATTACGTTCTATTAATTAATTATACCCACTATTGTAATCTTTATATCTACAATATATTAAACAGACCAGTGACTATTTTACACCCTCCAATTTAATAAACTATTTGAGTTGATGTTTTATTCCAACTTATTGTTTATTGCCACTGTAAAAATTAAGTGTTGACATATTTTACCTACAGTATATTATAATTTACCTCCTCCATCTACTTTTAGATGGATAACTTCTGATATGTCTATTCATATTGTACAATTTATTACAAGTTACACATTGCAACATTAGTGAGATTTGTCTAATGAAAAATTGACAAATAACATTAACTTATTAAATTATGAACTAGTTAATGGAATCCAAACATAGCTTACCAAAACTTTAAAAATTGTCCATACTAGCAATATGGCAAACTGCTACGCATTTTCATGCTTACTGCATAATTTGCCCAAACAGGAGACAATGGGGTAAATTACTAAAATGGGAGTTCTAGTTAAGATGGGATGTTGCCCATAGCAACCAATCACATTCTACTTCTCATTTATCTAGCACCCTCTAGAACAGGGGTCAGGGAACTCTTTTACCTTTTACCCCAAAATATATTTAAATACCCCAACGTTACTCCCTTGATTTGAAAGGAAGGAAATCATATATTATTGTGCATACAGTATATACTGGTTACCACTGTTTCTACGGCATTTCTGAGATACTCTGTATGTATATGTATATATATATATATATATATATATATATATATATACAAACAAATCTAGAAAACCACAGCACTCGCCACCCCAGAAGCGGGGTGCAGTGTCTGCACTCACCATTCATAGGGTGGGGTGCATGCAGACCATGGCCACCAACCCAAATATATACAAATAGAGAATTCAGCACTCACCATAGCAAGCTCACTTGTCCTCACAACATCAATAAATAAATGATGGGGGTTTAGTTAGTGAATTGGCCAATGCACGGAAGCCTGCATACCGCTCCACGGTACCCCACCTACATTCAGGTCCTACACTATCACAAAGCCTTAAGAATTAAAACCTGGCAACTGTATCACATTATTTATTGATGTTGTGAGGACAAGTGAGCTTGCTATGGTGAGTGCTGAATTCTCTATTTGTGTGTGTATATATATATATATATATATATATATATTAGAAATGAGCAGGTTTGGTTCTCAGAGAACCGAACTGTACCGAACTTCACCATTCGAGTCCGGTTCCGAGCCAGGCTCGGGTTTTCCCACCTGACTCGGAAACCCGAACGAGGTAAAACATCATCATCCTGCTGTCGGATTCTCATGGGATTTGGATTCCTTATAAGGAGCCGCACGTCACTGCCATTTTCACTCCAGTCTCGGAGAGTGTAGAGAGAGGCCGTGTCTCTGTCCTCAGTGTCTGTGTGGGGGCGGGAAAGTGGGGTGGCGAGTCTAGTGCTGTGTTGTGCTGCTCAGTCCAGTCCAGTGTAGTCAGTGTCTTATGCTGCATCAGTCCAGCCAGTCACAGTGTTGGTGTCCACTGCTGCTATATGTCCCCAGTGCTGCTAACTGCTGTATAAGTCCCTTGCATTTTTGCTGTGTTGTCTTGCATCAGACCAGAGGTAGTGTCTTGTGGAGCATCAGTCCAGTGACAAGTCACAGTGGTGGTGTCCCCTGCTGCCATATATCCAGTGTTACTGCCGTATAATTCCCATGATACTGGCATATAATTCCTGTGATATTGCCGTATAATTCCAGTGATATTGCCATATAATTCCTGTGATACTGGCGTATACTTCTTGGAATACTGGTGTATAATTCCTGTGATACTGCCATATAATTCCAGTTATCCTGACGTATAATTCCAAATAAATCCAAATAATTCCGTATAAATCCAGTTCAGTGGTGCTGCCATATAAATTCAGTGGTGGTATCCTGTGCTGTATATTATTTACTCCAAATAAAGGGGTTATTAATATTTAATCCAAATAATTTTTACAGGATTTGCCCTGTGAGGTGTAGGGGTACGCTCTCTTGTGCCACATATTGTGTTATATAACTCCAGAAAAATAATGGAAAACAAACATTTGGAAGATAAAATAGGGAAAGATCAAGAACCACTTCCTCCTAGTGCTTAAGCTGCTGCCACTAGCCATGACATAGATGATAAAATGCCATCAACGTCGTCTGCCAAGGCCGATGCCCATTGTGATAGTAGAGGGCATGTAAAATCCAAAAAGCCAAAGTTCAGTAAAAAACAAAAAAAGAAATTGAAATGGTCTGAGGAGAAACATAAACTTGCCAATATGCCATTTATGACAAGGAGTTGCAAGGAAAGGCTGAGGCCCTGGCCTATGTTCATGACTAGTGGTTCAGCTTCACATGATGGTGGAAGCCCTCATAACTGAGGCCTTGACACTTATGTTGGTGTTAGATGTGCGTCCGTTATCCGCCATTAGTGCAGTGGGATTTAGACAATTGATGGAGGTATTGTGTCCCGGGTACCAAATCCCATATAGATTCCACTTCACTAGGCAGGCGATACCGAGATTTTGCAATTTAATTCCAGTGATTTGGACATATAATTATTAATTACAGTGATGTTGCCAATTAATTCCAGTGATTTGGACATAGAATTACAGTGATTTTGCAGAATAATTACAGTGATTTGGACGTATAATTATTAATGACAGTGATTTTGCCAATTAATTCCAGTGATTTGTACATATAATTATTAATTACAGTGATTTTGCCAATTAATTACAGTGATTTTGACTTATAATTGCAGTGATTTGGATGTATAATTATTAATTACAGTGATTTTGCCAATTAATTCCAGTGATTTGGATGTATAATTATTATTTACAGTGGTTCTGCCAATTAATTCCAGTGATTTTGACTTATAATTACAGTGATTTGGACGTATAATTATTAATGACAGTGATTTTGCCAATTCCAGTGATTTGGACGTATAATTACAGTTATTTTGCAGTATAATTACAGTGATTTTGACGTATAATTATTAATTACAGTGATTTTGCTAATTAATTTCAGTGATTTTGACTTATAATTACAGTGATTTTGGCAATTGATTACAGTGATTTGGACGTATAATTATTAATGACAGTGATTTTGCCAATTCCAGTGATTTGGACGTATAATTACAGTGATTTTGCAGTATAATTACAGTGATTTGGACGTATAATTATTAATTACAGTGATTTTGCCAAATAATCCCAGTGATTTGGATGTATAATTATTAATTACAGCGATTTTTCCAATTAATCCAGTGATTTGGACGTAAAATTATTAATTACAGCGATTTTGCTAATTAATTTCAGTGATTTTGACTTATAATTACAGTGATTTTGGCAATTAATTACAGTGATTTGGACGTATAATTATTAATTACAGTGATTTTGCCAATTATTTCCAGTGATTTGGACGTATAATTACAGTGATTTTGCAGTATAATTACAGTGATTTGGACGTATAATTATTAATTACAGTGATTTTGCCCATTAATTACAGTGATTTTGACTTATAATTACAGTGATTTGGACGTATAATTATTAATTACAGTGATTTTGCCAATTAATTCCAGTGATTTGGATGTATAATTACAGTGATTTTGCAGTATAATTACAGTGATTTGGACGTATAATTATTGATTACAATGATTTTGCAAATTAATTCCAGTGATTTGGATGTATAATTATTAATTACAGTGGTTTTGCCAATTAATTCCAGTGATTTGGACGTATAATTATTAATTACAGCGATTTTGCCAATTAATTCCAGTGATTTGGACGTATAAATACAGGGATTTTGCAGTATAATTACAGTGATTTGGACGTATAATTATTAATTCCAGTGATTTTGCCAATTAATTCCAGTGATTTAGACGTATAATTCCAGTTGGAATTGTTTGTGTCGCTTGGCCTAGTCATACAGCAACCTCATTGCACCTCTTCGACATCTTTGCATGAGGTGCTGTTTGGGGCCTAGTTTTTGAAATGTGCCATTCTGTCTGACACTGCCGTATGAGTCCAGAGGTACTGCTGTATTAGTCCTGGGGTACTGCCGCATGAGTCCACCAATTGCAGATTTTTTTTTAAATGACAGCATCATGTGCTGTTTGGGGACTTTTTTTTTGAATAGTGCCATCTTGTCTGCAACTGCAGTACCACTCCTAGATGGGCCAGGTGTTTGTGCCGCACACTTCTGTCGCTTAGCTTGGTCATACAGCCACCTCGGTGCAACTTTTAGGCCTAAAAACAATATTGTGTGGTGTGAGGTTATTATTATTTTTTTAAATTTACTTTATTTTCACCAATTATTTTTGGCAATGAATGGGTTAATTAACACTTAAAGCCTAAAACGCCAGAATGAATGTAAGAAAGATGGATGAGGGGGAAAGGGGGGGGAACACGACTTTTAGGAGACAGATGGTCACATTCTCACCTCAGTAATGTCAGTGGGAATTTCCCACTGTTATGTGGGCCACTGTCTGATTCTGCGGAACTCCGTCAGCGGTCAGCCACAGAACACTTCAAGTTCTATGTGTTGGTTGGCGGGTCGCGGGTGGGGGGACAGGACAGTGCAGGATGGGCAGGCGTGAGGGAGCATGGTGTGACGTCAGCACGTCACACTGTGGCCAGGAACACAGCACAGGGTGGCCAGGAGCACAGCGCAGGGCGGGAAGGAGGGAGCACGATGTGACGTCAGCACGTCACATCGTGAGCCGGCCGCTGCTGGACGGGGCTGTGTCTCGGCAGCGTGACCGTCGATTACCCCCAGGAATTTAATTTTTACCCCATTTGGGGTAATTTACCCCTGTTCCCTGACCACTGCTCTAGAAGATAATACCTGGAATCTGAATGGTTGCTATTGGCAGCATCCCATCTTAAATAGAACTCCCATCTTAGTAAATTTAGCCCAATGTCTATAACCTCTATCACCTTTTAAGGAGCTAGTGCATTTTAAGTATAAACCAAAAGGATTCCACTTTGTATGATATGTATTCTCTCAGACCTCTTCTACAATCTTACCATATATGTTTTATAACTGTGATAGGTAAGTTTTTAGGATTTGAATTGTGGATCCATGCAAACTTTTTTTTTTTTCATTTCTCAGATGATTCTGGATCTGGATCTTACATTTATTTTGCCTATACAGAATTGTTATTTAGCAGAAGATTTATTCAATTTGTTTTACTTATTGGTGCATAAATGATCTGCGTCTCTCATCCAGACTCATTACCTGCTCCCGTTCATGGTTACAGGACTTTTTTTTTTCAGGAAGAACTCACTCAGTAAAATGCCATCCCTTTGCACAACAATATTTTCTTCTCGCTCCCAGACATTCACCTTCAGCCAAGCATACTGTATCAAATTCCAGAACCACCCACATATTGTAACCTCCTTGAACTATTGTACTTAATTACCTATCCTCTACAGAGTCCAAATATAGCATACTGTGTGTTCTCATTATTTACGCATACATCTCATTGACCCTGGGGCCAATATTGCTGTGTGAATGGATCTTACAGCCTACCAAGAACCTCTGTGATATGGCTGGAACAATTTTCAATATGAAGCACTTATACTTGTGTATCAGTTGCCTATTTCCCTATAAAAGGTAAGCTGGGAGCAAGGCCTTGTTACCTCTTTCTCTGTTTGTTATTACCCAGTCTTGTTTTGTACCCTGTTGTAAAGCACAATGGTGCTATATATAATGTGTGGTAGAATTTGTTTGTAAGGACGCGCAACCAGCATCAGCACTAAACACCGACCACTGTCACTTCAGCTGCAGTATTCTGGGCCTGTGCAACTAGTTACATTGTATGTGTGACAAATGACCCTGCATTTTGTCTTCTGTTCATTTACCAGGTCCAGTGTCATCCCTTAGCCTAGCCAGTCCAGTTCAGCTGTATTCCTCAGCCGGTAGCCAGTCCAGACCAGCAGCATTTCTTCAGCCAGTCCAGTTCAGCTGTATTCCTCAGCCGGTAGCCAGTCTGGTCCAGCAGCATCTTTTCAGCCAGTAGCCAGTCTGATCCAGCTGTATTCTTCAGCCAGTAGCTAGACCGGTCCAGCAGCATCTCTTCAGCTGGTAGCCAGTCCGGTCCAGCTGTATTCATCAGTCGGTAGCCAATCTGGTCCTGCAGCATCTCTTCAGCCGGTAGCCAGTCTGGTTCAGCTGTATCCCTCATGCGGTAGCCAGTCCGGTCCAGCAGCATCTCTTCAGCCGGTAGCCAGTCAGATTCAGATGTATTCTCCAGCCGGTAACCAGTCCGGTTCAGCTATAATTCCTCAGCTAGTGGCCAGTCTGGAATAGAGCCACTTACTGGTTCATTACCTGAACTATACACCAACGGCAGTTCTCACTGATACCCAAGTCCCATGCAAAAGAGCTATATACAGCCTCCTCGGTTCCAGCCCAGAGTCGCAGCCTCTGAACACCAGTCATCACCTGAAGCAGGTAACACTGTGCATCTAACCGTGACATTTTGGATGTTCATGAGTCTAAATGTTGATTTTCAGAATGTTAAAATGAAAGGTAGGTTGACATGTAAAATTGTAGGCATTCATAATGTCAAGCATGGGTATTTCCAGTCAATACTCCAACAAAAAACAAGAGTGGTAAGACTTGCGCCCTGTAGCTGCTTTGTACCACTTCCCTAGGATCACCACTCACTAATTTACATATAATACAAAAAATATGGAGTGGTCCACAAGCGCTACAATATATCAAGATTCCTCATGAATTTCTTTAGTATTCAGGTGAAGACTTCTTCCAACAGGTTCGCACCTTTGGACTAACCTCCTCCAAAGGGGAACGTGCCTCAAAAGGTATCTTTTACGCCACCTCTGAATTCACATGCGATCACTCTCTCCCTACGTATAGACGCTCACCTTAATAAAGAGCCCTATGTGTCTTGAAAGGTTTCTTTATTCTGATCTTCTCATAAAGCTTTATATTCATACAGCAAAGGATTTATCCTCCCCCTTCAATATGACGCTCACCTTATAGTTGGGCCCTATGTTCATTGAAAGGTTTCTTTTCAACGTATCCTTCCTTGGACCCCTCTTAAGTACAGGTGCCGTCCTCCCTCAGAATCAAGGATCCTCAGATACTCATAGGGTGAGATGTATAAAGTCCATCCAAAAAGTGGTATTGTGTAAAAACAGATTTTTATTTTACATCAACTCCATTAACCATATGGTAACAAACAGAAAAAATATAAAACCCCACAAAAGAAAAAAGCAGTCTGGGTTTTTCCTTCAATATTCCCCTAGGGAACAGCTCTTGGAAATATTCCCCAATAATTAAAAAACAAAAACAACAGGGGAATCCTTAGAATCCCTCTAAAAAAGACTCCTTAAGAGTAAGATAAAAGTTAGGTGTAGGAGAACCTTACCACCCAAAGTAAAAAACTGGTGCCAACGCGTTTCGGATAAGTCAATCCTTCCTCAGGGCATATTGTAGGACTCACCCAGTCGGCCTTTTATACCCCACTGAGCAATTCCTTTCACCTTCTCAACCAATAGGGAAACAACAGTCATTTATCCCACATAAAATGCATAGTATATGTTCTTCAATTAGTATACATCATTCATATAATAAATATGTTTATAAATATATATCCAAATCATCAGTGAAATCGAAATTTATAACAAAAAAGAGTCAATAGTTGATTATACTTGATCCTACTACTAATAGTAACCTAACCCTTATCCTAGAATTGGCTGTGTACATTCAATTGCCAACCTTATGTACATTCAATTGTCAACCTTACATTCAATTGCCAACTTTATTCAATTGCCAAGCTTATGTCAATTGTCAACCTTATTATTATTATTATTATTATTATTATTATTATTATTATTATTATTATTATATTAATGGTAGTAGTAATAATAATAAAATAATAAAGAAAAACATGCATGGGTTGATGCAGCAATTTTACATGTACCTGCTCTTTTACAAAAAATTTACTGAAAATGGAAACAAATCTGTTTAGGATGTTTAGAGTCAGCCTTTAACAGGGGACAGCTCTAGGGTGGCATTGGCTTATTCTTTGCTGTCCACCATCTTGAAGGACTGATGTGTGCACCCCTGGTTTTTATGCCTGCGGTCACACAAATGTAAATCTCCCAGATTTACCTCCCTAATTCAATCTGTTTGCTATTTTTATTCTAAAAAAAAACAACACAGAATCTCCCAACATGGGTCAACAAAGGAGACATGCATCCTACCTGATGAAAAAAATGCAGAGGACTCATTCACATATATTTGCAAATATATGAAAAGCTACCAGTCATATTGAAGCGCCCCTGCTCAGGTGGTCCTGCACTACATGATTATAGCCACATTATGTGTTTAGAAATTGAGAGCCCAAAGACTTATGGACAAAGCTGAAAAATATTTACTTATCGCATCAATGACAGATTTTCACAGGTAATCATTTTTCTATTGTCATTCCATATGTTTACTGAGACCATATATCACATAGTAAAATAGTTAACACTGTTGCATTTAAATTGTTATCCTTTTACTGCAATTCACAGTACATCAAAGCAGCACCTTGGATTAAAATTCAAGAGATACAAAATGCTGTCCTGAGATACTCCCTAACAGGCACCAGTCAAAAATGTTGTGCAAAAATGTAATAAATGGTCGCAATGCTATAGTGCATAGATGCAGTTAAAAGGTGAAGAATCTTTTAGCCTTATTTAAACCCTCTGAACTACTCTTTCAACAGAAGATTCTCATCTTTCCATTGATAAATTTTGTGACTCCAAACTGTCCTCCTGAAAATGATTTTACTGGAAGTCCTGCATATCCTCCTGACTGAGAAGCTGCTGAAGTTCCTGCTCATCAAGGGGAGTCCAGCATCTCAGTGTAAGTCACCCTTTCTTCTCCTCACTGCTCACAATGCTCCTACTGTAGGTCCTGCCATATTCTGGTCCAGTAAATTCATCTTTACACAAAAGCTTCCTGTGGATAAAATTGAGGCCTATACAGATGTAAATTTACTCAAAGATCCAGTGATTTCATACAAGATAGGGCTTGTGCAGATCTGTTCTTATAGTAGTCATGGTCGATCTCACAAACTGATGTGGGTGGTCAGGGCTGGTTCTAGGCATGGGTCTAACAGACTGTCGGGAGTCTAGCCAGGTGTAGAGCTGTGTACCACTGGGGACACATAGGTGGCTGGTGCTGGGATATGACATCAGATCCAAGTGCCATTGGTGGAGCCATTGCAGATTAATTAAGTTGTTACTGGCTGTGAGCAACTCTGAATCGGGCTCATAGTCTGAATTCAGTAAAGCACAATATTACCTGCCAGATACCACCATCTCGATACAATGATCAATGCATTGATATATATATATATATATATATATATAAATATATATATATATATATATATATATATATAAACAGGTGCATTCTTGCAAAAATAAGAACATTACGAACTATAACTTTGACTGCATGTACTGTATATATGGCACGTCTGGGTCTGACCATTAAGATCTCCACATTAAATGACTTTTGTGGTTTAAAGCAGAAATAAATATCAACATAGACATATGCAGCACATTTTATTAGTGTATGCACTGCCAGAGGAGTGTGTCTAGCACTGCCTATTGGGTGTGTCTATAACCACCTATTGGGCGCGTCTTGCACTATTTTACAATTAGTGCAAGTGATAGACCATAAGAATTCCCCCCCTTCTGTCTCCAGCCTTACCACCTCTCTGTCTCCAGCCTTACCCCCCTCTCTGTCTCCAGCCTTACCCCTCTCTCTGTCTCCAGCCTTACCCCTCTCTCTGTCTCCAGCCTTACCCCTCTCTCTGTCTCCTGCCTTATAATTCTCTGTCTCCAGCCTTATCCCCCTCTTTTAGCAGCCTTACCCCCCTCTCTGTCTCTCTGTCTCCAGTCTTACCTCCCTCTCTGCCTCCTGATGACGAGTTGAAATAAACCAGAAATATTACATGATGGACTGTGTTTAAGTCGTTATTACTGGGTCCTTTGAATGCCACTTCCTTGCTTTTGTTATTTTCTTTACACTGACTGTCACCTCAGCATGGGACTTTTAATGGGAGTGCCAACTCTGTTGGGAAGGTCTATATATATATATATAAACTGAAGGGCACCGGAGCCATTTTATCTAATCGGAGGAGGGAGTGCCGGTCCGTGGGGAACATATATATATATATATATATATATATATATATATACACATTCCCCCTCCTTATATACTGTATTTTATGATTATGATGCCATGCACTATTTTTACTCACTTCTATGTGCATATTGTGGCTGGGACTGTTAATCCTGGATGTGAGGATGTCAAGGATCTGCTTGCAGGGGCAGGAGCCGGCCAGGTCAAGCAGATGAAGGGGAGCTGAGAACAGCCAGAGACTGGGCGGTTTATGCCCAGCTTATGTCAACTGGCAGCAGCTGAGGGAAGTGACCTCGCCTTCCTGGCAGGGGCCACAGGGGAGAGGGAACCTGAAGGTTAGCAAGCTGCCCAGGGAGGAGGTGTCAGGGTACAATGCTGTTGCTGCACTGCTAGCCATGCCAGTAACTTTCGTCAAAGCTGCAGGCAGAAAGGCAGATAAGTGCGGACCTAAGTTCCAGGGCCCCTCAATGTCTTGGGTGTATGGGGCTGACATAAGAGTGTGCCCCCCTGTGTGCACACCTATGACTATTACCCTATTTAGCAGTATTTTAATAGTAGAATTTTGGGTAATAGAAAATATTTTCTATTGTCACAATTTATTAATATTTGTTCAGTCTTCAGGCTTTTTATGTATGTCGATTATAACTGGAAGCCTGTACTGGAGCTTACAGCTCCACTTTTATGCAGACAGAATAAAAGAAGAAAATGAAAGTCCTACCATCTCCCACTTTGAAAGGCTTTGCATCTCCTGCCCTTTGCAATGAGGTATGATATTTTGTTAGACTCTACACTGGCACCTTAGGTTAGCCATGAGCAGTGGGAAGGGGATCTTGGACCATCCCCGAAGGAAGATTGCTGGGACACTATCAGAGCTAAAACTGCCTTTAGTTCTTGTTCCCATTTGATCAAAGAAATGCATATAAAATATAATACAGGTGGTATTATACTCCTGTAAATTGAACAATGATTTATAACTCTGCTTCTCCTACCTTGTAGAGGTACTGTAGCCAGATTTGTTAATATCAGGTGGTCCTGCCTGGTAATATACCCTTTTTGGGATGGATGGGGTCCAGATCTCCTGTCCTCTCTGTTTTCTTGTCCAGTGTGCAAAAGCCCCTGGTGCTTTTCTGTTATGCTACCCCATCGACGAATCCAATAAACCTTCCGCAAAACTGGCCTTACAAATTCTATCTGCAGACAAATGTCTAAATAGCTTAATTCTGGAAGCATCTGGATCTACCATGCTTTTCTGCCCTTAAATCATATGTCTGGTTCATCACCCACATGGAACAAATCCTTTATCAATTTCATGATAACCATAGCTCTTTTGATCAGATCTGGGCCCCTTGGTTATATTCCCAGACAAATTTCCCACCTATGTCCATATCCTTATTCAGTCGCCTTATCTGCCCACCCCATGAAGGCCTCTTTTTTACAGACTTTTTCCCCCTTTACTGGTGATTTTATTACCCCCCGATCCTTCTGACCTATCCGTGCTCCTCTTCTTCCATCATTTGAGGTGACCCACCCCCACTTGCACCCTCACCCCCTACATTTCCTTTTATGTTGTGTATTTGCTGTTTGTTATGCTAACTTCTCTTTCATTTACAATTTGAAGTATCAGATTACATTTGTGATTTACATCTGCCTCCACAATTTTTTTTTTACTAAACTGTATCCATCTTCTGTTCAGTAAAAAGTAAAAAAATAAATAAATACAAAAAGAGAGAAAATGAAACAATTTTTACTTTTGGAATCAGTTTGAAATGTGCAGCAGTACCTTTACCACACCTGTCCTTGATAATTGGTGATGACCACTGTCAGCAGCTGCCTATGATACATTTTTGAAAACCCTATCTCTATTGAAAATGAAATTTTTGCCAGATATAGGGCTTTTGACATCTTCTGCAAATTTTGAATGAATGCAGCAAAATATACATAGTACAAATAGTGTATTCACTTCAATAACAATAGCATTTGCACCAGTTAAATGCTAGAGATACATCTGTATGAGATGTAGTTATGATCCCGCGGTCAAATAACCGACGCCGGGATCCCAGCCACCAGAATGCCAGCAGGGGGCCCAGGACTATTCCCACTAGTGGGTGTCCACAACAACCATAGAGTAGAAATAGAACCTGTGGTGAGCGCAGCGAGCCACCGAGCCCGCAGCGTGGCGAGAGATCCTGGCATCGATATGCTTACTCTGTCACACGATCCCAACCCATGTTTATATTATAAATAATTCTGGGAATTAAAAACAACTCTCACAGAGCACATCGAAACGCTTGGGTTTTAGATTAATTTTGTTTTCCAAATCATTGGGCTTCCAAATCAATGGAAAGAAAAGGAAAAAAATGAAGTTAAACGTGGTTCTTTTCATGTTGTGAAAAGATACTATATATTTCCAAAAGGTCATCATGAATTGCACAATGCCATAGCAACATTAAAGCTAATAAAAATGACATGTTGATGCCTAACAGAAGTTTCATTATTAATAGAATTTCAGCATTATTCCCACTCATTTTACCTTATTTGTGTATTTAAAAAATTTGTTGCAGTGTAGTTTGGGCTGTAGTTTTTACTAAAATTCTGAACCTAAGTACATTTTTCAGACCTAAAGGCCCGTACACACTAGGAGATTTGCTCCAGGAGCAATTTTGACCTCATTTTAAAATTAAATGGACATATCATCCAGATGCCACCAGTTACATGGAGAAAAACAAGAACACTTAAGGTACTTGAAATGCAGAAAACTGCAATTGACTCTACACAGCTACATTGAAAAAAATGAGTTTTATGGTAAGAACTTACCTATGTTAAAACTCTTTCTGCGAGGTACACTGGGCTCCACAAGGAATGGACAATGGGGTGTAGAGTAGGATCTTGATCCGAGGCACCAACATGCTAAAAGCTTTGACTGTTCCCAGAATGCATAGCGCTGCCTCCTATATCACCCCGCCTCCCTGCACAGGAGCTCAGTTTTTAGTTAACCAGTCCAATGCAGTAGCAGGAAAAGAAACGACAACGGTTAGTAGCCACAACACCGCTTTCCCACGACAGGAGACGTGTCAGCGGCTAATGCCATACCAACCCAAAGAAGCTAAGTGCGTCAGGGTGGGCGCCTTGTGGAGCCCAGTGTACCTCACAGAAAGAGTTTTAACAAAGGTAAGTTCTTACCATAAAACTTGTTTTCTGCTGCGGGGTACACTGGGCTCCACAAGGAATGGACAATGAGGATGTCCTAAAGCAGTTCCTTATGGGAGGGGACGCACTGTAGCGGGCACAAGAACCCGGCATCCAAAGGAGGCATCCAAAGGAAGCATCCTGGGAAGCGGCAGTATCGAAGGCATAGAACCTTATGAACGTGTTCACAGAGGACCACGTAGCCGCCTTGCACAATTGTTCAAGGGTCGCACCACGTTGGGCGGCCCAAGAAGGTCCAACAGACCAAGTAGAATAGGCCTTAATGTGATCAGAAGCAGAGAGACCAGCCTTCACATAAGCATGTGCAATCACCATTCTAATCCATCTGGCCAGAGTTTGCTTGTGAGCAGGCCAGCCACGTTTGTGAAACCCAAACACAACAAAAAGAGAATCAGATTTCCTAATAGGAGCAGTTCTCTTCACATAGATACGGAGAGCCCGTACCACATCCAAAGACCGCTCTTTGGGAGACAGATCAGGAGAAACAAGTGCCGGAACTATAATCTCCTGATTAAGGTGGAACGAAGAAACCACCTTAGGTAGATAGCCGGGACGAGTCCTAAGAACCGCCCGGTCATGGTGAAATATCAGATATGGGGAACTACAGGACAAGGCACCCAAATCCGACACTCCTCTAGCTGAAGAAATAGCCAGCAGAAACACCACCTTAAGGGAAAGCCACTTAAGGTCAGCTGAACCAAGAGGTTCAAACGGAGACTCTTGTAACGCCTCCAAAACCACGACAAGTCCCAAGGAGCCACAGGCGGTTGGATACACAACACGCCCTGAGTAAAGGTATGCACATCAGGTAAGGTCGCAATTTTTCTCTGAAACCACACTGACAAGGCAGATATTTGAACCTTGAGGGAGGCTAGACGCAGGCCTAAGTCCAGGCCCTGCTGAAGAAAAGCCAACAACTTGGCTATACTAAACTTGGAAGCATCATAATCGTTAGATGCGCACCAAACAAAGTAAGAATGCCAGACCCTATAGTAAATCCGAGCCGAAGCCAGTTTCCGGGCCCGCAACATAGTTTGAATGACCGCCTCAGAAAACCCTTTAGCCCTTAAGACGGAAGCTTCAAGAGCCACGCCGTCAAAGACAGCCGGGCTAGGTCCTGGTAGAAACAGGGGCCCTGAACGAGGAGGTCTGGGCGTTGTGGAAGTAGAATTGGACGCTCTGACGATAGGCCTTGAATGTCTGAGAACCAGTGCCGTCTGGGCCACGCTGGAGCTATGAGAAGCAGAATTCCTTTTTCTTGCTTGAACTTCCGAATTACCCTGGAGTGACACCGGACGGAACACGTACGGCAGCTGAAACCTCCACGGTACCGCCAGCGCATCCACGAATGCTGCTTGAGGATCCCTTGTCCTTGCTCCGAAGACCGGAACCTTGTGATTGTGTCGAGATGTCATCAGATCTACGTCTGGAAGGCCCCACCTTTCCACTAGGAGTTGAATCACTTCTGGAAGGAGGCCCCACTCGCCGGCATGCACGTCCTGACGACTGAGAAAGTCCGCTTCCCAATTCAGGACTCTCGGAATGAATATTGCCGATATGGCCGGTAGATGGCGTTCTGCCCACTGTAGAATCCATGAGACTTCCTTCATTGCTAGGCGGCTTCGAGTGCCGCCTTGATGATTTATGTAAGCCACTGTGGTGGCGTTGTCGAACTGTACTTGAACAGGACGGTTCTGAATTAAATGCTGGGCTAGGTTCAAGGCATTGAAGACTGCCCGCAAATCCAGAATATTGATCGAGAGGAGGGACTTCTCTTTGGTCCACCGACCCTGAAGGGAGTGTTGCTCCAGCACCACGCCCCAACCTCTTAGACTGGCATCTGTCGTCAACAGGACCCAGTCAGATATCCAGAACGGACGGCCCCTGCACAGTTGTTGGTCCCGGAGCCACCAGAGCAGCGACAGATGGACCTCCGGAGTCAATGAGATCATTTGAGACTTGATCCAGTGAGGCAAGCCGTCCCATTTGGCTAGAATCAGCCTCTGGAGAGGGCGAGAGTGAAATTGAGCTTACTCCGCCGTGTCGAATGCTGACACCATGAGGCCCAGCACCTCCATCGCCGAATGTATCGACACTTGCGGACGATAAAGGATGCAACGAATCCTGTCCTGAAGTTTCAGGACTTTCTCCTGAGACAGGAACAACCGCTGGTTGTGAGTGTCCAATAGTGCTCACAGATGCACCATGCTCAGAACAGGGATCAGGGATGACTTCTTCCAGTTGATGAGCCATCCGTGGGCTTGCAGAAACCGGACTGTCACATCTAGATGACGCAGGAGAAGATCTGGGAAATTTTCCAGGATTAACAAGTCGTCCAAATACGACAGTATCCTGACCCCTTGACGGCAGAGTACCACGGTCAACACCGCCATGACTTTTGTAAAGACTCGCGGAGCCGTTGTTAAACCAAAAGGTAACTCCCGAAACTGGTAATGGCAGTTGCCAATCGCAAATCTGAGGTATTGCTGATGAGACACTGCTATAGGAATATGCAGGTAAGCATCCTGTATATCCAGGGAGACCATGAAGTCCCCAGGTTCCCAGGCCAGAACTACAGAGCGAAGGGTTTCCATCCGGAACTTGGAAACCTTCACAAACCTGTTCAATGCCTTGAGGTTGAGAATGGGACGGGAGGACCCATTCGGTTTCGGGACTAGAAACAGCGGAGAATAGTACCCCCGGCCACTCTGCGCAAGAGGCACCTGTACTACGACTCCTGTATCCAGGAGGGTGTGTACCACCGAATGTAGAGTGTTTGCCTTTATCTTGTCCAACGGGACATCTGTCTGGCAAAATCGATGAGAGGGTCGGTTTTTGAAGGCTATGGCGTAACCTCGAGTGATGACTTCCCGTACCCAGGCATCTGAAGTGGTCTTCAACCATTCCAGGGTATACCCTAGAAGCCGGCCCCCCACCCTGGGATCCCCCAGAGGGAGGCCCGCCCGTCATGTGGCAGGCTTATCTGTCTTGGAAGCTGGCTGACGGGCCGCCCAGGCTCTTTTGGGCTTAGGCTTACCAGGTTTGGAAGTGCGGGCCTGCTTGTTGTACGCCTGACCTTTTGCTTTACATGAAGGGTGAAAGGAAGTACTTTTAGCCTTTGACACAGAAGGAGCAGTACTTGGCAGACAGGCAGTTTTGGCAGTAGCCAAGTCAGCCACAATCTTATTTAAATCCTCCCCAAACAGAATATCTCCCTTTAAAAGGGAGTACCTCCAGGGTTTTTCTAGAGTCCAGATCCACAGACCAGGATCTCAGCCACAATATCCGGCGAGCCAGGACTGACGTAGTAGAGGCCTTAGCTGCCAGGGTATTGGCATCAGAAGCCGCCTCTTTAATATAACGGGAAGCTGTGACAATATAAGACAAGCATTGTCTAGCATGGTCAGAGGAGATTTCAGCATCTAACTCCAAGACCCATGCTTCAATGGCCTCTGCAGCCCAAGTAGCTGCAATATTGGGCCTTTGTGCAGCACCCGTGAGGGTGTAAATCGCTTTCAGGCAACCCTCCACACATTTATCCGTAGGCTCTTTTAGAGACGTGACGGTGGTGACCAGTAGAGCTGAGGAAACCACAATCCTAGTCACATGTGAGTCCACTGGAGGAGGCGTTTTCCAATTCTTAGACAGCTCCGGCGCGAGGGGATAGCGAGCCAGCATCTTCTTTTGAGGCACAAACTTCGTACCCGGGTTTTCCCAGGGTTCCTGACGTATATCAATTAGGTGGTCAGAGTGAGGTAAAACTTGTTTAATCACCTTCTGACGCTTGAACCTATCTGGTTTCTTAGGAGGAACAGATGGCTCGGGATCATCCGTAATCTGTAAAATTAACTTAATAGCCTCCAAAAGATCAGGAACATCCACATGTGAACCACCCTCCCCATCAGCCGTATCTGAGTCAGAACCTGTGGGGTCAGTGTAAGTGCCGTCTTCATCCGACGAGGTGTCGGTGACAGCAGTGGATTGTGAAGAGACAAGCGCTCGCTTAGAGGACCCCTTGGATGTAGGTGAGCGACGGTCAGACTTTTTAGTAGTCAGGGACTGGTTCAACTTCTTTATTTGAGCAGATAAATCATCCGCCCACGGCGGGTTAGCTGCAGGGACCACAAACGGTTGCACCGGCATTGGGGGTCCCATAGGGGGTGTTAGTTTATGAACTAGCGTATGCAGAAGCGTGGAAAAAGCGGCCCACGGTGGGTCATTATGTACCCCCGTTGCCACCATCCCACTGGGGGGGCAAGGAGCCCCCAAAACCAGAGCCCATAGCTGCTATATTCGCCTCATAGGTATCTGCGGCTTCAGCAACACCGGCAGTGTGTTCAGCCCCAGAACCGTTACCCTCAGAAGCAGACATGATATAACTTGCAGTATCAGGTAACACAGTACATTTTGTCAGCAGCACAATACCTCTAGCCCAAACCCCTGCACAGTGTAGTCAGCACCAGCAGAGATAAAGGAGAGATATGGTGACTAAATCACAGAGAAAAATACGTAATACAGTATATCTTTGTGAAAATCCTATATTAGATAAAACCTGACGCACCAAGCCCCCTTAGGTTGTAGAATATAGGGATAGCAGGTTGAGTGAAAGACACGAAATGGACTCCACTCAGCTATCAAATGCACACACAAATAGTCACAGTCTGTACAATGCAGAGGTTATTACTAACAATAATACTGCACTGGACTAGCTTACACAGCTATATAACAATAGATATAACAGTACACAGTAAGAACTGGATGTATATCACAGGGTAATTGTACTAGGAAACCCTGACTAAGTGCACTCTTTCTTAACTAACACTGACTAAAAAAGGCAGGTAGAATACTTAAGTGTCTTGTAAAGTCATAGCACTGACAACCAGGCGGCTTTACATAGGATGATTTGCCCAAGCATTCCCAGGAACAGTGAGCTGAGGGATAATGGCACCGCAGACACTGCCAGGGAGTGAGGGAGAGACAGATATGCAGCTCCAGGGCGGGAACATTTGCAGAAAATGGCGCCCTGGGGCTGGGGCTTCAGGTCGAAGCTCTATCCCCCTGCTGGCAAAACCACCGGGTACTGCGGGTTCTAATAAAACGGTTTATAGAGAAAACCTGACCTGTCCCATGCCCTGGTGATCTAGTGGGATCGCCTGTACTGTCACAGTGTCCACCACCAGCGCGCGCTGCCCACCTCCCACTGACCGCGCCAGATCGCGATAAAGACCAGGTACCGCAAGCGGGACCCACTTACCACCTCCCGAAGCGCGGCCACGCGATCCCGGATAGCCCCCGTCGTGTGTGCCTGACAAGAAGAAAACCGGAGCCTCCTGCTGTAGTTACTCAGCAACCAGGGCTCGGAAGTGTACAGCGCCGCTGGGGAGAGCCGGAGCTGCAGCCGTGAATGTCCACTTACATGTAACACTGCTGCTGCCCTTGAAGTCTTCACTTTTTTCCTCAGAAAAAAAGCTCTTCTTAGGGCTGCCTGGAGCAGCCCCTCTGTTAAGTGCCTGCTACTGCAGCACCAACTACAAAACTGAGATCCTGTGCAGGGAGGCGGGGGGATATAGGAGGTGGTGCTATGCATTCTGGGAACAGTCAAAGCTTTGAGCCTGTTGGTGCCTCGGATCAAGATCCTACTCTACACCTTATTGTCCATTCCTTGTGGAGCCCAGTGTACCCCGCAGCAGAAAATAAAATAATAAAAAAACAGCACTGGTCTACCTTTATAAGTGCTAACTAGAACTATGGTCCACCTGTATTAGAGAAAATAACCTCCAGATTATTCAGTGCATTTGTGGAAAGTGGGTTGAAAAAAAACAGCATAAAGAGAATACATTATGCCTATGATAGTATATAGTGTATAGATAGCATAGAGAGATGGTTAACCTGTAAGAAGCGAATGTATTATCCTTGAGATGTTAGTGAAATAATATCCTGAAATATAATGACTTTTTATATCAGGGTATCACTACTGCAGCCATCTTTCTTTTTTATGGAAATACAACTGTCAAAGAAATATTGCAACATTTTTAGGAATAAAACTGCTATAGGGGTAGACATAGGCTGGCTACAGATTTGAATGATGTGCAGGTGGCAATCCGATGGGTGATGGGACCCCGTATCGGGAAGTGCATACACACCTGTACGAAGTAGGGGATGATGGAGTGATCTAACATGCCATGCTGCATTCGGCAGCATGGCATCATTAGCGATATCTTCTGGGTTGACCCAGCAGCAGGAACGACCAGAAGATGTCACCTGTGACCATGGGAGCGAGCAAATCAGGCATTCACCCTTAATGATATGCCTGATTTGTCATTCTAATTTGCCTGGAAATTGAAAACTGGCCCAATATTGTTCTAGTGTGTACCACCCTTGCAACCTATTTTCTACGCGTTGAAGACATTTTGTTGCCTATTCAGTCAAATGCTGAGCTCTCACTACTTTGATAATGTGCATGGTTTGGCACAGAAATGTGTTTGATTTTTTTGTGGGGGTGTGATATGATATATTTACATTCATTACGTCCAAATTTTACTATTGTTGACATTCATAATGTCGGCAGTCACAATGCCAACATTGATATTTTGGACTTTCAGAACTACTGATCTGAATGTGGAGATTGTGGATGTTGATGTGTCATCTGTTGACATTTTGAGCACTGACTGGAACCCATCTGTACTTTCAAGTGTCCACACATTTTGTCTGTTCATTGTTTGTGTCTTCTTTCTATTTCAAAAAGGAAGCAAAAGTCAAATTGGTCTAACTGGAATTATACGAGTCATATATTGTAATCTGCCAATAACCACTTACATGTGTAGCTCTAGAATGTTTTTCAGTAGAATTTGCTAAGTTTTTGCATTACAAATATTTCTCATTGGACTGTCTTGCTTTGATCAACATATTTGTCCATATTTGAGGAAAGACTGGATCTATTTTACTTGCTATGTGCAGGTGCCTCTATTGTGGTTTTTGAAGAAAAGGATGGAGGTTTCAGAAATGCAAAGAACACCCATTGGGGAGTGTCTTTACCCTCACCACCACACCCACCAGCAGGGGTGTCAGAATGTTTTTCAGTTGGGGTAGGGCCAAGATAAAATTTCAGTTTGGGGCCCATAGCTTCTGGCCATTTTAGATAGGTCGCTTGTGGTACTTGGCTTTTGAGGAGTCCTGAGTAGGGGGCAGGGCTAGTAGAGAGGAGGAGGTGGCAGCATGGAGGCCAGGACTCTGACAACCGGAGATGGTTTGATAGAAGTAGGAGGTGGCCAATAGTGGTACAATGGCACAGTTACAGCACCATGGGGGTTAGATGTACTAAGCCTTGTATAGTAATACAGTGTATGGAGATTAAGTACCAGCAGTGGCGATGCTTTTGTACTTGAGTACAAAAAGCTCGTCGCTGCCCCTGGTTGCAGCGGCTGCGTGTGATGTCACGCAGCCGCTGCGGCCCGCCCCCTTCATGGTCCGGCCACACCTGTGTTGGCCGGACCGAGCCCCAAAAACGGCCGCCGTGCCGCCCCCTCCCGCCCAGCGACCACCTCTGCCTGTCAATCAGGCAGAGGCGATCACTAGGGAACGACAGCCTTCGGCCGGCCGGCATGCATGCGCAATTCCGACCCGATCGCTGCGCTGCGAACAACTGCAGCATGCGATTGGGTCGGAATGACCCCCTATAATGGGGCATATTACTAACTCCATCACTACTATGGTTCAGAAAATAAACTAGGGCACTATAATGGAGCGTAATATTAACCACGCCACTACTATGAATGAACTAGGGCACTATAATGGGGGATAAAATGAGTAACTGCTGCAGACAGGGGTTTATCTAGTAGCACTGGGACAGTAGCACCTTCATATGTTGCTATGGGGCTCATTAAGTTCTGGTTACACCCCTGCTTGGCAGCTTTAGAACTTTTACCACCATACTTTACCATTCTAAACGTTGATAAGACTTACTGATTCCTATTTTTGAGCTATACATTTAATTTCAGAGAAGAACATATATATATTTTGATAAGGAGCAGTATTAAAGAGATCAGAACAAAATGTTTCCAAATCACACCTTACATTAGACTTTTTGTGTGCCTGTGAAAGATTAACGCATGGGATTCATATATTCATCCTTACAGATTCAACACTGGCATGACTCCATTTAATCTATCTATATTTTTTTTATCACAAGAAGCTTGTGTTTAATGGAAAACTTTTTTTATTTAAATTGGAATATTCCCTCATAGTTATTGCATTAACATTTTTTTCCTCAGATGAAATGGAATCTTGAATATTTGATCAAAAACATTAAATGCTTTTGCTGCCAGGCCGGATCACTGGTGTAATTTATTCAGCAGATTACTAATGTTGAGGCCTCTGTTTATGAGTCTTCATCAAGCTCTTCATAAATACATAAATGCATAAAACACTGCCTTCTTTAGCAATGTCATGTGATTATAGTTCTCTTTACCTCGCAGCAAGACTATGCAAATATTGTTGACTTGTCTTCTACAATGGAGATGAAAAATTATTATAATTTTGCCTACTGCTGCTTCCTTCTTCAATCTGAGTGGATTGAACACTCAGAATTCATTTCTTCTGTCCAAGTATCACCAGAAAAGATGACAGAAGGAAGCCATCAGTATTATAAATAATTCCGGGAATTAAAAACAACTCTCACAGAGCACATCGAAACGCTTGGGTTTTAGATGAAATATGTTTTCCAAATCATTGGGCTTCCAAATCAATGGAAAGAAGAAGAAAAAAATGAAGTTAAACGTGGTTCCTTTCATGTTGTGAAAAGATGTTATAGATTTCCAAAAGGTCATCATGAATTGCACAATGCCATAGCAACATTAAAGCTAATACAAATGACATGTTGGTGCCTAACAGAAGTTTCATTATTAATAGAATTTCAGCTTTATTCCCACTCATTTTACCTTATTTTTGTATTTAACAAATTTGTTGCAGTGTAGTTTGGGCTGTTGCTTTTACCAAAATTCTGAATCTAAGTACATTTTTCAGACCTAAAGGCCCGTACACACTAGGAGATTCGCTCCAGCAGCAATATTGACCTCATTTTAAAATTAAATGGACATATCATCCAGATGCCACCAGTTACATGGAGAAAAACACTTAAGGTACTTGAAATGCAGAAAACTGCAATTGACTCTACACATTGAAAAAAATAAAAAAAAATAAAAAAAACAGCACTAGCCTACCTTTATAAGTGCTAACTAGAACTATGGTCCACCTGCAATAGAGAAAATAACCTCCAGATTATTCAGTGCATTTGTGGAAAGTGGGTTGAAAAAAACAGCATAAAGAGAATAGATTATCCTGGCGCCAAAAGAGATTTGTGAAAATTGCTGCTGCACATCTCTTAAGAGTATAGCCAATTCTCTCAAACAAACATGGGAAAAGAGAAAATTAGTAGTTGACGCAGCATACAAAAGTACAATAACCAATAATTATCAAATATCGGATTTATTAAAAAACATATTAAACTACTTCCAGCTGTTGAATGCCACCTCCCCTGCTGCTAAGGTAACACAATGTTTGTGAGTCCTGATGGCGGAAGTGCGTGTCATGATGACGTGCCCCCCGCGATCCCCAGTTACTGATTTCGCCGCTGTGAGCGACGAAATACTCTTATAGTATGTGTATTCAACTATACATGGTATGTGGTAGAAATTAATTAACAGGAGACACAGAGGTAACAATAATGTTTAATGTGGTGTTACACCTATATTTGTTTAGGTTGGAATATACCACTGCTTCTATTATTGGATATTGACAAGTAGGTTATTATATTGGACGGTTTTATATATGTCTATATCTAAAAACCCTGTGACTGGTATATATTAATTTGAGTACTCAGCTTGCTGATTAATTAAGTAATTCACTTGATTGTTGTGAGATATTTATGGGAGCCTGGGAGGCAATGTCAGTATACCTCTGGCCTGCCTGATGATATGATGTCTCTGATGACTGTCTTGACAAAGACCCCTGCGTGGGTCAAAACGTCAACCTTATCTATGACCTGATGATCTAATAAAACTACACTGGACTCTTTTACATTTTGGTGAGTGCCCTCTCTCTGGTCAAAACTTACCATTTTGGATTCTGTATGTATGGCACATATTGTTACCTTAGTGGAGCACCGAACCCTCCTGGGCAGTTAGCAAGTATAACCTTATCTAAACAAAAAGACACACAGGCAAATATCGGTGGAAAAAGATTTGGCTTTATTTAAAACTAGTGTTATATGAAATTGGGTAGTATGGTGGTGAAGAAAGAAAGAGTCTACCCTAATCAATAACCAGATCCGTCCAACACAACAAATTAAGCCTAGTTGTGTGCCTTCTATCCACCGATCATACTCCACTTGTGGTATCCAACTCCCATGTATTGGTGGGGATTGGGGAAAGAACCTTAAGATCTAATGACGAGATGGTCAATGCAGCCATTCTTTTCCTACAAAACCCAGCAAAGCTGACAACTAGGGAGGGATGGCAGGATGATAGTCGACAGGGACTAAAATGTTCCAGCAAGCACCAAATAAACCAACATATGCCTTTAGCTCCACCCACAACTAATTAGCCAGTCAAGAAAAGAGCTAACTGCCTGGCTTACAACATTAACCCAGTATCTTTAGTGTCAGTTATCTCATCTCAAAAGCCGAAGAGTCTGCAGAAGAAGTTCCCAAAACCACATTCAATGAGGGGACAATTGGAGGAGATCCTAGTGTTCACTCTAGGCTGTTTTAGCAGGGCGCCGCGCCCTGCCCGTTTTTTAGCAGGCAAAACCCGCCCTGCCCCTTTTGCGGCGCCCTGCTAGAACATCCATTCACACATTGGGAGAGGGCAGGGAGAAGCCCAGCACCGACGGAGGTGCTGGGCACGCCCCCAACAGTGATGTCGCCGGCCACAGACGCTCTCTATAGTAGCGTCTGTGGGCCGCACCGCCCCCTAAAATTACGTAGGCGTTGCCATGCCCCCTAATTTGCGTGGCCGCCCCCCCATTTTGGCCGCGCGCGCGGTGAAGCCGCGCGCGCGCACATGTGCCCCCGGAGTCCGGCGCCCTGCCCCTTTTCACTCCTAGAGTGAACACTAGATCCACCCTTTATTTATTTATTATGAGTTATTTATACAGTGCACGCATATTCTGCAGCATTTTACAGAGAGAATATTTGGCCATTCACATCAGTCCCTGCCCCAGTGGAGCTTACAATCTATATTCCCTACCGCATGTACATGCACACACATTCACGCTTGCCAGGGTTTATTGTCTGGAGCCATGTAACCTGTCAGTATATTTTTGGATTGTGGGAGAAAACAGGAGTACCCAGAGGCAACACACACAAGCACAGGGAGAATATATAAACTCTACACAGTTAGGGCCATAGTGGGAACCCATGACCTCAGTGATGAGGCAGTAATACTAACCATTACACCATCCATGCTGCATACCCACTATGCCTGCAGCTATTGCTAGCACTGTGCAGGCCCCTCTTTCTGTCCAGGTGACTGCCTACAGAGCACACTAGAAGCCTCATAGGACCTTCTGCACTCTAAAGAAGAGCACCCTACCATAGCCACTATGGATGCAGGCTCATAAGGTGTCAGATTTAAAATGGCAGCCACCAATGACACCCAAAACCAGGGTCCTTACTGTGATCTCATACCAGTGGGTGGCCCACTACATTCCATTAGGCTCCTACTTCCCACCAGTCTTCAAGAAATGCCAGTGAATGCACTCTGTTGGACTACACATTATGGGGCAGTTATGGCCATGGGCATCCAAGGCCACACCTGAGAATTCTAGTCTCGAGCCAGTGAGATAATGGGAGGGCAGCCCCACTGATCTGAGTGTGGAAGACATGGCCCATTGAATATGGGAGCAATGAGGCAGCAAGAAAAGACTGAGAAAACAAGAAAGTTGGAGATAAAGGAATGAAAAGGGGAATTGAGAAAAATAAGAGTTTTGGGAGGAGAGACAAGGAAAGGGAGAAAGGACATTAAGAAAGAGAAAAGAGGCAAGGAAAATCAAACAGTCAAGAGGAACTAGAATGTACTAGCCAGCACAAAAAGAAAATAAAATACACCCTCAACTCCACCCACAGCTAACTAATCAAACAATCAAAAATTTGAGCTACTATAGCTACCTGACATACTACATAAACCTTGTGTTGGGCAGTGTTTAACTACCCACTGTCATATTAAGTGCCCTCTATAATTCTAAAGCAAGTGTTCAAGTTACTGCCACTCAGATCACAGATTCTGTCTATTGCTAATTTAAGCTGTGGGCAAGCATTGTGACATATATTAGCAGAATATATAATGCAGAGATATTCAATATTATACTCAACAAAGTTAGTTTAGAGTGACAAAACGTATTGCTAGGTTGGTCTGCTGATTCTCCATTGAATCTCAACTGTATGGCTGCTAATTGTTCATAGACAAAAGGAAAAAAATGGAGGAGTAGTTTGAACATACTGCACAACTCTCCCAGATTGTCCAGGAGAGTTGGCAACTCTGCTTCTATTTTACAACTGAAGATGGTGGGCTGCTGATCAGAGCTGTGTGCTTAAATAAAATTGCTGTTAATTATATTGCCTACAGTATATCTCCCCCCCCCCCCTTCGCCCCACTTTGTCTTTCACTCCCCTACTGTTGCTCTTTATTATCTTGTTTTTTTCTTGTTTTTCCACCTCTTAATTCTATTATTGTTTTCCTTTTTCATTTATCCTTTCTTTTTTATCCCTTTACATATTTTTTTTCTGTCTCTCTCCTATTTCCCTTCATCTGATCCAGTATGCTGTTGGCCAGGACATGCTTGAAGGAAGTGTGTCGCCGCCACTCCACGGGTCAGGCTAAGTTGCTATTTTCTACTATGGATTTCTTCCACATTCTGCCGCAAAGTCAGGCTCCAGCAAATGGGTTGCTATTTCTGTACCTGTGTTGGTGCTTTAACCTACACTGGCATCTTCTGTGGTTTGATCCATTCCTGCTCTTGAATTTTTTTATGTTTTCCAAGTCCACCTTTGGTTTCATCTTCAGTGACACCTTCCTGGAGCAATAAGAGACGTCCATTTACTGGAATCCATGCAGTCTGCTTTTCAAGCAATAAGTATGTTTCTGCTCCTGAGTGCTTTGTTTTGTCTTTGCCTTTGCCTAGTGTTTAAAATAGGGAAGAAGAAATATACCAGTCTTAAAGTAATTGGATGTCAGGAGTATTACTTTTCATGGTGTGCTACTTAATGTGATCCTCAGAGACTATATACATGTCAACAAGGACCTAAACCTTATTCATGGAATGTTAATGAACTCCAATGAAGAATTTTACAGGAAGCTTGATGAGGTTGATATTACACATTTTTGGGATTCAAGGTATAGAGGTCTGGCTGGAGGTCACCGCATCACTGAAGACCTTATTTGAAACATTTCAGAGTTCAGAACAAAATGGCAGCAACTCAATATGGACATGGAAATTGATACTGATGCACAAATCTGCAGTGTTTTCATGGAAGCATATTCCATTTTCAACATGTGTTTACAATCTGAGGATACCAGATCCAGAGGTTATCAAGGGCCATGTGCTTTTTAATGCCACTTTATCCATTCATTTATAAGTCTGGCTTGTTACCCTCTCAGGTGGGAGGTGGCCTGTTGATTTTTGGATCTACTTTAGGTTTCAAGTTGCCCATTCATGGATGAGTTCAGAGATGTGCGCCAGCCCAAATCTCTGGTTTTGGGTTCTTGTTTATGTATCTCCTTCATGTTTTTATTAGAGATGTGCACTTGAAATTTTTCGGGTTTTGTGTTTTGGTTTTGGGTTCGGTTCCGCGGCCGTGTTTTGGGTTCGACCGCGTTTTGGCAAAACCTCACCGAATTTTTTTTGTCGGATTCGGGTGTGTTTTGGATTCGGGTGTTTTTTTCAAAAAACACTAAAAAACAGCTTAAATCATAGAATTTGGGGGTCATTTTGATCCCAAAGTATTATTAACCTCAAAAACCATAATTTACACTCATTTTCAGTCTATTCTGAATACCTCACACCTCACAATATTATTTTTAGTCCTAAAATTTGCACAGAGGTCGCTGGATGACTAAGCTAAGCGACCCTAGTGGCCGACACAAACACCGGGCCCATCTAGGAGTGGCACTGCAGTGTCACGCAGGATGGCCCTTCCAAAAAACACTCCCCAAACAGCACATGACGCAAAGAAAAAAAGAGGCGCAATGAGGTAGCTGTGTGAGTAAGATAAGCGACCCTAGTGGCCGACACAAACACCGGGCCCATCTAGGAGTGGCACTGCAGTGTCACGCAGGATGGCCCTTCCAAAAAACACTCCCCAAACAGCACATGACGCAAAGAAAAAAAGAGGCGCAATGAGGTAGCTGTGTGAGTAAGATAAGCGACCCTAGTGGCCGACACAAACACCTGGCCCATCTAGGAGTGGCACTGCAGTGTCACGCAGGATGGCCCTTCCAAAAAACACTCCCCAAACAGCACATGACGCAAAGAAAAAAAGAGGCGCAATGAGGTAGCTGTGTGAGTAAGATAAGCGACCCTAGTGGCCGACACAAACACCGGGCCCATCTAGGAGTGGCACTGCAGTGTCACGCAGGATGGCCCTTCCAAAAAACACTCCCCAAACAGCACATGACGCAAAGAAAAAAAGAGGTGCAATGAGGTAGCTGTGTGAGTAAGATAAGCGACCCTAGTGGCCGACACAAACACCTGGCCCATCTAGGAGTGGCACTGCAGTGTCACGCAGGATGGCCCTTCCAAAAAACACTCCCCAAACAGCACATGACGCAAAGAAAAAAAGAGGCGCAATGAGGTAGCTGTGTGAGTAAGATAAGCGACCCTAGTGGCCGACACAAACACCGGGCCCATCTAGGAGTGGCACTGCAGTGTCACGCAGGATGGCCCTTCCAAAAAACACTCCCCAAACAGCACATGACGCAAAGAAAAAAAGAGGCGCAATGAGGTAGCTGTGTGAGTAAGATAAGCGACCCTAGTGGCCGACACAAACACCGGGCCCATCTAGGAGTGGCACTGCAGTGTCACGCAGGATGGCCCTTCCAAAAAACACTCCCCAAACAGCACATGACGCAAAGAAAAAAAGAGGCGCAATGAGGTAGCTGTGTGAGTAAGATAAGCGACCCTAGTGGCCGACACAAACACCTGGCCCATCTAGGAGTGGCACTGCAGTGTCACGCAGGATGGCCCTTCCAAAAAACACTCCCCAAACAGCACATGACGCAAAGAAAAAAAGAGGCGCAATGAGGTAGCTGTGTGAGTAAGATAAGCGACCCTAGTGGCCGACACAAACACCGGGCCCATCTAGGAGTGGCACTGCAGTGTCACGCAGGATGGCCCTTCCAAAAAACACTCCCCGAACAGCACATGACGCAAAGAAAAAAAGAGGCGCAATGAGGTAGCTGTGTGAGTAAGATAAGCGACCCTAGTGGCCGACACAAACACCGGGCCCATCTAGGAGTGGCACTGCAGTGTCACGCAGGATGGCCCTTCCAAAAAACACTCCACAAACAGCACATGACGCAAAGAAAAAAAGAGGCGCAATGAGGTAGCTGTGTGAGTAAGATAAGCGACCCTAGTGGCCGACACAAACACCGGGCCCATCTAGGAGTGGCACTGCAGTGTCACGCAGGATGGCCCTTCCAAAAAACACTCCCCAAACAGCACATGACGCAAAGAAAAATTAAAGAAAAAAGAGGTGCAAGATGGAATTGTCCTTGGGCCCTCCCACCCACCCTTATGTTGTATAAACAGGACATGCACACTTTAACCAACCCATCATTTCAGTGACAGGGTCTGCCACACGACTGTGACTGAAATGACGGGTTGGTTTGGACCCCCACCAAAAAAGAAGCAATTAATCTCTCCTTGCACAAACTGGCTCTACAGAGGCAAGATGTCCACCTCATCATCATCCTCCGATATATCACCATGTACATCCCCCTCCTCACAGATTATCAATTCGTCCCCACTGGAATCCACCTCTCAGCTCCCTGTGTACTTTGTGGAGGCAATTGCTGCTGGTCAATGTCTCCACGGAGGAATTGATTATAATTCATTTTAATGAACATCATCTTCTCCACATTTTCTGGAAGTAACCTCGTACGCCGATTGCTGACAAGGTGAGCGGCGGCACTAAACACTCTTTCGGAGTACACACTTGTGGGAGGGCAACTTAGGTAGAATAAAGCCAGTTTGTGCAAGGGCCTCCAAATTGCCTCTTTTTCCTGCCAGTATAAGTACGGACTGTGTGACGTGCCTACTTGGATGCGGTCACTCATATAATCCTCCACCATTCTTTCAATGGGGAGAGAATCATATGCAGTGACAGTAGACGACATGTCCGTAATCGTTGACAGGTCCTTCAGTCCGGACCAGATGTCAGCATCAGCAGTCGCTCCAGACTGCCCTGCATCACCGCCAGAGGGTGGGCTCGGAATTCTGAGCCTTTTCCTCGCACCCCCAGTTGCGGGAGAATGTGAAGGAGGAGATGTTGACAGGTCGCGTTCCGCTTGACTTGACAATTTTCTCACCAGCAGGTCTTTGAACCCCAGCAGACTTGTGTCTGCCGGAAAGAGAGATCCAAGGTAGGTTTTAAATCTAGGATCGAGCACGGTGGCCAAAATGTAGTGCTCTGATTTCAACAGATTGACCACCCGTGAATCCTTGTTAAGCGAATTAAGGGCTCCATCCACAAGTCCCACATGCCTAGCGGAATCGCTCCGTGTTAGCTCCTCCTTCAATGTCTCCAGCTTCTTCTGCAAAAGCCTGATGAGGGGAATGACCTGACTGAGGCTGGCAGTGTCTGAACTGACTTCACGTGTGGCAAGTTCAAAGGGCAGCAGAACCTTGCACAACGTTGAAATCATTCTCCACTGCGCTTGAGACAGGTGCATTCCACCTCCTATATCGTGCTGAATTGTATAGGCTTGAATGGCCTTTTACTGCTCCTCCAACCTCTGAAGCATATATAGGGTTGAATTCCACCTCGTTACCACTTCTTGCTTCAGATGATGGCAGGGCAGGTTCAGGCGTTTTTGGTGTTGCTCCAGTCTTCTGTACGTGGTGCCTGTACGCCGAAAGTGTCCCGCAATTCTTCTGGCCACCGACAGCATCTCTTGCACGCCCCTGTCGTTTTTTTAAAAAATTCTGCACCACCAAATTCAAGGTATGTGCAAAACATGGGACGTGCTGGAATTTGCCCAGATTTAATGCACACACAATATTGCTGGCATTGTCCGATGCCACAAATCCACAGGAGAGTCCAATTGGGGTAAGCCATTCCGCGATGATCTTCCTCAGTTGCCGTAAGAGGTTTTCAGCTGTGTGCGTATTCTGGAAACCGGTGATACAAAGCGTAGCCTGCCTAGGAAAGAGTTGGCGTTTGCGAGATGCTGCTACTGGTGCCGCCGCTGCTGTTCTTGCGGCGGGAGTCCATACATCTACCAAGTGGGCTGTCACAGTCATATAGTCCTGACCCTGCCCTGCTCCACTTGTCCACATGTCCGTGGTTAAGTGGACATTGGGTACAGCTGCATTTTTTAGGACACTGGTGACTCTTTTTCTGAGGTCTGTGTACATTTTCGGTATCGCCTGCCTAGAGAAATGGAACCTAGATGGTATTTGGTACCGGGGACACAGTACCTCCAACAAGTCTCTAGTTGGCTCTGCAGTAATGATGGATACCGGAACCACGTTTCTCACCACCCAGGATGCCAAGGCCTCAGTTATCCGCTTTGCAGCAGGATGACTGCTGTGATATTTCATCTTCCTCGCAAAGGACTGTTGGACAGTCAATTGCTTGGTGGAAGTAGTAAAAGTGGTCTTACGATTTCCCCTCTGGGATGACCATCGACTCCCAGCAGCAACAACAGCAGCGCCAGCATCAGTAGGCGTTACACACAAGGATGCATCGGAGGAATCCCAGGCAGGAGAGGAATCGTCAGAATTGCCAGTGACATGGCCTGCAGGACTATTGGCATTCCTGGGGAAGGAGGAAATTGACACTGAGGGAGTTGGTGGGGTGGTTTGCGTGAGCTTGGTTACAAGAGGAAGGGATTTACTGGTCAGTGGACTGCTTCCGCTGTCGCCCAAAGTTTTTGAACTTGTCACTGACTTATTATGAATGCGCTGCAGGTGACGTATAAGGGAGGATGTTCCGAGGTGGTTAACGTCCTTACCCCTACTTATTACAGCTTGACAAAGGCAACACATGGCTTGACAAATGTTGTCCGCATTTCTGTTGAAATACTTCCACACCGAAGAGCTGATTTTTTTTGGTATTTTCACCAGGCATGTCAACGGCCATATTCCTCCCACGGACAACAGGTGTCTCCCCGGGTGCCTGACTTAAACAAACCACCTCACCATCAGAATCCTCCTTGTCAATTTCCTCCCCAGCGCCAGCAACACCCATATCCTCCTCATCCTGGTGTACTTCAACACTGACATCTTCAATCTGACTATCAGGAACTGGACTGCAGGTGCTCCTTCCAGCACTTGCAGGGGGCGTGCAAATGGTGGAAGGCGCATGCTCTTCACGTCCAGTGTTGGGAAGGTCAGGCATCGCAACCGACACAATTGGACTCTCCTTGTGGATTTGGGATTTCGAAGAACGCACAGTTCTTTGCGGTGCTTTTGCCAGCTTGAGTCTTTTCATTTTTCTAGCGAGAGGCTGAGTGCTTCCATCCTCATGTGAAGCTGAACCACTAGCCATGAACATAGGCCAGGGCCTCAGCCGTTCCTTGCCACTCCGTGTGGTAAATGGCATTTTGGCAAGTTTACGCTTCTCCTCCGACAATTTTATTTTAGATTTTGGAGTCCTTTTTTTACTGATATTTGGTGTTTTGGATTTTACATGCTCTGTACTATGACATTGGGCATCGGCCTTGGCAGACGACGTTGCTGGCATTTCATCGTCTCGGCCATGACTAGTGGCAGCAGCTTCAGCACGAGGTGGAAGTGGATCTTGATCTTTCCCTAATTTTGGAACCTCAACATTTTTGTTCTCCATATTTTAATAATAGGCACAACTAAAAGGCACCTCAGGTAAACAATGGAGATGGATGGATACTAGTATACTTATGGATGGACGAGCGACTGCCGACACAGAGGTAGCTACAGCCGTGGACTACCGTACTGTGTCTGCTGCTAATATAGACTGGATGATAATGAGATGAAATCAATATATATATATATATAATATCACTAGTACTGCAGCCGGACAGGTATATATATTTATTATGTAATGACTGATGACGGACCTGCTGGACACTGTCAGCTCAGCAGCACCGCAGACTATACATACTACTATAGTAGCTTACTGTAGCAAAGAAGAAAGAAAAAAAAAAACCACGGGTAGGTGGTATACAATTATGGATGGACGAGCGACTGCCGACACAGAGGTAGCTACAGCCGTGGACTACCGTACTGTTTCTGCTGCTAATATAGACTGGATGATAATGAGATGAAATCAATATATATATATATAATATCACACTAGTACTGCAGCCGGACAGGTAGATATATTTATTATGTAATGACTGATGACGGACCTGCTGGACACTGTCAGCTCAGCAGCACCGCAGACTGCTACAGTAAGCTACTATAGTAGTATGTATAAAGAAGAAAGAAAAAAAAAAAAAACACGGGTAGGTGGTATACAATTATGGATGGACGAGCGACTGCCGACACAGAGGTAGCTACAGCCGTGGACTACCGTACTGTGTCTGCTGCTAATATAGACTGGATGATAATGAGATGAAATCAATATATATATATATATATATAATATCACACTAGTACTGCAGCCGGACAGGTATATATATTTATTATGTAATGACTGATGACGGACCTGCTGGACACTGTCAGCTCAGCAGCACCGCAGACTGCTACAGTAAGCTACTATAGTAGTATGTATAAAGAAGAAAGAAAAAAAAAACACGGGTAGGTGGTATACAATTATGGATGGACGAGCGACTGCCGACACAGAGGTAGCTACAGCCGTGGACTACCGTACTGTGTCTGCTGCTAATATAGACTGGATGATAATGAGATGAAATCAATATATATATATAATATCACACTAGTACTGCAGCCGGACAGGTAGATATATTTATTATGTAATGACTGATGACGGACCTGCTGGACACTGTCAGCTCAGCAGCACCGCAGACTGCTACAGTAAGCTACTATAGTAGTATGTATAAAGAAGAAAGAAAAAAAAACCACGGGTAGGTGGTATACAATTATGGATGGACGAGCGACTGCCGACACAGAGGTAGCTACAGCCGTGGACTACCGTACTGTGTCTGCTGCTAATATAGACTGGATGATAATGAGATGAAATCTATATATATATATAATATCACACTAGTACTGCAGCCGGACAGGTAGATATATTTATTATGTAATGACTGATGACGGACCTGCTGGACACTGTCAGCTCAGCAGCACCGCAGACTGCTACAGTAAGCTACTATAGTAGTATGTATAAAGAAGAAAGAAAAAAAAAACCACGGGTAGGTGGTATACAATTATGGATGGACGAGCGACTGCCGACACAGAGGTAGCTACAGCCGTGGACTACCGTACTGTGTCTGCTGCTAATATAGACAGGATGATAATGAGATGAAATCAATATATATATATATAATATCACACTAGTACTGCAGCCGGACAGGTAGATATATTTATTATGTAATGACTGATGACGGACCTGCTGGACACTGTCAGCTCAGCAGCACCGCAGACTGCTACAGTAAGCTACTATAGTAGTATGTATAAAGAAGAAAGAAACAAAAAAAACCACGGGTAGGTGGTATACAATTATGGATGGACGAGCGACTGCCGACACAGAGGTAGCTACAGCCGTGGACTACCGTACTGTGTCTGCTGCTAATATAGACTGGATGATAATGAGATGAAATCAATATATATATATATAATATCACTAGTACTGCAGCCGGACAGGTAGATATATTTATTATGTAATGACTGATGACGGACCTGCTGGACACTGTCAGCTCAGCAGCACCGCAGACTGCTACAGTAAGCTACTATAGTAGTATGTATAAAGAAGAAAGAAAAAGAAAAAAACACGGGTAGGTGGTATACAATTATGGATGGACGAGCGACTGCCGACACAGAGGTAGCTACAGCCGTGGACTACCGTACTGTGTCTGCTGCTAATATAGACTGGATGATAATGAGATGAAATCAATATATATATATATAATATCACACTAGTACTGCAGCCGGACAGGTATATATATTTATTATGTAATGACTGATGACGGACCTGCTGGACACTGTCAGCTCAGCAGCACCGCAGACTGCTACAGTAAGCTACTATAGTAGTATGTATAAAGAAGAAAGAAAAAAAAACCACGGGTAGGTGGTATACAATTATGGATGGACGAGCGACTGCCGACACAGAGGTAGCTACAGCCGTGGACTACCGTACTGTGTCTGCTGCTAATAAAGACTGGATGATAATGAGATGAAATCAATATATATATATATATATATATATAATATCACACTAGTACTGCAGCCGGACAGGTAGATATATTTATTATGTAATGACTGATGACGGACCTGCTGGACACTGTCAGCTCAGCAGCACCGCAGACTGCTACAGTAAGCTACTATAGTAGTATGTATAAAGAAGAAAAAAAAAAACCACGGGTAGGTGGTATACAATTATGGATGGACGAGCGACTGCCGACACAGAGGTAGCTACAGCCGTGGACTACCGTACTGTGTCTGCTGCTAATATAGACTGGATGATAATGAGATGAAATCTATATATATAATATCACACTAGTACTGCAGCCAGACAGGTAGATATATTTATTATGTAATGACTGATGACGGACCTGCTGGACACTGTCAGCTCAGCAGCACCGCAGACTGCTACAGTAAGCTACTATAGTAGTATGTATAAAGAAGAAAGAAAAAAAAAACCACGGGTAGGTGGTATACAATTATGGATGGACGAGCGACTGCCGACACAGAGGTAGCTACAGCCGTGGACTACCGTACTGTGTCTGCTGCTAATATAGACTGGATGATAATGAGATGAAATCAATATATATATATATATATATATAATATCACTAGTACTGCAGCCGGACAGGTAGATATATTTATTATGTAATGACTGATGACGGACCTGCTGGACACTGTCAGCTCAGCAGCACCGCAGACTGTTACAGTAAGCTACTATAGTAGTATGTATAAAGAAGAAGAAAGAAAAAAAAAAAAACGGGTAGGTGGTATACAATATTATATATATATTATATACAATTATATATATATATATATATTAAACTGGTGGTGATTATTAAACTGGTGGTCAGGTCACTGGTCACACTATCAGCAACTTGCAAGTAGTACTCCTAAGCAGACAATCACAATATATATTATACTGGTGGTCAGTGTGGTCACAATGGCAGTGTGGCACTCTGGCAGCAAAAGTGTGCACTGTACGTTATATGTACTCCTGAGTCCTGCTCTCAGACTCTAACTGCTCCCCACTGTCAGTGTCTCCCCCACAAGTCAGATATACATTATACAGTCACACTATCTATCACTTCAGCAAGTAGTAGTACTCCTCCTAATGCTCCCCAAAATTACTACTGTGTCTCTCTCTACTCTAGTCTCACTCTCTTCTCTATAAACGGAGAGGACGCCAGCCACGTCCTCTCCCTATGAATCTCAATGCACGTGTGAAAATGGCGGCGACGCGCGGCTCCTTATATAGAATCCGAGTCTCGCGATAGAATCCGAGCCTCGCGAGAATCCGACAGCGGGATGATGACGTTCGGGCGCGCTCGGGTTAACCGAGCAAGGCGGGAAGATCCGAGTCACTCGGCCCCGTGTAAAAAAAAATGAAGTTCGGCCGGGTTCGGATTCCGAGGAACCGAACCCGCTCATCTCTAGTTTTTATCTGTATTTGTTTTTGATCTACTGTATTTTTTTTAAATCAGAAAAACCACTAAAATCATAGAATGTGTGCCTGTTTTTTGTTTCTACAGTAGTATTAACCTCCACAGCATTAATTTCCAATCATTTCCAGTCAATTTTGACCACCTCACAGCTCACAATATTGTTTTCATCCAGTTTAGGCCAGAAAGTTGCACGGAGGTAGCTGGATGACTAAGCTAAGCGACTGCAGTGGATGGCACAAGCATATGGCACTTAAACTTCCAACATGGCACATCTAGGAAACAGAATGGCGCTGCAGTGGCAGACATGGTGGCAGTTTAATAAACTATACAAATGTTTGTCGTCACCGTCAGCAATACAAACAGCACATAATGCAAAGAAAAGAGGTGCAAGATGGAATTGTCCTTGGGCCCTCCCACCACCATTATGTTTTATATTAAACAGGACATGCACAGAATAACAAACCAATCATATCATATCTTGTGGCTGAAATGATTGGGGGGGTTTTGGGCACCCACAAAACAAATTTTTTTAAGGACTACCTCCAATCAGTAATGACTCTGAGGACGTTGATGATGAGGGTGTCAATTACATTATAATCTTGTACAACACATTTCATTTTTTCACCGCAAATTACATGGAGAGGTGCCTAGATGGCTAATGTTCCTACCTCTACTAACTTTGGCCTCACAAATGGAGCAGATGCTTTCAAAAACATTGTCAAGATTGGGGTTAAAATAATCCCACACCCAAGAGGTGGCTTTTTTCGTCTTCTGCCCAGGCATCGCAATGGCTTTCTTCTTATAACGGTTAACAACTGCAGCCACTGGTGGCTGACTTAAACAAACAACATCATCAACTTCCTCAGTGTCAGATAGTAGTACACACACACACCCCTCATCCTTTTCCACTTCCACACATGAATCCTGAATTTCTATTATGTCCTCCTCATCATCACCATCTTTACTTGTACTGCTCCTCACATCTTCAGAAATGGTGGAAGGAGGTGAAAGAGGCTTCTCTATGAAGACAGTGTAAGAAATGTCAGACTTACACATAGCTGACATGTACAACCCTAAACGTTCCTCAAGAATGCCTGATGGTTCTAATTCTGAATACATAGTTTGTTTTACTGCCTCTGCAGCTTATTTTCCTTTTGATGTTTTTTTCTTTACCACTTTAAAATTAAATGATTTTACATGCCCTGACTTAAGCCCTCTATGCCCCTGGGCATCAGCCTTAGTAGATGACATTGATGGACCTGTATCATCATGAATGATGGCAGCACCTGCACCACTAGTATGTGCTTCCTGCTCTCCTCTCAATTGTTTGCCCTCCATATCTATCCACGAACACGAATTAAGTGGGGTGCAGAACACACCACAATTTGTACAATAAATCTATCACCTTCACTGTCACACAATACAAGTATGAGTCAGAAATAGTCATCAAACACTGCGGTTTAATTTTACCAACAGTGTCGCACAATATGTGTATGAGTCAGAAATAGTAATCAAACACTGCGGTTTAATTTCACCAACAGTGTCGCACAATGCATGTATGAGTATGAAATAATAATATACTGTGGTCTGTCCGTCAGTGTCACAGTACTTCAAAAATAAAATAATAATTGCAGATTACACTGAGGTACAGCGCAAAAAAAATAAAAATATTAAAATACAGTATATATATTTTTTAAAATATAAATAAAAATACAGTATATATATTTTCATAATTATAAAAAGGCTTTTAACTTTTATTATTTTTATTTTACACTGGGGCGGAGCCCCTGGATGGATAGACGGACAGATCACCCCTTGTCAGATACACCAGGCAACAGCACCCCTGGACTGAGACTGATACATAGACACACACCAGTCCCTGGATGTACACACAGTATACTGGGTTTATTTAACACTGGGGCAGAGCCCATGGATGTTGTCGAAGTCAAAAATATTATACCCACATGCATCAAGTACAAACACCACACAGAGTGGCCTCTGTGCGTGTGCTTGTTCTGCCGTGTGTGCACATGCCTGCACGCTGCGTACATTGGCTCATGAAGCCCTGCGTATTAGTGCGTGGTATGAGTAAATACGGTAGCATACACATTCGCATGGAAAAGCCACAAAGACATATCTGGTATTTAATCCACGTAGTGCATAATTTACACACAGCCGACACACACCACACCAGCAAGTTACATTTACTTTGGAAGTATAACAACAGAGGGATTCAACTTTACAGGATATGAGGGGACAGAATTACGTTAGGATGTGGTGTTTGGTATCCAGCTGTACAGTATTTCAAGGGCAATATTCCCAGTTTGCAGAAAGTAGCACACTCCTGCGCATAGATACGCGCAGGAATTTATTATTAATAACACACTGTATTTACTGTACTCTTGATATTCGGCGGGAACCCAGTGGAGGACACCTGCAAGTGCACCAGGACCAGGCATCGCCCACCTATTCAAACCGACCTATGACCCCTCATATACTGTAAATGACCAGCCCTTTGACCTATGAAAGAAGAGATTACAGTTTCCTTTGTTTCATGCTTTGGACCATTGTATAAAACCAAGCCTCCTGGCCGGCCTCAGTCTATTCTCTGAAGGTCATCTTTCCAGATTGACTGAGGACCGGATCCGGGTGGCGCAGGTGAACAAAAGTATGTATCCATTGGTTGTAGCTTCTTCTCTGTAATAGTGTTGTATTTCTCTGTGAACCCCCTTTTAAGTAAATATTTGTTGCTGCGTTGGACCACAACATAACATATACAATTGGTGTAGCATTCCTTTCCTGTTAGGGGTTAAAGTGTATTCGGCCGCACGTGTAGCTACTTTGTGCTCACCGCGTGACGGCGTGCTTACGCAACGTGTACGCATTTCATAGAGGTTTAACACACACACGCTTAGAGGTTGCAGCAGCCTGAACATTTCTGTATTAAGGCAGTGCTTTTTCTTCCTGTAAGTTAAACAAACTTAAAAATGTATATGGACAGATCACCCCTTGTTGTCAGATATACCAGATTACAGCACCCCTGGACTGATACTGATATATACGACACACCAGTCCCTGGATGTACACACAAAGTATACTTAACTTTTTTTAACACTGGGGCAGGCAGAGCCCCTGGAAGTATATGGACAGATGAGATTACCCCTTGTTGTCAGATACACCAGATAACAGCACTCCTGGAGACACACCAGCCTGTGGATGTAAACACACAGTATACTGGGCTTTTTTAACACTGGGGCTGGCAGAGCCCCTAGATGTATGCACAGATGAGATCACCACTTGTCAGATACACCAGCACATCTGGGCCAATAATGATTAAAGATCACCCCTTGTTGTCACTGGATGCAGCCAGCAGACCCACGCCCCATGCCACACACACCAGCAGTGAGACAGACACATCCATTCAGTGCATTCTCCACAGCCAGAGTGAAAATGGTGCAGATCACTGGGACTTACAGTATATAGAATCCAAAACCCTACGAGAATCCGACAGTGGGATGATGACATTTTGCCTTGTTTTGAGATCCGAATCTGTCAGGAAAGTCCAAGCCGGACTCATATCCCAAAGTTCCGGTGGGTCCGATTTTCCAAGAACCGGACCTGCTCATCTCTAGCGTTTGAATTTGTAATCTTCAATGTGCTTATAAATGCCTAGCTTTGGTCGGTATCAGGTCAAGGTTTAGGTTAGACCATATTTGTGGACATTTTTCTAAGCCATAATATTTTGTATGTGTCTGACATAAGGGATGGCTTCTGGATTTAGATAATTTTCTTGGTAGCAACTAATAGAACTTGGATCCGGCAGTCTCCGATTACAGTACAGTCATAATAGCCCTCCATCTTGTTACTGCTTTTACAATTTCTGTTGGTTTGGAGACCTATTTAGGAGGGCATGGTGTGCTAACTTGTGTCCTGACTCCTGGAGACAGAAAGGACTCATGACCAATCTATTGTTGTCGGAACTATCAATTGTTGTTGCAGTGAAGTTATTGAGGATATTGTTGAGAGAACAAGCAAATGTTTTCTGATATGATCATTTGTAAGTTGGCCACGGTATTAATAACAAATGTCTTTATGTCCTCTTTCTGCAGGTTCTATTTTTGGTTAGTTCTTAATTGTTTGCAAATACTTTCAGGCAAAATGTGATGCTGGGTGATAATCAGGTGACTTTCTATCACGGTGGCAGTGGGTTAAGTTTGGTGTTCTCATGCCGAAGGCTTATGCAACTGGTTCATTTTGCAATTCTTATGTTTGGCAAGCTATCAAGCTGGATAAAAGGACTAGCCCAAAAGATGTTTGTTCTAATCAATTTGAAGTCCTATACATCAGTAGGTATGCAGAGCCTATTTCCTCTTATATGGAGTCATTAAGTAGTGGACCCTGGTGGCTATGACTTACACCTTGGCCTTCAGTTCAATTCAGACTTTGTCACTGAGTAAAACATATACATGAATTGACAATGAAAGTACATATATGAATCATTCAAAGTCCCAATGTAAAACAAATTATCAAACCTAAAACTCAACTAAGACTGCTTAATTAGAAATTCATCCTAACAATAGCTGTTGGGAAGAAAATCACAGAGCGGGGTTAGCGACTGCTAAGGCACATGGTGCGTGAAAGTCACCAACGCTCTGCTGATTCCAAAGCCAAAGAGTTCCGAACTTCCACTGGCATTAATGTAAGCACAAAAACTGTGTGGCAGGAGGTTAATAGAATGGGTTTCCATGGCGGAGTATGCTGCTTATACACAGATCTGCAGCATAATATTTTAGTGCCGAAAGCAGAAGTCTTTCTGTTTTGTATACATATATGGCATTAATACTGCCAGCAAGATGGTACCATTTACAATCTGGGTAAAATCGAGCATGCTGGAGGAAGAAAGAGGCAGATGCATACTCCTAGCACTAAGAACACTGATAGTAAAAATAATTTAAATAAACCCTCACAATTAAAATGGAGTATAATTGAAGTTCTTAGCACACATTTGCACAAATATGCGGGCCCATGTACCGCGACCAGGTTACTTCATCACATGGGTCCCTAACATTCCTAATACTATCACATTATATAAATTTATACAGGACTTACCTCTAAATAGTGCCATTTCAATGTGTGATCTGAAATGCAGGAACCTAGCTAATTAAAATATCTGAGGGTAAATGGGAGGGGTGCCAATACCAGAGGAAGGAAGCCTTGCCTTCCAGTGTACAATATATACACAAATGTAGAGGAAAAAGGGGGGCCTGGACTGCACACCCTAATACTAAAGATATCAAGAGGTGCTATCATGCTGAGGCTTCTAATACTATGCTGGAGGAAGAGAGATGCAGATGCACACTCCTAGCACTAAGAACACTGATAGTAAAAATAACTTAAATAAACCCGAGCATGTACATATTTATTTTCTGTTTCGTTTTAAGATTTTTGTAGTGGCCTGCACTACCACTCCTTGCGCTAATTGCTGTAAAAATGTATGTATGTATATATATATATATATATATATATATATATGTATATTATGTAAATATGTTTTCACCATAGCTGCAAGTAATTAAAGGGTTTGTTTAGGACCCCAAATAGCAAACATAAAGGGTAGATAGAAGCAATTACTGTGCTTGGTGCATAAAATAATTATTTTTATCTATAAAAATTAGTACACAAAATAAATTGTGGTTGGCTGCGTTGCTTCCAACAGATGGATGGGAAACTCGTGCTTCATTCAACAATTTTTAATAAAATGTCAGACAAAACATACATACAGACATTCTTATAATGGGCAGCCAAACTATAGAGAATAAATGTACTTTCTCTTTTAAATACCCAATTGTTTAAAATACAAAAGATACAAACATGGATACATTCACAGTTCTAATGGTAAGTAAATTTGTTATATTGTTGCACTTTCTCCACAGGCTCTATTTTAGCCTATTGTTACAACGCTCTCCAGACAAATAATCCAAGTCAGTATAAGGGATATGGGCCCTACACACTTTGCGATCCGCCGCCAAGCTGCCCGACGGCGGATACGGCCGACAGGCAACCCGGCGGCAGGGGTGCAGTGACGGGGGGAGTAAAGTTTCTTCACTCCCCCCATCACCTGGCTCCATAGCAGTGCAGGCAAATATGGATGAGATCGTCCGTATTGGCCTACATGCACAAGCGACAGGGCACCAGCGATGAACGAGCGCGGGGCCGCGCATTGTTCATCGTTGGTGCCTCCACACTGAAAGATATGAACGGTATCTCGTTCATTTATGAACGAGATCGTTCATATCTTTCAGTATTATTGCCCAGTGTAGGGCCCAATATTGTTTCAAGATTTTGCCAAGTTCTACCATGGCAGCTTTCAATCAAAGCTATAAAAGGTCTAGTTGGGTATGGCTCACAAGCCAGCCCTTGTATTGATGTTACCCTCTGTGGGGGATATTCAATACTTGTCAGATCCTTCCCTACGGAAGGATCTGACAGGTCAGTATTCAGTGCCACGGCCAAACCTGACAGGTTTGGCCCGTTCCCAACACTGCTAATCCGACTTTTTTTAAAGTCGGATTGACATTGTCAGAAACGGGGCTAAAACCTGTCGTGTTTGGCCACGCTTCCGACAATACACGCGGCTCGTCTGCTTGTCGGAAGCAACTGGGCCCTAATGAATAGATTGGAACCCCTTCTGATCTAAATCTGTCGGAAGCTGCCGTCTTTCCGAAATGTATTGAATACACCCCTATATCTGAGAGGTGAGTGCATTTACAGTAACTACAATGTAATGGTGTGCTGGGCATATATGCTAGTGTAGGAACTTGCAGAAACTTGAGGTCCCTTGACGATGGGCTGCAAGCTTAGGCCCAGATTGATCAAGCCTTGGAGAGTGATAAATTGCACTGTGATAGAGTACCAACCAATCAGCTCCTAACTGGCATGTTACAGGCTGTGTTTGAAAAATGACAGGAGCTGGTTGGTTGGTACTTTATCACTGTGCAATTTATCACTTTTCAAGGCTTAGTACATCTCCCCGTGTTTGAAAAATGATAGGTAGGAGCTGATTGGTTGGTATTTTATTGCTGTGCAATTTATCACTCTCCAAGGCTTGAAAAATCTGGGCCTACAAACTTTTGATCAAAATATGGAAAAAAAAATCCCTATGCTCTGATTTGCTAGGTACACACAAATTTGCAGTATACTATTGTTCGTGCCAATAGCAAAAGTCTTTCTGTTCTAAATTTCAATAACAGAAGGATACCACTTCCCAGTCACATACACATCTAACTACCATCTACAATGATCTAAGGACTGCAGCTGTGTCATTGCCATACCACACCAGTGCACTATAGATCAAGACACTCTACACTACATAACAATAAAAATTAACAAGTATATAATTCCCCAAATCTGCAGCTGGTCACTGCTAGCCACATTGGGCATTGGAAAGGTTGCAAGATATTCCCTTTTGATTCAGGGCAAACTTTACTTCCAATTAAGGGGTGGGTCCTGGGCACTTTCTGAGGGAAAACCCAGTGATGTTGAAAAAGGTTGAGTGGATCAAGAGTTAGGGAGTCATTCTCAGTTACTCAATGTGAAAAATAAGCTTTGCCCCAGTGCATTATTGACACCCATTATGCTCTAATTATTCAATAAAAGCCGTGTCCTTTTTCTGCAAAGTCTGGTGTCGTCTTTATGGATATTTTGTAAAGAAAGGGGAGAGGGGTCTCGGCATGCAATTCAGGTGTCAATTTGGCCATAGATGTTTATCTGCAATCTAAGCTGTCGGTCTATGGGGGTAATTCAGAGTTGATCGCAACAGCAAATTTGTTAGCAGTTGGGCAAAAACGTGCACTGCAGGGGGTGCAGCTATAACATGTGCAGAGAGCGTTAGATTTGGGTGTGGTAGCAGCCAGTATTTACCCTGCACAGAAACAAAATAACCCACCCAAATCTAACACACTCTGCAAATGTTATATCTGCCCCACCTGCAGTGCACATGGGGCCTAATTCAGACCTGGTCACATGCAGGCTATTTTTTGCACTGCTGCGACCAGGTAATCGCCGCCCACAGGGGAGGGGGATTTCGCTGTGCAGGGATGCCAACGCTTGTGCAGAGCTCAGGACTTACTCACTGTGACGATCCGGGATGTTGATGATGTCAGGAACCCTCCCAGAAAACAGCCTACGTTTCTCCGGACACTCCTAGAAAACGGCGATTTGCCGCCTACGAACGCCTTTCAATCTTTCAATCTTCTTGCGATCGCCAGTGCAATCGCTTTCTTCGTTCGTTTCGTTGCTCCCCGGAGATGGCCGTCGCCGGCCGGCGATGTGCCTGTGCTTTGCGAAGCATGCGCAATACAGACACGATCGCATGGCTGCAAAAAACTGTAGCAAGCGAACGGGTCTGAATGAGGCCCATGGTTTTGCCCAACTGTTAACAAATTTGCTGCTGCGATCAACTCTGAATTACCCCCTATATGCAATGGAATCTCTATGAATGATAAATAATTGTTTATTCATCTCTAAAAATGAGTGCTGGTATATTCTTTTTTTTATTACCTGGGAAAAGTGATTGTCAATATTAACCCTTTTTTGACCTTGCACCACCATTTGTTTTGTTGGTTATATCTCACTGAGTGCTGTCTTTTCCATTTTTCTGTCAATCTAAGTTAAAGGCATAGACATCAAGTGATAGGAGATAAACTAACATACATAGCTGCCCTTTTTTCCTTAGTGAGCAACTTGTAAAAACAAAAACAAATTGTAAATAAACTATGAATAGAAAATAACCCTGTTGTTTTCCTGATGTAGAGTCAAACCTCCTTGCATGTGTCCCTGGTGAAGGCCACTGCAGTTGTAGTTTTCATGCCTTCAGGAAAATAATAACAACCAGTACTGACCAATCAAATCCTTTATACAGGTTGAGTATCCCTTATCCAAAATGCTTGGGACCAGAGGTATTTTGGATATCAGATTTTTCCGTATTTTGGAATAATTGCATACCTTAATGAGATATCATGGTGATGGGACCTAAATATAACCACAGAATGCATTTATGTTTTATATGCACCTTATACACACAGCCTGAAGGTAATTTTAGCCAATATTTTTTATAACTTTGTGCATTAAACAAAGTGTGTCTACATTCACACAACTCATTTATGTTTCATATACACCTTATATACACAGTCTGAAGGTCATTTAATACAATATTTTTAATTACTGTGTGTATTAAACAAAGTTTGTGTACATTGAGCCATCAGAAAACAAAAGTTTCACTATCTCACTCTCGCTCAAAAAAGTCCGTATTTCGGAATATTCCGTATTTCAGATATTTGGATATGGGATACTCAACCTGTATTACATAATATTATTACACCAGGGTTCTTTTCTGGTGGTCAGGCACAGAGGGTTTAGAGACTAGTCTGGTAACATGGACTTGCTAAGTCTATTCAGGGCTTAATTCAGGTATCCTATCTTGAATAAATGTGTTTAAATTCTAGGGCCCAGATGAAGCTGCAGCTTGCTGCTCTTCAGGCTAGGGAAGGACCAATTTTGGAGCTTTACTTTTTAGAGAATATGGATGGTTCAAGGGAAACAAACTAGGAGTTATCCTCAGGATAACTTTATCACCGTGTTTCCCTGTATCTGCATTCAGTTTGTGTGTTTGTTCATTCCCCAAAGCATGTTTATGCTCACCTCCAATTTGAACCAACTTTAATATTGGCAATATATGCAATTGTGTTATGTTATCTCTTACACTCTAGGTAACTCCTTCAATTTTCCAGTTGTTAGGATCCCAGCTGTCAGGAGACCGATGCTGGAATCCCTACTCCCAGTGAAATACAGGCGGTTGTAATTTCGACCGCCGGCCGAAATATAACCCTGTGGTGACCAAAGGTCATCACCGGGCCTGAAGCATGGCTAGTTCAGTGACCCTGCGAGGGAACATGCTGTGCTTGCTGCCAGTATTCCAGATGACGGGACTCCGGCATCGATCTCCTGACCGCCGGGATCCCGACAGCCGGGATATCATACTGATCCCCTAGGTAATGTATTCATGTTTGACCTAGTTTTCTATTGTTTACTTACACCACAGTGAACATGCAATGCTTCAGTCATTTAAGGTACCATTGTCCCTTTTGTTTACTCCCTATTGTCCAACAGTAGCTGGTCAGACAGGGTGGCTCACCTTAATTAGAATGTGTATTGTATTCCAATGCCTTAAGATCTTAAGAAAAAGAAAAAAGTAAAACATATCTATACAATCTGAGGCTTCTGTGGGTATAAATATAGCTACCCAGAGTGTTGAGGGGAGATTATATCTGCTCCTAGGCTAATAAGTAATATTCTGTCAGGAGTTTGTGGTAGGAATTGTCCTGTAGAATTGGATTGCAGAAGTGTGCTAAACTGTTTACACCCTATTCTGTTCAATAAACCATTGTTGGTTTTCATCTACCACCATCCCTGAGTTATTCGTAACCCTGTATCTTCACAATAGTTTTTTTCACCTCTTGCCACTTCAGCTGGATGAACTGTTAGGTAAAGCTTGGAGTCTATTTGACAAGTAATTTTGAATTTCAAAAATCTTCCAATGGTTGTATCCACTGCCAATGGCAGATATGGTTAGGTTGGAATCTTTGCCAAAATTAGATGACCCTATTGCTATGTTGCCTAGGGGTAACTACTATTCATATTCCAGGTGGTACATCTTTAAGGAATGACATGGATAGCAGGTTCAAGCCATCTTGAAATTCATCTTTAAAGCAGCAGGGCGGGGCTGAAGCCTCTTTTGGCTCCTGTCTGGGTCAATAAGGTAGTAGAATGCTCTACTGAGCAATTATTTAGAATGTCTCTTGTCATGGAGTCTCAGAGGAGAATAACTCAATAGTGGATCATATTAGAGAAGCTTCTGCTTAAATAGGGGCTGCTGCTTTATAGTAAGGCTTTCTAAAGTCTCAGATATAATTTACAGCTGTGGCTGCATGTACTGTAGGGCTCTTTGACTTCACTCTTGGTAGGCGTGCACAGAGTCTAAAATGACTCCAGAGTCTCTTCCTTTTACAGGAGAAGTATTGTTTGGGCCTGAGTTAGACAAAATCACTGCATTAGCTTCTCGGTCAGAAGTCCTTTTCTTCTCTCATTTGTTGCTTAACAAAAAGGACAGTATTTTAGTCTTTTCAGTCCTTTCAGTGCTTTCAGCCACAGGGCAGTGGTTGGGGTCATTTCTCAGATGAGGTCAAACCTCAACTACCCATGGTAGACTAAGGAATTGGAAACAAATTTGGGCAGCCCAATGATCAGCTGCTAGACTGCCAATATTGTGAAGTGCTAAAAACCTGCTTGGCATTACAATTTTATTGTCTGAATTAGAAAATAGAAATATAGTGAGCATCTTTCTATCCTGAGATTTTCAAACATTTTTATTGCCCCAGGCAATTTACTTGTTACAAAGAAGTACTTGTATGGCCTGGAGACAAGTATTGCTCTCCACTATCATAACTGCTTGCTAATTCTAATGACATAGTTCTTGCCTTAAGCAATTCGAAGAGATGGCACTCCAGGGGTTAACGTGTCCACTTAGCAGAATTGTTAGTCACTTAAAATAATGTAACTCAATTTATTTTAAATAATGTCCCAGTAATCTTAGGAGACTCACATACTGTATGCTATGGTGAGAAATAGTCAGCCATTTTATTTCTGTGTGTACAGTATATGTATATTTATACACACGTACATATACATATGTTCATACAATGTGTTCAGTGCAGGAAGTCTGCATTGAAGACATTTCATCTCAATAAAGGTACCTTTATTATAACTTGTATATTTCTAATTAAATATTTTAGACCCCAGTGATCTCTTACTCAGATAACGATAAACAAATATGTGTTGCTTAGGCTGCAATGCAATGCCTATCAAACTAAACCTATATATATATATATATATATATATATATATATATATATATATATATATAGAGAGAGAGAGAGAGAGAGAGAGAGAGAAACAGAGCGGGAAGCACTCGGAGTCTTGAATTCAGTAGTTAAAGTGCAGTGACTTTATTGTCATCATATGATGAAATAAAGTCACTGCACTTTAACTACTGAATTCAAGACTCTGAGTGCCGTCCGATCTGTTCCTCTGTATTACTGGACTACAACCCTGAGGGAAGGTACCGGGAGCAAAGATTACTATAACAAGGATCTGTGAGTGCCGGGTCATTCTGCATCATATAAATATATATATATATATATATATATATATATATATATATATAACCCCTGAGGAAGTCCCAGTATATTAAAGGGCATTGGGAACAACACTTGTTCTCCGCTCTCTCATGAGAATTTCAGATAAGCATATGTACTTTTAGAAAATTGGACGAGTCCATTTTGTTTTTGTTTTATGTCTCATTAAATGTGTAAAAACGATATTACACTATTAGTCTTTTTTTCCCCTTTGGGATTGTTTGGTTTTTAGGTACTTTGGTCTGATGGATGGTGTTGAGGATTCCATCTGGTTACACCGTATTTTGAAAAATGTGAGTGCTGCTTCAGAATTACATTAATATAATCTACTTGGTGTCACACCCTTTTATTGATTGGTAAATAAGCACATTACCTGAAGGGGGACATCTCAGTCTTATATTTTGCACATCTAGCACTATAGCACTTTTTTTGCACTTTTTGCATGTAAGCACAGTGACATTTTATATTATGAACAGTGCACTTTATTGATATATTTTCTCCATCCTCCATACACGTGAAATATCACGTAACATCCAGACGGGTTTGAGAGGTGGAGAACATTAAGGAGAAGAAAACTGCCTTAAAGATATCTCTTATACAGGCTAAGATCTCTAGTCTATTTGGTACGCACATCTGATTCTTATTTAAGGACACTTGGAATTGTCGTGATTTGTTTTTGAACACTGAAGGCGCAACTGTTTCACCATCGAGGATATTTAAGAACTTGTCCCAATAGAAATTGGACTAATTTGTAATCTGGTTGCTGCCACTGTATATAGTGGGAGTGTTTTTATTTTAGCCATAAGTTATTGTTGGTTATCATTGATTGCACTTGAGTTCTTTAGAATATAATGATAGCGCTACTTGCACTCTATACATATATATATTTATATATACGAGTATATAGAATATATATATATATATATATATATATATATATATAAACATTCCATGATTATAAAGTATAGAGGAAAATATATATATATATATATATATATATATATATACAAGCTGTGTTCTTCTAGAGAGGGGTGTAGCTCTGCCCACTCTCAATGCTGAAAGAAACAGGCGGCACTCCGAGGACTGGTGAAAGACGTGTATATTGAGCAAATAAATCAAACAAGTGGCATAACTACGCCAACGTTTCAGCGCCGCGCAGGGCGCTTTTCTCAAGGCTGTATGATAACAACACAGAACAAACCCAAACAGTGTGAAGAACGTACCTTTATGTGTGAGTGAAGTTAAGACCGCACCATGGCGCTGCGGGAGCTGGCGTCCGGTGGGGCTTCCGGTGGGTGTGCCCATCACGTTACCAGGAAGTGACCTCAACTGGTAACCAGGCAACCGCGGGCGTCCCTGCCACAGCTGTTAACCCGCTGGTTCTGGTGGAAGAAGAAGACGTGAAATGTAAACATGCAGTGCATGCTGTTCTGTGCTCAGAATAATATGCTACTATGCAAAATCAGACATAGCACAGAACAGCATGCACTGCATGTTTACATTTCACGTCTTCTTCTTCCGCCAGGACCAGCGGGTTATCAGCGGCGGCAGGGACGCCCGCGGTTGCCTGGTTACCGGTCGAGGTCACTTCCTGGTAACGTGATGGGCACACCCACCGGACGCCCTGCCGGACGCCAGCTCTCGCAACTCCATGGTGCAGTCTTAACTTCACTCACACATAAAGGTATGTTCTTCACACTGTTTGGGTTTGTTTTGTGTTAGCATACAGCCTTGAGAAAAGCGCCCTGCGCGGCGCTGAAACGTTGGCGTAGTTATGCCACTTGTTTGATTTATTTGCTCAATATACACGTCTTTCACCAGTCCTCGGAGTGCCGCCTGTTTCTTTCAGCATTGAGAGTGGGCAGAGCTACACCCCTCTCTAGAAGAACACAGCTTGTATATCCCCTTGAAGGAGGGCACCGGGGCAGTTGTCCTATACACTGGGATTGCCGACCGTACCAGCTTTGTATATATATATATATATATTTATATATATATATATATATATATATCGTATATACTCGAGTATAAGCCGACTTTTTCAGCACTTTTTTTTGTGTTGAAAAAGCCCCATCGGCTTATACTTGAGTCAGTGTGAAGGAGGGACATGGAGGGCACAGCACGCGCCTCTCCTGTGTCCCTCCTGCGTCTCCGGCGGCAGCGGCGGGTCTATTAAATGAAGTACCCGTTCATGAGCTCTGATTGGCTCACGAACCGGCACTTCATTTAACAGACCCACCGCGGCCGCCAGAGAGGCAGGCGGGATACAGGAGAGGCGCGCGCTGTGCCCTCCGTGTCCCTCCTTCACAAGACAGCGCGGGAGTGGTGGAGGGTAAGTTATACCTGGCACTGGGGGGGGGATATTTGGCACTTGGGGGGGATATGTGGCACTGAGGGGGCATATCTGGCAGTATGAGGGCATATCTGGCACTGTGGGGGCATATCTGGCACAATGAGGGCATATCTGGCACTGTGGGGGCATATCTGGCACTATGAGGGCATATCTGGCACTGTGGGGGAATATCTGGCAGTATGAGGGCATATCTGGCACTGTGGGGCCATATCTGGCAGTGTGAGGGCATATCTGGCACTGTGGGGGCATATCTGGCAGTATGAGGGCATATCTGGCACTGTGGGGGCATATCTGGCACTATGAGGGCATATCTGGCACTGTGGGGGTATATCTGGCACTATGAGGGCATATCTGGCACTGTGGGGGCATATCTGGCACAATGAGGGCATATCTGGCACTGTGGGGGCATATCTGGCACTATGAGGGCATATCTGGCACTGTGGGGGAATATCTGGCAGTATGAGGGCATATCTGGCACTGTGGGGGCATATCTGGCACTGTGGGGGGCATATCTGGCAGTGTGAGGGCATATCTGGCACTGTGGGGGCATATCTGGCAGTATGAGGGCATATCTGGCACTGTGGGGGCATATCTGGCACTATGAGGGCATATCTGGCACTGTGGGGGTATATCTGGCACTATGAGGGCAAATCTGGCACTGTGGGGGCATATCTGGCAGTATGAGGGCTGTGTACGACTAGAGTTGCATTTCCCACCCTAGGCTTATACTCGAGTCAATAAGTTTTCCCAGGTTTTTATGGTAAAATTAGGTGCCTCGGCTTATATTCGGGTCGACTTATACTCGAGTATATACGGTAGGTAGATATATATATATATACATATATATATATATATAACACAGAAAGGCGGCACTCGCGGCGTCTGATAAATAATAATCACATGGATCCCAGTCTGTAGATCAACGTTTCAATCTTATTAAAAGATTTTCATCTTCCGGGTCAGAGGCTGGCTCCCATACGCATTTCACTGTCACTTGGCAGATTTGCCTCTGACCCGGGCACTGTCAGATCATTTTACAGGACACCTTGCTGCTATTTTGAGTCTTGGAAAGCTCCAGCCACGACCATTGTGGACATTAATAAAGGGAGAACCACCACCTTTTTTGCGTAGGATCCGAAGTACACACTGGACCCTTGCTAGGTGGAATACCTGGCAATACCCACAAGGAAATTGGTAAATATTTACTCAAAAGACTCGATGTCCTTAATTTATTTGCACATTATCCAAAGGATTCTGTTGACAGACTGATCTGTTCTATTGACATTATGGGCGTAATTTGTGCCCATACAGGCAATTTATTGTGGTGTAGAGATTGGCAGTGAGGCTCTATTCAAAGTTTTTTTATTCATGATTTTTTGCATATTTGCCTTATTTAAATGTGTTTTATTAAACATATGAAACTTGTCTTTACGAAAACACCTGTTAAATTTTTTATTTCTTGAGCGCTGTTTTGTTTTTATATTGTATTTTCTTTGTGTATGGGGGATTGACCATCTCTCTGTCTAGAGCAGCTTAGAGAACCAGCTCTGTCTTAGCACCTGATTTTGTATTAAGCAATTATTTAAAAAAAAATTGCCTCTATAATATATATGGTGGGTCACGGGTGCAGAGGTTCTGAGATTTTTATTTAATCAATGTGGTCACATACTCGACATCCAGGCTCTCCCCTCCGGAAGGAGGCAGCCAGGTCTGCACAGCAGGGGGATGTGGTGTGGCATAAGGGGCCATTGCATGTATAGATGATGGGGCAGGACAGGTGGTGTGGCCGTACGGTCACGTCTGTCACGATCCGGGTATCTGGACGCCATTACTTACCCTTCAGATGCCTCCTAAGGCTGGCTCAGCGTTCCAGGACCGGATTCCGCTGTTCCTGAGTTTCCACATGCAGAATGTCAGAGTGGTGATTTAATCAGCCGCGGCCTCCGCTGTGCCCGCGTGGTTAAATGTGCGCTTGTCAGTCTGGCGTCTCCTGTCTCCTGTGGCCGGCGTCGCCATTACTGTTTCAATTCTCACATGGATTACAAACCAAACTTCCCTCCAAGTGTCTGCATGGGCGCAGCCATCTTGGATTTTGTCATCTGAGCATTTCCACCAATCTGCTGTCTGTATTGTTGATTTGCATAATTGCCTAGCCAACCCCTTCCTTGCTGCAGGTATAAGTAAGCTGTGCCTGAGCAAGGAAGGCGTCAGTGCTTTGGTTGTCTAACCTAGTTCCAGTTTGTCTCTCTCCTGTGGTTGTCTTCCAGGTTCCAGCTCCTGTCTCCAGACTTCTGCTATAGAGACCCGCACCAGCATTCCATCTGCGGTGTAGCCTGACTCTCCGATCCATTCTGGACTCACCTGTTTCCAGTTACAACAATCACCTGCTTCCAGCCCAGCTTCCAGCAGTGTACAGCTTCTCTTAAAGGGCCGGTGTCCTTTCTGCAGTTTACCACTCTCCACCGGTATTATTATTTCACCGCTCTCAAACAATCACCTGCTTCCAGCCCAGCTTCCAGCTTCTCTTAAAGGGCCGGTGTCCTTTTCTGCAGTTTACCACTCTCCACCGGTATTATTATTTCACCGCTCTCAAAACTTCATTATTATTTCATCGCTCTCAAGTTCGTTTATTATTTAACTGGTTCCAGCCAGTATCCACTCCGTACCAACAACAGTCTGGTTCCAGCCAGTATCCACAGCAGCCGTTTTACCTTCAGCAGCCCAGCCTTTCCTGGAACATCAGCTGGTACGATCCTGGGTTCTCTCCATTGCTACAGTCAGGCCTGGTAAGGACTTTCCAACTAGAAGATTATAAGAACTGTCTCACACTACCAGTGCCTGTGGCCCTTGCCACCCTGTAGTACCCAGGAATTGTATTTATCCTCTGTTGACTATTATGTTTCCTTTTACTGCTGCTGTGTTACGGAGTTTGTCATAATAAACATCATTGACTTTTATCCTGGTTGTCGTGGTCACGCCTTCGGGCAGTTATTCTACATGTTACTTACATGTCTAGGGGTCTGATACAACCTCCCAGGTTCCGTTACATCTCAGCCCCTACAACTGAGGCTGCCTCCCGTCAGCTCAGGCCCTCAGTTGTGACAGTAAGCACTGACCTAATGAATCCAGCCGGAGACCAGGATCAAGCGGCCAGGCCGATGCAAGAACTGGCAGCCCGACTTGAACATCAGGAGGCTGCACAGGGCCACATCATCCGCTGTCTCCAGGATCTCTCTACACGGCTGGATGGGATTCAAACGACCCTCCGTGGACCTGGCACGTCCGGTGCGTCCACTACAGTGACACCAGCTGTAACCCCACCCACCTTACCCATTTCCAGTCCACATCTTCATCTTCCAACGCCAGCAAAATTTGATGGATCTCCAAGGTTCTGCAGGTGATTTCTCAATCAATGTGAAATCCACTTTGAGCTTCTACCTGGCAATTTCTTCAGTGACCGTACCAAAATTGCCTATATCATCTCTCTTCTCAGTGGCTCAGCCCTTGACTGGGCATCACCTTTATGGGAGAAGTCTGATCCCCTGCTATCCTCCTATACTGACTTTGTAGCTACATTCAGGCGCATCTTCGACGAGCCAGGCCGGATAACATCTGCTTCATCTGAGATTCTCCGTTTACGCCAGGGAACACGTACTGTGGGACAGTATCTTATACAGTTTAAAATCCTGGCATCCGAACTGGCATGGAACGACGAGGCCCTGTATGCTGCATTCTGGCATGGCTTATCAGAACGCATCAAGGATGAGTTAGCTACCAGAGACTTGCCCTCTAAGTTGGATGAGCTAATTTCTCTTTGCACGAAGGTTGATCTACGTTTCAGAGAGAGAGCAACCGAGCGAGGAAGATCATCTACTCCTAAATCTTCTGCTCCTCCTCCTCGTCAACCATCTCCATCCAAGGATGAGCCTATGCAAATTAGTCGTTCCCGTCTATCTCCCGCTGAGCGCCGAAGACGTCTCTCTGAGTCTCTCTGTCTCTACTGTGCAGCTCCGTCGCACACTATGAATGCCTGTCCCAAACGTCCGGGAAACTCCAGATCCTAGCTCGCCAAGGAGAGGGCCAGCTAGGAGTAATGATCTCCTCTCCATCTCCTCATGACTGTAACCTCCCAGTGTCGCTCCAAATTGCTCAACGTTACAGGAACGTCATTGCCCTCCTTGATTCCGGAGCAGCTGGGAATTTCATAACCGAAGCTTATGTTAAACGGTGGTCCCTACCCACCGAGAGACTGTCCTCGTCCATCTCTTTGACTGCCGTGGATGGCAGCAAGATTTTTGACGCAGTCATTTCCTTAAGGACTCTTCCAGTTCGTCTGAGAGTGGGAGTTCTTCATTCTGAGTATATTTCTTTTTTAGTGATTCCAAGAGCCACACATCCAGTGGTTTTAGGCCTTCCATGGCTCCGTCTCCACAACCCATCAATTGACTGGACGACTACGCAAATACTGGCATGGGGTCCCTCCTGTGCTGAGACTTGTTTAGCCAAAGTTCTTCCTGTTTGTTCTTCCTTTCCCAGGTCATCTGATGTTCCGCCTCCTCCATATCAAGACTTCACGGACATGTTCAGTAAAGCCTCTGCTGATATCCTTCCTCCTCATAGAGAATGGGACTGCCCAATCGACCTCATTCCAGGGAAGGTTCCACCGCGAGGCCGAACTTATCCGTTGTCTCTGCCTGAGACACACTCCATGGAAGAGTACATCAAAGAGAACCTGGCGAAGGGTTTCATCCGACCATCTTCTTCTCCAGCCGGCGCAGGCTTCTTCTTCGTTAAGAAGAAAGACGGTGGTCTGCGTCCGTGCATCGACTACAGAGGTCTGAACGACATTACCGTCAAGAACCGATACCCTTTACCCCTGATTACCGAGCTCTTTGATAGAGTTAGTGGTGCAACTATTTTCACAAAGCTGGACTTGAGGGGTGCCTACAATCTCATCCGAATCCGTGAGGGTGACGAGTGGAAGACCGCCTTTAACACCCGTGACGGACATTATGAGTACCTCGTCATGCCCTTCGGATTGAGCAACGCTCCAGCAGTCTTCCAGCACTTCGTGAATGAGATTTTCAGGGACATCTTGTACCGCCATGTCGTGGTTTATCTAGACGACATCCTCATCTTTGCTAATAATCTCGAAGATCATCGTTTCTGGGTAAAAGAGGTTCTTTCCCGTCTCCGTGTCAATCACCTCTATTGTAAATTGGAGAAGTGTGTGTTTGAAGTTAAAACCATTCCGTTTCTAGGTTACATTGTGTCCGGTTCCGGACTAGAGATGGATCCTGAGAAACTCCAAGCAATCCAGAATTGGCCTATACCCTTAAGCCTCAAAGGGGTCCAGAGGTTCTTAGGGTTCGCCAATTATTATAGAAAATTTATACGAGACTTTTCCACCATTGTGGCGCCTATCACTGCATTAACCAAGAAAGGTGCTAATCCGTCCAAGTGGTCCGAGGAAGCTACACAGGCCTTTCACCTTCTGAAGCAACGGTTCATCTCTGCACCAGTTCTGAAACAGCCCGACACCGACTCTCCTTTTATCTTAGAGGTAGATGCCTCCTCCGTTGGAGTAGGAGCAGTGTTATCCCAGAGGGCCAAAGATGGACATCTACATCCTTGCAGTTTCTTCTCCCGGAAGTTCTCCCCAGCTGAGCGCAACTATGCCATTGGCGATCAGGAGTTGCTAGCCATCAAGCTCGCTCTGGAGGAGTGGAGATACCTGTTGGAGGGAGCTTCCCACTCAATCACCATACTTACCGACCACAAAAATCTTTTATATCTCAAAGGCGCACAATGTCTGAATCCTCGTCAGGCCAGATGGGCACTTTTCTTCTCTAGGTTTGACTTTAAACTCCAGTTCTGTCCGGGTTCTCAGAATCGTAAGGCCGATGCCCTTTCCCGCTCATGGAAGCAAGAAAATGAGTCTGAGTCTGCAGACAAGCATCCTATTATTAATCCGTTGGCATTCTCCACGGTAGGGATGGACTCTACGCCTCCACCAGGGAAAAGTTTTGTTAAGCCAGTTCTAAGGAAGAAGCTCATGCATTGGGCCCATGCTTCCCGTTTTGCTGGACATACAGGCATTCAGAAAACCCTTGAATTTATTTCTAGGTCCTACTGGTGGCCAACTCTGAAGAAGGACGTTATGGAATTTATTGCCTCCTGCCCAAAGTGTGCCCAACACAAAGTCTCCCGCCAGTCGCCTGCGGGGCAACTGGTTCCATTATCTGTTCCCCGTCGACCTTGGACCCATTTGTCGATGGACTTTGTTTCCGATCTACCTATCTGCAACAAGTTTAATACCATCTGGGTGGTAGTTGACCGGTTCACCAAGATGGCACATTTCATCCCTCTCACCGGTCTTCCGTCAGCTTCCAAGTTGGCTCAAGTGTTTATACAAGAGATCTTCCGACTTCACGGTCTTCCTGAAGAGATCATCTCGGATCGTGGAGTACAATTTGTAGCCAAATTTTGGCGAAGTTTGTGTCAAGCCCTCCAAGTCAAGTTAAAGTTTTCCACGGCTTACCATCCTCAGACCAATGGTCAAACCGAGAGGGTGAATCAGGACTTGGAGGCCTTCCTCCGTATATATGTGTCTTCCTCTCAAGATGACTGGGTTCAACTCCTTCCTTGGGCCGAGTTCAGCCACAACAATCAATACCATTCCTCATCTTCTTCTACACCATTCTTCATTAATTATGGATTCCACCCTAAAGTCCCAGAATTCCAACCGCTTCCCGCAACTTCTGTTCCAGCAGTGGATGTCACCTTGCGTCAGTTTTCAAATAACTGGAGGAACGTCCGCGCAGCCCTGCTTAAAGCCTCATTCAGGTATAAGAAGTTTGCCGATAGGAAGCGTAGAGCGGTTCCTGCTCTCAAGGTGGGTGATCGTGTGTGGCTGTCCACGAAGAATTTGAGGTTGAGAGTTCCCAGCATGAAATTTGCACCTCGCTACATCGGACCCTTCAAGATTGAACAAGTCATCAATCCTGTTGCCTACAGGTTACAGTTACCATCCTTCTTGAAAATACCCAGGACATTTCATGTTTCTTTGTTGAAACCGCTGATCCTGAATCGGTTTCATTCCGCACTTCCTCCAGCTCCCAAAGTTCAGACTCAACGGGGAGTCGAGTACGAGGTGGCCAAGATTTTGGACTCACGTTTCCGTTACGGTCAGTTACAATACCTCATTGACTGGAAGGGCTATGGTCCTGAAGAACGCTCTTGGACCAATGCCTCAGACGTCCATGCTCCTGCCTTGGTCCGAAATTTCCACGCAAAGTTTCCTTTAAAGCCTAAGAAGTGTCCTGGGGCCACTCCTAAAGGGGGGGGTGCTGTCACGATCCGGGTATCTGGACGCCATTACTTACCCTTCAGATGCCTCCTAAGGCTGGCTCAGCGTTCCAGGACCGGATTCCGCTGTTCCTGAGTTTCCACATGCAGAATGTCAGAGTGGTGATTTCATCAGCCGCGGCCTCCGCTGTGCCTGCGTGGTTAAATGTGCGCTTGTCAGTCTGGCGTCTCCTGTCTCCTGTGGCCGGCGTCGCCATTACTGTTTCAATTCTCACATGGATTACAAACCAAACTTCCCTCCAAGTGTTTGCATGGGCGCAGCCATCTTGGATTTTGTCATCTGAGCATTTCCACCAATCTGCTGTCTGTATTGTTGATTTGCATAATTGCCTAGCCAACCCCTTCCTTGCTGCAGGTATAAGTAAGCTGTGCCTGAGCAAGGAAGGCGTCAGTGCTTTGGTTGTCTAACCTAGTTCCAGTTTGTCTCTCTCCTGTGGTTGTCTTCCAGGTTCCAGCTCCTGTCTCCAGACTTCTGCTATAGAGACCCGCACCAGCATTCCATCTGCGGTGTAGCCTGACTCTCCGATCCATTCTGGACTCACCTGTTTCCAGTTACAACAATCACCTGCTTCCAGCCCAGCTTCCAGCAGTGTACAGCTTCTCTTAAAGGGCCGGTGTCCTTTCTGCAGTTTACCACTCTCCACCGGTATTATTATTTCACCGCTCTCAAACAATCACCTGCTTCCAGCCCAGCTTCCAGCAGTGTATAGCTTCTCTTAAAGGGCCGGTGTCCTTTTCTGCAGTTTACCACTCTCCACCGGTATTATTATTTCACCGCTCTCAAAACTTCATTATTATTTCATCGCTCTCAAGTTCGATTATTATTTAACTGGTTCCAGCCAGTATCCACTCCGTACCAACAACAGTCTGGTTCCAGCCAGTATCCACAGCAGCCGTTTTACCTTCAGCAGCCCAGCCTTTCCTGGAACATCAGCTGGTACGATCCTGGGTTCTCTCCATTGCTACAGTCAGGCCTGGTAAGGACTTTCCAACTAGAAGATTATAAGAACTGTCTCACACTACCAGTGCCTGTGGCCCTTGCCACCCTGTAGTACCCAGGAATTGTATTTATCCTCTGTTGACTTTTATGTTTCCTTTTACTGCTGCTGTGTTACGGAGTTTGTCATAATAAACATCATTGACTTTTATCCTGGTTGTCGTGGTCACGCCTTCGGGCAGTTATTCTACATGTTACTTACATGTCTAGGGGTCTGATACAACCTCCCAGGTTCCGTTACATCTCAGCCCCTACAACTGAGGCTGCCTCCCGTCAGCTCAGGCCCTCAGTTGTGACAACGTCATTGTAGCCCTGCTCTCTCCACACAATGCCAAGTACTGTATTACCGGCATTGCGTGGCAGGGGGCCGGGCTATGATGACTCCATTCTGTGCAAATTGTGTCATTGGAAACCCCAGACCGCCCACTTTGTACTGCTGTGTCAGAAGGTTTTGTTGGCGACTCGGGAGATATGTTGGGGGCTGTGGGCAGGTGACGCAGGTCAGGTGACTTTTCCGCTCTTCCGGGAGGTCGAGAGTGCCACCCAATTTTCAGGAGCCTCCCGGCGGTTCAGAGAGACTAGTGTGATACATGCACCCCAGATATAGGAGTGGTGAGTGCAGTGTATCAATGCCTTATTTAATTTTAAAATTAAACTTTTTGTGATCACATCTTCTCACGCACCTCTTGTTAGCTCATTAATCCAACTTGCGTCAACTGCTTTTCTAGGTGTTTTATAGCTGATATGTTTGGAGGAAGTCTTAGCTTTAAAAGCCTGTGTGCAAGTGAGTCTCAAACCAGGAAGCATGTCTTATGTTTAACACTAATGTGAGAGCAGTTTCTATGTATATAATTTTGAGCAATGGCGTAGTATAGAGAATACAGTTTGGAGTGATTATAATATTCAAAGAAGAAGGGGGAGAAACCACAACTGAAGTTTACACAATCACTTACCCTGATAAATAGAAACTATGATGTAATATGTTAACCCTTTAATAAATTTAGGTAACGTCCCAGAGTCGGTAGTGCTCCCAAGAGTCATATATTCAGGGTCGGACTGGGGCATAAAGGGCCCACCAGGGAAATTCAAGTAAGGGATGTGGCCATTTGCAGGAAGAAAAATCTCATAACTACAACTCATTACACTAACATGCAGGGGGACGCCCAGCACAGGGTAAGTCCGCCCCGCATGATGGGCCCTCCCCATCCGGTTAACGTTCAAATGCATCGCAAAGCTGCATAGGCAGATGGAGGGCCACCATGTTTTGGGTCACAGCGGCTGCATGTGATGTCACGCAGCCGCCGCGGCCCACCCTGCAAATGATAAGGACACACCTGCATTGTCCCGACTGTGGCCCCCAAACAGTACATCGACACCCACAAAACGCAGCGTCAATGTTGTGTCACGACAACGACAGTACTTAGGCTGCATTCTGCAGAGATCGCAATTTAAGACCTTGCGCATGTGCACATTGGCTGAAATCGCCAAATAGCAATTTCAGCACAATAGCAGTCCATGCTGAATCTTGACAAGTCTCTTTACAGTGTTTCATAGCTTGAAAAGTTAAAAGAGTGGGAGGGTGAGAGTCAGTGGGAGAGTGAGAGGATGGCAGGAGAGAAAGGGTGACGGGAGAAGATTAGAGTCAGTGGATGATAGGAGAGTCAGTGGGTGACAAGAGAGTTAACATGGATAGGGTAATGGCAAGGAGAGGCAGTGGGAGACAGGCAGAGAGTGACGCTAGGGAGAGGCAGTGGTGACAGTGAGAGAAAGATGATGGGAAGAGAGTGTGAGTGAGTGGGTGACAGGAGAGATGGGTGACAGTCTGCGAGAGGTAATGGGTGACAGGCAGTGGAAAACTGCATTAATCCGAAAAAAAAAATTGTAACATAACAAAAACTCTGAACTGGCAGACCCAGGGGGAGAATACACATCACCCTGGGATTGCCTGTCCGGCTGTGATTAGCAGGGAGCGCTTCCTATGGGAAGTCACTGTCACTGCCAGGCATTCCCTGCGGGGGTCAGATTTTACTGGGCATAAGAAATAGACAGAGGGGTGGGGGTGCAAATCCCCACCCCTAAATTTTCCCCAGCACACTAAAAATTACCTGTAACCATACCTGAACGTATCTGGTAATAGAAATTCAGAGAATTATTCACACATGTTTGCAAACGCATGTTTAGCTGCTGAGCCACTTCATGGCTTCTCTGATATCAGCAGTCCTAACACTACATAATAGAAGTATCCACATAGGGCCATGTAAATTTGTCACAGTAGGCCTCATGATAAAGGCTATTACTAAAACACATCCAGACAGAGAGCTAACTTACCCAGGAGACACCCCCAGGATCTCCTATTGGCACTACAAGGAACAGCATGCCTTCCAAGTACTGTTCCCATTCAATGCATCTCACACACATGCAGACAAACAATGGCAGTTTCTCTGTCATTCCTGGAGATAATTATATATCAGGTGCTAGAAAGGGGGAGGGTTCACAGACAAACAACAGACAGAGAGGGGAGGGGGTGCAAATCCCCACCCCTAAATTTCCCCCAGCACACTAAAAATTACCTGTGACCATACCTGAACCTATCTGGTAATAAAAATTCAGAGAATTAGTCACACATGTTTACAAATGCATGTTTAGCTGCTGAGCCACTTCACGGCTTCTCCGATATCAGCAGTCCTAACAATACATAATAGCAGTGCCCACATAGGGCCATGTAATTTGTCACAGTAGGCCTCATGATAAATGCTATTACTAAAACACATCCAGACAGAGAGCTAACTTACCCGGGAGCCACCCGGGTAAGCATACCCCCTCTATGGGTGTCATGGACACCCACGATTGTGAATAGTCCATGTTAATTGGCATGCCGACTGTCAGGATTTAGAGGGGTCTGGATGTAGCCGTCTGTATTGTGACTGGTGGTCTCCTGACCGCCAGTCACATAACTACATCCTGTAGATTTAGCAGTGCAAATTAATGTACATAGGGGGTGATTCAGACCTGATCGCTGGGCTGCTATAATTGTAGCCCTGCGATCAGATAGTTGGCGCCCAAGGCAAGTGTATATTCGCCGTGCAAGTGTGAAATCGCATATGTACGCCGAGCTGCCAAAATAAACCTCAGCAGACAGCTGCAAATCCATTCTAACCTCACTCACCATTGAATGATTTTTACCAGTGTGTGCAGTCTGTGCGCAGTCCAGGTCTTACTCCTACAGTGCTATGAGAACAGGCTGATCAGGGCCGGAGCTGACGTCACATACTGTACATGCCCTGACACTCCCAGTAAACGGTCGTGTACCACCCACAAACGTCCGCTTCCTGTCAATCACCCTGTGAACGCCCATGTGAATGAAATTTTTGCACCAGCCTGTCGCTGACTGGATATGTTTGTTGTTGTTGGTCTATTGCTGATCAGCCCGCCATGTGAAAACGCACAGCAGCGATCAGGTCTGAATCACCCTACAGTCTACAACTATACCGCTGTCATATCAGTGCTCACAGGAGTCTTGTACTGCGCCTCTGATTAGCAAATGACCCCACACAGTTAGCAGAGGCCATCTTCAGCTCCTGTTTAAATACATCAGTTTACAATCTGTCTAAAACTTAGCAGCATATTCAAGTAGATGTAGGACTAGCAAAAATCATACCGCTATAGTATTTTCCTCACAGTTTTGAGATTTTTGCTATTCAATTGGGTGTGGGTTTTTTCCATTTTCGAGCGCCATAAGTTATTTTTTTCCTGCAAGCCCCAGAGCACAACCAGATTTTCCTAAAATCCATCTTTAGGAAGATTGGTCAGAATTGCTCTATACTGCTGTGGCAACCCCCCCCCCCCCCCCCCCCCCCCCCCATGCCTAATTAAGCAAATGGAATTTTCCAATTAGCTTAATTACAGTAGTCTTTAATTAAATACCTTCCGCAACGCTGCATCTCCTCCGTTTTTTTTTCTCCTCCAGTGTCACAGAGAGATATTCCAGGGATGTCCAGAAACAGGACAGGTACATACTACCCCTGCCCCTCTTCCACGCATACTACACTGCAGCTTCTACCCTGAACTTCACTCCCCACACACATCGCCGCTACCCTGCATCCTCCCCCCCACACACACGACACTACCACTTCTACCCTGCACCCCACACACTACATTGCCGCTACCCTGTATCCTCCTCCCCTCACACAAAAATTTGAACCCTCTCCCCAGCACACATTAATCGGACCCCCCAGCACACATTAATCGGACCACCCCTCCCCACAGCACACATTAATAGGACACCCCTCCCCCAGCACACATTAATAGGACCCCGCCAGCACATATTAATAGGACACCCCTCCCCCCAGCACATATTAATAGGACACCCATCCCCCTCAGCACACATTAATAGGACACCCCTCCCCTCCAGCACATATTAATAGGACACCCCTCCCCCCAGTACATATTAATAGGACACCCCTCCCCCCAGCACACATTAATAGGACACTCCTCCCTCCCAGCACACATTAATAGGACACCCCTCCCCCCAGCACACATTAATAGGACAGTTTCTCCCCCACCCCCTTTTGTTTATCTGCAGCAGCACTGACTAACCTGAGCCTCCAGTCCTCGTGTGGCTGGCTGTTAGTGTTGCAGGCTGCAACACCAGCAGTGCTGCTCCTCATCTCAGGGCTGCTTGCTCCTCCACACACTACACACAGTCAGGTCAGTGTATGATTCACCACTGACGGACAGGGAGGGGAGAGAGGGGGTCGTGCTGAAGACTGGTGTGCTGTGTTTGGAGTCACAGAGGGAAGGGAAGAGAGGTGGGCGATACTGCTGCTACTGCCTGTCTTCTTACATGACTACTGCAGCGGGGAGGAGTAAGTAGAATGGGGGAGGAGGAGATTAAGAGCCGCCTCTGTTGTTTGTACAGCCAGCCCGACGCCACAGCCTGTTACAGTGTGACAGGTGCTGAGCAGGAAGGGAGAGCGGCACCTCTCAAGCCCAGCGCCTCCCTGCTTTGCAGACCTTGCTGAGCGGATAGCACCGGGCCTGAGTCCTTACATTCTATTTTAGAGGTTGGGGCTCCCCCTTGTGGCCGGTGCTTGTTACTGCGCCAATACTTGGCTGCTGTTTTCCACTTACACCTCCCTTTTACAATTATTATAAGCAGCAGCATCTGAGATACAGTAACATCTCTAGGGGGTCCGCAACTTTGTACTGCACCACAACACCGGGGCCAAAGTGTAGCTCGGCTGCCATCCTGGTACGGGCCGTGTGGCAGCTGGAGACACATCTGTGCAGAGAACCCTCTTTCCCTGAGTACACAATGTAGCATCACGCTTATGGATACACCACCCATGTAACATGTGACCACGGTATCCGTTCACATGGTCGACCATGTTATGATCGACAGTCATTAGGTCGACCACTATTGGTCGACATTTACATGGTTGACATGGACACATGGTCGACACTTGAAAATGGTCGACACATGAAAAGGTCGACTTGCGTTTTTTAACTTTTTTTTCTTTTGGGGAACTTTTCCATACTTTACGATCCACATGGACTACGATTGGAACGGTAAAGTGTGCCGAGCGAAGCGGCAGCGGAGCGAAGGCACCATGCCCGAAGCATGGCAAGCGAAGCGAGCCATGCGAGGGGACGCGGTGCACTAATTGGGGTTCCCAGTCACTTTACGCAAAAAACGACACCAAAAAAAGTTAAAAACCTCATGTCGACCTTTTCATATGTCGACCTTTCATGTGTCGACCATTTTCATGTGTCGACCATGTGTCCATGTCGACCATGTCAATGTCGACCAGTAGTGGTCGACCTAATGACTGTCGACCATAACATGGTCGACCATTCATACCGGAACCGTGACCACATATGCCTAATTCATAGCTGCCTGCTCATTCATTCTACACACTACGGTGGTGAAGTTTGTTTGGAATTACTGTTTTTATTATACCTCCTAAGAAAGCCAAAGGGGTGCTCCCCCCCCCCCGCGTCTCTTTCCCTACTCAGAAGATAATACGTGCGCCCTCTTCTCCATCTGGTGCGTCCGCCTTCTCATCACCTGAAGGTGCGTTATTGAGTAGCTCTAAAAGTTTGCTTTCAGTTACAGGAGTTATTTATTTATTTATTTATTATCAGTTTCTTATATAGCCCAGCATATTCCGTTGCGCTTTACAATTAGAACAACAGTAATAGAACAAAACTGGCTAAAAACAGATAGACATAGAGGTAGTAAGGCCTTGCTCGCAAGCTTACAAGTTGATTGTGATTCAGACGCTCCTCTGCCAAATCCTTTCGGCCTTCGAAGCAGCCCTTTCAAAGGATTTAACAGCTGCTATTCAGGAAGTTAAGGCTGAATTGGTGGCTATTGGTGACAGTACTGATCATTTGGAAAGAAAAATGGAGGAGTTAGTGTCCTCGCATAATGACCTCATTGCTCTCATGATCTTGAACAAACAGATTGACGCGCTTAAACACAAGGTTGCGGATTCGGAGGACAGGTCCAGGCGAAACAATATTCAATTTCGAGGTATACCGGATTCAGTCTTCAATTCTGAATTAGAGAATTATGCCTTGACCCTGTTCCGTAAGCTCCTGCCAACTGCTGAGGAGCAGGACCTACTAATTGATCAGATTGACAGTCTTCCTCGACCTTGTACTGCTTCGACTTCCTTCCCAAAGACACGCTCCTTCAAGTACACTTCTTCACCATTAAAGGCCATATTCTCAGAGCGGCACGGTCAGCTGGTGATTCAGATACCCTGGGCGGGCTGCAGATTTTTCTGGACTAATCCGCACTGACTCTAACCAAGAGACGTTTGTTTGATCCAATTACAACATCTCTTCGTGCCCACGACATTACGTATCGTTGGGGGTTTCCGGTGAAGCTTATAGTCTCCTATGATGAATCTTCCTATACAATTTAAATCACTGGATACCGAAGTCAAATTACTGATGGGCTGGGACATTTCTGTTACTCTTCCGGCGGGAGTTAAAAAGACCTCTGCTCCAAGTACAGAATGGGCTACCAACTAAGACTTTTTACGTCCTCTGTAATCTGAATGCTATATCTGTTAGGTGCCCCTCTCTGTGACATTCTGATCCAGCTTCGGTGTGCTGGACCAACTGGCTGAGTATACTGGTTTGCTTTCAAGTAGGGTTTTTAATTTTTTCTTCTTCTTGATACTGTTTACTAGTATTGCTCTATTTTACTATCCTTGGAGTGTGGGTATGCCTTGTTCTCTATGTTTCTGTTAGAATGGTTGAATGCATTTTCTGATCTACTTTGAATTATGGCTTTGTGGTTTAGAAGATTATGTATGTTGCTATATCGTGCCATGTTTACATGGGTAGTGGCATTAGGCCACGACACCCCCTTTTTTTACTACTGCATATTTGGTCCTACACCTGCAGTAGTTATGGAGGCCCGATATACTGGGCTGGTTTCTTTTATCCCTTTTTTTTTTAATCTGCTCTCTCCCTTTCTTGTTTTACTCTTTTCTGTTTTTTTTTCTCTTCAGATTTCAAAATGTACTTACAATTTAAGTCACTTACTGAAGGTTCTCCTTGTTATTGAATGTACTGTTGATGCTATGTATTCCTTTCTTATGACTCTTTATGCCCAGGGTTCTTTCGTTAAATGTTAAATGATTTAATTTCCCTAATAAGCACAGGCTGGCTCTCTCATTTTTACATAAGCAAGGGGCAGATCAGTTATATTCACATGGTCGACCATGTTATGGTCGACAGTCATTAGGTCGACCACTATTGGTCGACATTGACATGGTCGACATGGACACATGGTCGACACATGAAAATGGTCGACACATTAAAGGTCGACACATGAAAAGGTCGACATGAGTTTTTTAACTTTTTTTTCTTTTGGGGAACTTTTCCATACTTTACGATCCACATGGACTACGATTGGAACGGTAAAGTGTGCCGAGCGAAGCGGTAGCGGAGCGAAGGCACCATGCCCGAAGCATGGCGAGCGAAGCGGTGCACTAATTGGGGTTCCCAGTCACTTTACGCAAAAAACGACACCAAAAAAAGTTAAAAAACTCATGTCGACCTTTTCATATGTCGACCTTTCATGTGTCGACAATTTTCAAGTGTCGACCATGTGTCCATGTCGACCATGTCAATGTCGACCAATAGTGGTCGACCTAATGACTGTCGACCATAACATGGTCGACCATTCATACCGTAACTGGGGCAGATGTTGTGGCACTACAGGAAACCCACTTTTCCTCGATTAATCCCCCTGTTTAAGGATCATAAATATCCTCTGGGTTTTTTTTGCTAATGGCCCTTTTAAACGTAATGGGGTGGCACTTCTCTTTATTAGCCGTGTGTCTTTTGTTCTTCATTCTCAAATTGCTGACAAAAATGGCCATTATCCTGGTCTGTTGGATGATTAACTGGTCATATTAGTCTCAGTGTATGCTCTGAAATCTAATCAGCTATCCATCCTTCACAAACTTTTCTATTACTCAGGAAATCCTCTAAAGGTTCACTAGTTGTAATGGGGGGCTTTAATTTAGTTCTGAATCCTAAACTTGATAAATCCCTAAAAAAACTACGGTTGCAGGGACTTCTCGCCCTTCAGGTTCCTCCACTGCATTTTGTACTTTGTTAACTGAATTTGATTTATATGATATGTAGCAAGTTCACAACCCATCTGGGCGGCAATATACGTATTATTCCCCAGATCACAATACTTATTCTAGAATTTATTTGCTTCTTGGTGATAAGTGGACCTTGCAACATACTAAATCGATAGACATTCTGCCTATTACTTGGTCTGGCCATGCCCCCATACTTTGGTATTGGAAAATTAATCACCGTAATGTGCCTCCTAGACCTTGGCGTTTGTCTCCCCATCTTCTTTCAGATTCAATGCCTACAAAAATATTATTTCGGTTAGCATTTCTTCCTATATGGCCACGAACACTCCTCGAGATACATCTACCTTGAATCATTGGTGCGCATTTAAGGCAGTTATTCGAGGGTCTACTATTCAAGTGGGTGCAATTCTTAAGAGGTTATGTACACAATGCCAGATTGATTTAGAAACTAAACTTTAGAACATTGAGGAAAGGAATAAAAACTCACCATCTAAAGCTAACGTAAAGAACTATCAGAGATTCGTAGTCAATTACAAAAAATGCTGATGGCTTAGACTCAATCGGCATTGAATAGACTCCGTCCGAAATTCTACTTTTTTGGGAACAGGTCAGGTAAACTTTTAGCTCGGAAGTTACGACTGCAACAAGCTAGGAACAGAATTAAGCTTCTTTTTTCTTTCACCAAAACTAGACTTTTAAATCCGAGAGATATCTCTAATCGGTTTGCTGAGTATTATGCCCATCTTTATAATCTTTCCCAGGATCCTACTGTCCCCCAACCTTCGCCAGCCTCTATATCCTCTTTTATAGATGCAATTAAATTTCCATCTCTTACGGCTGCACAATTGGAAGTGTTAAATGCCCCATGGTCTGCTCTTTAAGTTGCAAAGCCCCAGGCCCTGATGGTTTTATTAATGATTTCTACACCTCTTTCTGGGAGCTTCTGACACCTCTTTTGACTGAGCTTTTTAATGAAATTACTACTCTTGGTGCCCTCCCCAAAGAGATGTTAGAAGCACAGATAGTGACATTACCTAAGCCAGGGAAGGACCCAGCATATTGCCAAAACTACCGCTGGCGATGTTATATATGCAAAACTGATTGCCACTTATATAAACTCTATTCTACCATTGCTGATCCATCCCGACCAAACTGGGTTTGTACCTGGCCAACAAGCATCAGCTAATACCCGTAGGGTATTTAATTTGGTTGATAGTGTTTCCATTGATCGGGGCCTTCTTTTGCTGTCTCTTGACGCGGAGAAGGCGTTTGATCGCTTAAATTGGAAGTATATGCGGGAAGTTCTTCTTAAATTTGTTAGCATCGAGTTTTGCATTTTATAGTGCTCTTTCTGCTCGGGTGTTCAGCAATGGTTTCCTCTCTGATGTAGTTTCTATTTTTACAAGGCAAGGCTGTCCTCTCTCTCCTCTGGTCTTCGTCCTGTCCATAGAACCACTCTCGATTAGGCTTCACACTGACAATAAATTTCCGGGGGTTGTTGTGGGTCCTTCGCTAAATAAATTATGTTTATTTGCGGATGACATCCTATGATTTGTTTCGGACCCAATATCCACCCGTCCTCATTTATATTCGATTTTAGACGATTATAGTAAAGCTTCTTTTTATAAATGAAATACCACAAAGACGGATGCTCTTCCTATACATTTTTCTGACTCTCTTCTCATCCTGTGCTCCCAATATCAATATAATTGGCAAGCCGAATCCATTCTTTAGGCATTAATGTTCCTGCTGACACATCCAAAGTTTTCGAGGTGAATCTTCCCCCTGTTATTCAGTCCCTCTCGTTTCTTTCTAAGTCTTAGCTTACTTACGATATTTCTTGGCTGGGTCGTATGGCAGCGTTTAAGATGTCCCTTCTCCCTAAATTGATGTATTTGTTTCATACAATCACTTATATATTCCCTAAAAAGTATTTAGCTGACTGTAACCTTATTTTATCTAAATATTTTTGGCCTTTGGGTCCTCCTAAATTGGCTAAGTCTAGGATGATACTCTCTAGAGCTAATGGTGGGTTTGCCCTTCCAGATCTGGTGTCATATCAGGAAGCATGTCTCCTGGCGCAGCTCAAAGTTTATTTAGATTTAAATTCGGAACTAGGCTGGGTTGGCATGGAAAGGGTAGTATGTCCTTCATACCCTCTAGAGGATATTATGAAAATTCCTAAGTTTCTCCGTCCTAATCCAACTTCACTGTTACCCTCTACCCAGGCTTCCCTTTTAGTATGGGATAAGCTGGCTGTGAAACTGTCCTTCTCTATGTCCTGCCTCCATCACATCTCCTTGAGATCGCTGGCTAAATGAATACTTAATTTGAATCTGTCGAGGTGGGTTTCCTATGGTATTCCTTATTTTAGGGAATTATTGAATGGGTCCATTTAGTTGTCTTTTGCCGATTTAGAGCATAAACTCTCACTCCCTGATTCAGACTTACTGTATTATTTTAAAATCCTTCATTGGTGGAAAGGTTTACCTAAACTTTGTAGTCCTATACACCCCCTAATACCCAAAGTTTTTGCACGTTTAGCACAAATTAAATCCCGAGGAGACATCTCATGTTGGTATGGTATTATCATTGATTTAATTCCTATTTCCAGATTTTCTGCCCAAAAGAAATGGAAAGATCACTTAAATATCCTGCTCTAAATTTTGCTGGTGCCAGTGTGGCGAGTTGGGTCATATATTTCATATATTTTGGTAGTGTTCCATTATTGGTCCTTTTTGGTCGGAGGTTTTTTATTTAATTACCAAACTACTTGATTTATCGCTCTCCCCATCTCCTTTTGTCACTTTGCTACATGTTTTCCCTGATAATATTTTGTTGCATAAGAGATATGATCTTGGACATATTCTTATTGCGGCTCGAGCCACTTTGGTGCAAATATGGAAACAACCCACCCCTCCTAGTTTATCAAAAGTTGTACATAAGATTAATTTCCATTATACAGTATCATGCAAACTGAATATATGCCATATGTCTGATCAGTCTCATCTCCTCACGTGCGTTGGTCATCCTGGCGCGAATTTGTTATGGAGGGAGATGGAGCTCAGTATTTTCCCAATTCATCTCAATTTGATCCCCGTCAATTAGCCTTTGTGACATAGAGCCAGACCCTGCTAATGAGGACTAACTGTTCTTATGTTCTTTTTCTCATTATCATTACTATTATGTTAGCTGATTCTCATGCTTTGTTATTTGTTTTTATGTATTATTCTTCCTGAGAGCGTTTTGGCCTTCGATTATTTCATTGTTGATCTATGCTCACTGGTTTACTGTGATTGTATGATTTCTTTTTTTAAATCCTGTCTTGTTCTCTTTTATTCCCTTTTTGTTCCCCTGATTCCCCTTTTTCCTTTTATGCATCCCCTAATATCTAAACTACTCTTTAATAAAATTATTGAAGTTAAAAAAAAAATTTCAGGCTGCGATAGCTGCCACTGCAGTGATGCACTCTGAATTACCTCCAATGTCCCAGTGAATAGTTTGTTCAGGGTAGGGAACTATCCTCTTAACCACTGTGGAATACAGTTGAGGGGTATCAGTAGAGGAAAGAGTGTCATTCATTTTAAAGAAGGCAACATATAGATAGAAAGTAATTGGCGAAAACATGAGTTGTAGATTCCTAACGCTTTATTTTTCACCATATTATGATAAGATATCTGATGTGTTTGTTGAATCCCTTATGCATTCATCTTCTGTTAGTGATGCCAATTTTCACATAATATGGACTGTTTGTAGAATGTTTGGTATGAACACATTTGTAGCAAAATATTATTGATAGGAGTACAGCAAAAATCACATTCCTCACCATATACAATTTAAGCACGTCTCTACATCTATCTGGCAATGTCTAATAATGGAATCATTAATACATCCTCATCATGTGAGAGACTACATATTTGGATAGATAGATGTAATTACTCCTTACATTCTTGTGCAGGATGATCATGCAAATCCTTATGCAGAAAGGTCATGAGTTGTTCAGATGTTATAATATCAATACACTGATGATAATGTGCCCCTTATGATATCAGTTAGACAAATTTCCCTATACCATGCAGCAAAAACTCTATACATTGTGGAAGGTCCGTTTAATGAGCATTACAACTAAGCTCGGATCAACTGGTAATTTATTTCCATCTAAAGTTGAATCTCCGCAGAGTCAAACTGAGTAATCTTTTATCATCCAGCCCTCTATATTTGGATGCGGACTTACACTGAACGGTGATATACAGTAATTAATGTTCAATTCCTTTAGATACGGATGAAACAATTATTGAGATTTTTATATATGCATAAATCTTTATGGCGCCAGATAGAAAGTAAACATTTAGTTATTGTTATAAAAGTGTCTTGACTTTCTGTTGTGCCATGATAAGTTCTATAAGCGCAGTACCATCCAAAGTCTGTAATATTTTCAGAATTCTGTCATTTTAACTTTAGTAAAATGGACCGTTTTGGTCAATTTGTAAGACCAATGAAAAATCAACCAAGATCCCGAAACCAATGTTTAGTAAATATACCTTTTGTACTTGAATCCATGTACAGAAAGGCTCAGCTTAACTCTTTCTGTGTGAGTGCAGGAGCTTGTGTACTGGTTCTGTATTGCACAATGGGTGGCAGAGGATCGGATCCAGCAGACCAGTCATCCAGAGCTGCCACCTAGAGTAGAGTCATTGCATAGTGGCCAGAGGGTCCTGGTCCAAAACAAGCATCCTGAGGTGAAAACCAGTGAGTGTTGGGAGGCTGTGCATTCTGGAATCCAGAGATACATTTTCACAGGAGGCCCCATGTATGAGGCAAGAGATGTACACTGAAGCATGCTTTACCTATGTCTGTTTCTGAGGTAAGACCCAACTGTAGATGCCCCCATGAGCTGTTGACCATTGGATGTGGTAGGGGAAGATGAACAAATTTCCCAGTGTCCCAAGCACACAATTCCTTGGCCAACAGTGGGGACATTGGCATCCATCAGTCCTCAGCCAGGCTTTGGCACTCCTGACTTATCTACAGCAGTGGTTCTCAAACTTGGTATTCAGGACCCCAAACAGATCATGTATTCCTAGCAGGAGCATAGGTGTATTCATTACTAGAGCTAATTATTTCACTTGGGATTATGTAAGGAGACCTAAAAATTGAACTCTTTCAGGTCCTGAGGACCGAATTTGAGAACCTATGATTTACAGCAGTGGTGTCCAAACTCTGTCCTCAAGGAGCGCTAACAGTTCATGTTTACCAGGTCACCTGTGGATTTTTAAAATGTAACAGTTGGTTATACACAGTGCATCTGCCGTGTGACCTGGAAAACGTAAACTGTTAGTGATCCTTGAGGACCAAGTTTGGGAAGCACTGGTCTACAGTATCTTTGACTGGAACAATACCACAGCATTTCTAGAGGTCTAATATTGGCCACCCAAGGGGAATAATACATGGACCCCAATTTTATTTTTATAATGGTGGCCATACTAAAATAACTTAAGCAGGCTACTACTACCCAGGTGTAGAACAAACAGCTGATGCCTAATGGAAGAGGTGTCAGTAAATACAGAGAAATCAGTATCTATTGTAGAAGAGCTATAACATGTCACTGCTCCCTGGATGAAGATGATTGGAAGCCTTGAAGTTGTAAGAGTTGGCCCACCTCTTCCAGGCTACAAGAAGTTCTAGGCAAACGGAAGTAGCCCAGCTCAGGTGAACACAACATGGGTGACAATGTCTGAGACAGGTTTGGCTCAACAAAAGACTGTAGTACTGATAAGTATAGTGCTTGTGTATCCCCCTAGACCACCAGGGTTGAGGCATTAGACACATTGGCAGTATCAGGCATTAGTCCTGTAGTGCAGCAAGGGGGAATTAGGCATAGGTAGTATAAGAGCACATTAAGCCCTATAGTTATGCAAAATTAGGCCTGCATTAGGCCTGTGCAGTGTAATAGGGCACTGGAACCTTTAATAGTGCATAGGTGGACACTAGGCCAGAGGCTTCAGAACGGCTTTAGGCCTTATAGAAATTAAAATTAAGCAAAGTCAGTTGGGCACTAGGCCCAAATGCATTTAGGCCCTATTGTGATTGAGTATCAGCACCTGTCAGACAGACATTAGGCCTAAGCATTGAGGGTGCTATGCTCGATATCCATTATGTACAGACACCTGTGTGTAGGTGGAAAGGTGTGTTTGTGATCCAACACTAGAGTACCACTCGCTCACCGTGTCACTGTATGTCCCACAGTCAAGCTCCCATTAAAGGTAGGGAGTTGGTAAATTACTCACTTGTGTTTATAGAATTGCTTTGTAACTGTATTGGTGAGTTTAGTGGTAGCAGTTGATGAAAGAGTGCACTACACCGAGCCATTGATTGTGATTGTTCACCATGTCAGCCAGGCTGTTGTGGGTGGTAAATGCGTAGGAAAAGTTTAGTGTAGTACAGCATGTGGGTGAGCTGTTTTCTTGTGTTTAGCTGTAAGTGCTGAAATTATGACCATTCATTCATCAAGGTGACAAGAGTACCTGGTCAGCATAATCTGTTTTCTCTTTGTTTTCCCTGCCCCTAGCACACTAGGGTAGCACTAATTCTGTAGCCAGTTGTACCCATGATGATCTTCCTCTGAACCCAGGAGAAATCATCTGGGCTTAGTGCATTTGCCTTCCTTTGTAGGGTCCGTGATCAGGATTTTCTGCCTTCATCCTCCACGTCTGACCTGCTTTTCAGTCCATTGACTGGTGTTTCATCAGCGGCCTAAAGGTGAGAGTATGTTGAGCAAGGTGAGTGCCCGACTACACCTGTATGACAGCAGGCTCCTCTCACCTCACAAAAGTTTTTACATATCCTTGAGATTGATATCCCTTTATATGACTGCAGAGGTGTGTGGTGGTGGTGGGCATGGATAACCTTGCACTGCTATCGAAACATGAGACCTATTGGATGTACAGGTTTAATACCTTGGCTTGGATAGATATAATGATAATTTGTTTTTTAATGTCTTGTTGGAGGAATTCTAGATATACCTTCAATGAACGGTATGGCATATTATTTTATTTGTAGCACCTTTTATTTATTAGAAAGTGGTGTATTTGTTTTGTTTTGTTTTTTCCTATGTGTTTCATTTGATATCATTAAAAATAGGATTTTAATACCTACCGGTAAATCCTTTTCTCCTAGTCCGTAGAGGATGCTGGGGACTCCAAAAGGACCAAGGGGTATAGACGGTATCCGCAGGAGCTTGGGCACACTAAAAAGACTTTGAGTGGGTGTGAACTGGCTCCTCCCTCTATGCCCCTCCTCCAGACCTCAGTTATAGGAACTGTGCCCAGAAGAGACGGACATTTCGAGGAAAGGATTTTTGTTTAAACTAAGGGTGAGAAACATACCAGCCCACACCACAATTATACTGTACAACCGGAGTAGCAGCTAACCAGATAACAGTATGAATTAACAACAGCAACAAGCTGAATATAAGTAATACATAACCCACGTGTAAACAAATACAACCAGTAATAATACAACTGCAAGTAACAGTCCGCACTGGGATGGGCGCCCAGCATCCTCTACAGACTAGGAGAAAAGGATTTACCGGTAGGTATTAAAATCTTATTTTCTCTTACGTCCTAGAGGATGCTGGGGACTCCAAAAGGACCAAGGGGTCTATACCAAAGCTCCAGAACGGGCGGGAGAGTGCAGACGATTCTGCAGCACCGATTGAGCAAACATGAGATCCTCATCAGCCAGGGTATCAAACTTGTAAAACTTAGCAAAGGTGTTTGAACCCGACCACGTAGCTGCTTGGCAAAGCTTAAGTGCCGAGACCCCTCGGGCAGCCGCCCAAGATGAGCCTACTTTTCTGGTAGAATGGGCCTTTACTGACTTCGGCAACGGTAGCCCAGCCGAAGAATGAGCTTGCTGAATCGTATTACAAATCCAGCGAGCAATAGTTTGCTTAGAAGCAGGATTTCCAATCTAATTGGAAGCATACAGGACAAACAAAGTCTCTGTTTTCCTGGTAAGAGCCGTTCTGGCGACGTAAATTTTCAAAGCTCTTACAACATCAAGAGACTTTGGAACCGCCACAGCATCCGTAGCCACAGGCACCACAATAGGTTGGTTAATGTGAAACGAAGTAACCACCTTTGGCAGAAATTGTTGACGAGTCCTCAATTCCGCTCTATCCGAATGGAAGATCAAATAAGGGCTCTTGTGAGACAAAGCCGCCAACTCTGATACTCGCCTGGCAGACGCCAGAGCCAAAAGCATGACCACTTTCCAAGTGAGAAACTTTAACTCAACCTTACGCAAAGGTTCAAACCAGTGAGACATAAGGTACTGCAAGACCACTTCAAGATCCCACGGCGCCACCGGCGGCACAAACGGAGGATGGATATGCAGTACTCCCTTCACAAAAGTCTGAACCTCTGGAAGGATGGCCAATTCTCTCTGAAAGAAAATAGATAAAGCCAAAATCTGCACTTTGATGGAACCCAATTCCCGGCCTGCATCGACGCCTGCCTGCAAAAAATGGAGAAACCGGCCCAAGTGAAACTCCTCCGCATGAGCTGCTTTGGTTTCACACCACGAAACATACTTTCTCCAAATACGGTGATAATGTTTCGCCGTAACCTCCTTCCTAGCTTTAAAGAGAGTGGGGATGACCTCCCCGGGAATACTTTTCCGAGCTAAGATTTGGCGCTCAACTTCCACGCCGTCAAACGCAGCCGCGGTAAGTCCAGAAACACGCAGGGCCCCTGCAGTAACCGGTCCTCTCTTAGAGGAAGCGGCCAGGGATCTTTCACTAGTAATTCTTGAAGATCCGGATACCAGGCCCTCCGTGGCCAATCTGGAACGACAAGTATCGCCTGAACCCTTGTTCGTCGAACGATCCTCAGCACCTTTGGAATGAGAGGAAGCGGAGGGAACACATACACCAACTGAAACACCCTCGGAGTCACCAGGGCGTCCACTGCACTGGCTTGGGGGTCCCTTGACCTGGAACAATAGTTCGGAAGCTTCGTGTTGAGGCGAGACGCCATCATGTCTATCAGAGGAATTCCCCAACGCCTTGTCACTTCTGCAAATAACTCTTGATGAAGAGCCCACTCCCCCGGAAGGAGATCGTTTCTGCTGAGGAAGTCTGCTTCCCAGTTGTCCACGCCTGGGAGGAAGACTGCTGACAAGAGCGCTCACGTGCTGTTCCGCCCAGCGAAGGATTCTTGTGGCCTCCGCCATTGCCGCCCTGCTTCTTGTTCTGCCTTGGCGGTTTACGTACACCACCGCTGTTATGTTGTCCAACTGGATCAGGACAGGGAGACCCTGAAGAAGGTTCTTTGCTTGCAGCAGGCCGTTATAAATGGCTCTCAACTCGAGAACATTTATGTGGAGACAAGATTCCTTGCTTGACCATTTTCCCTGGAAATTTCTTCCTTGCGTGACTGCTCCCCAGCCTCGGAAACTTGCATCTGTTGTCAGCAGGACCCAGTCCTGGATTCAGAATCGGCGTCCCTCTAGAAGGTGAGAGCCTTGCAGCCACCACAGGAGAGAAATTCTGGTCCTGGAAGATAGACTTATTTTCCGGTGCATGTGCAGGTGAGACCCGGACCATTTTTTCAGCAGATCCCACTGAAACACCCGGGCATGAAACCTGCCAAACGGAATGGCTTCGTAAGCCGCAACCATCTTCCCTAGTACCCGAGTGCATTGATGAATCGACACACTTGTCGGCCTCAGAAGCTCCCTGACCATGGTCTGGATTTCCAGAGCTTTGACCTCCGGAAGAAACACTCTCTGTATCTCCGTGTCGAGGACCATGCCCAGGAAGGGCAGCCGAGTGGCCGGGATCAACTGAGACTTTGGCAAATTTAGAATCCAACGTGATGTCGCAGAACCGACAGGGAGAGATCCACATTTCTTAACAACTGTTCCTTGGACCTCGCCTTTATCAGGAGATCGTCCAAGTATGGGATAATTGTGACCCCCTGCTTGCGAAGGAGGACCATCATCTCCGCCATTACCTTGGTGAAAACGCTCGGGGCCGTGGAAAGCCCAAACGGCAACGCCTGAAATTTGTAATGACAATCCTGCACTGCGAACCTCAGGAATGCCTGATGAGGAGGGAATATCGGAATGTGTAAGTAAGCATCCTTTATGTCGACTGACGCCATAAAATCCCCCCCTTTGAGGCTGGAGATCACTGCTCGAAGAGACTCCATCTTGAACTTGAAAGTTTTCAAGTATGGATTGAGGGATTTTAGGTTCAGAATCGGTCTGACCGATCCGTCCGGCTTCGGCACCACAAAGAGGCTCGAATAGAACCCTTCCCCCCGTTCTGACGGGGGAACCGGCACCACGACCCTCTGTTGACACAACTTTTGTATCGCATCCCTTACCACCTCTCTTTCGGGAAGAGAAGCTGGCAAGGACAACATGAAAAACCGGTTGGGGGGCATCTCCTGAAACTCCAGTCTGTACCCTTGGAACACTATGTCTAAGACCCAAGGATCCAGAGCCGAACGAACCCAGACCTGACTGAAGAATTGGAGACGGCCCCCCCACCGGTAGGGACTCCCCCAGGGGAGCCCCAGCATCATGCGGTGGACTTGGTAGAGGCGGGGGAGGACTTTTGGTCCTGGGTGCCTGACACTGCAGGTGACTTCCTTCCCCTTCCTCTACCCTTTGAAGCGAGGAAGGACGAGCCCTTACCTCTTTTGTATTTATTAGGCCGAAAGGACTGAATCTGCTGATGGGGTGCCTTTTTCTGTTGTGTGGGAACATAGGGAAGAAAAGATGACTTACCCGCAGTAGCGGTCGACACTAGGTCAGCCAGGCCGTCACCGAACAAGACACTACCTTTAAAAGGGAGAGCTTCCATATTCTTCTTGGAGTCGGCATCAGCATTCCATTGATGAACCCACAGCGCCCTCCTGGCCGAGATCGCCATGGCATTGGCTCTTGAACCCAAGAGGCCAACATCCCTCGCTGCATCCTTTAGGTAATCTGCAGCGTCCTTGATATAACCAAGAGTCAAAAGAATATTATCTTTATCAAGAGCATCCATATCAGAAGCCAAATTTTCAGCCCACTTAGCAATAGCACTACTCACCCATACCGACGCCACAGCAGGTCTAAGCAATGCACCAGTATTGACGAAAATGGACTTCAATGTCGTCTCCAGCTTGCGATCTGCCGGATCCTTGAGAGCAGCCGTGTCAGGAGACGGAAGCGCCACCTTCTTGGACAATCGCGAGAGAGCCTTGTCCAGAGGGGAAAGGATATGCCATCAAAATTCTCTTGGGAATCTGCCACCGTTTTTCCGGCGACTCCCAAGCCTTTTCACAAAGCGCATTCATTTCATAAGAGGGGGGAAATTTTACCTCAGGTCTTTTCCCTTTAAATAAGCAAACTCTTGTGTCAGGAATGGCAGGTTCCTCAGATATACGTAAAACATCTTTAATGGCTATAATCATGTACTGAATACTCTTGACAACCCGTGGATGCAAAGAAGCCTCATTCAAATCGACATCGGAGTCAGAGTCCGTGTCGGTACCTGTATCTGTCATCTGTTAAAAAGCACGCTTTTGTGACCCTGAGACAGTCTGTACCTGAGACAAAGCATCCTCCACGGACTGTCTCCATGTTTGTGTCTAAGAATCAGATTTATCCAGTCTCTTAGATAATAAAGCCACATTTGCATTCAGTGTACTCAGCATAGTCATCCAATCAGCAGTCGGCTGTGCCGACAGAGACATACCTAAATCCTTTTCTGCTCCCCCCATAACTTCCTTCGGGGAGGAACGCCCAGGCTCAGACATGTCAACACCTAGTGCCGACACACCCACACTCACACAGGCCACAAGCACAGGGACAGACCCACAGAGAAGCCCGCAGGGAGAACACAGAGGGAGTATGCCAGCTCACACCCCAGCGCCCATACACTAAAAGAATAGTATATATGATCAGCGCTGTCCAAACTAAATGAAAGCACCCAATTTTATGTGTCCGCCCCCCCCCCCCCCCCCCGTTTTTCCTCCCTGCTACTTGCGGGAGCTTGGAGGTCCGGGCCAGTGTCTCTGCAGCACTGTAGAGATAGGAGAAAATGGCGCTGGTGAGCAATGTGCGGCTAAGCCCCGCCCCTTCCAGGCGCGCTATAGCCCGCTAAAATTAAAATTCTGTACACTGGCAGGGATAATCTATACGGTGTCCGGACACCGTATAATGTGTTTTTTGCCAGCCACCGACCCCAGTAACTGCTGCCCAGGGCACTCCCCCCTAGCGCCCTGCACCCTGCAAATGCCGTTGGTGATATGTGTGGGAGCATGGAGCGCAGCGCTACCGCTGTGCTGTACCTCGTTACTGAAGTCTTCTGACGTCACTGAAGTCTTCGGTTCTTCTAATACCTTTCTTCTGGCTTCTGTGAGGGGGGTGACGGCGCGGCTTCGGGAACAAGTAGCTAGGCGAACCAAGTGATCGAACCCTCTGGAGCTAATGGTGTCCAGTAGCCTAAGAAGCAGAGCCTTTAACTAAGAAGTGGGTCTGACTTCTCTCCCCTCAGTCCCACGATGCAGGGAGCCTGTAGCTAGCAGGTCTTTCTGAAAAAGTCTAACTGAGGTCTGGAGGAGGGGCATAGAGGGAGGAACCAGTTCACACTCAGTCAAAGTCTTTTTAGTGTGCCCAAGCTCCTGCGGATCCCGTCTATACCCCTTGGTCCTTTTGGAGTTCCCAGCATCCTCTAGGACGTAAGAGAAATAATAGTGTAGCTGGAACAAATGGTTGTTTTCTGTATAAACTTGTGTACCACTGGCCCAGTATGGACAGCTCTCCAGATTACCTGTGAGAAGAGCCCAACTCAAAATGCATAACAGTAGGTCACTAATGGTTAACCCTCACAATGTTTTTAATTGTTATGGCTATATAAATGCAATAATTGATACATTGCAATAATTAATACATTTTGAGTTTTTTTATTGCAATGCTCTGTCTTCTTTATAATACAGTATTAGGACTTCCCTTTGGCAGTGAATGGGTGGTTCCCCATCAACATGAGTAGCAGCAATGATTTGGGATACGGTCATTAGGTCGACCACCCTTAGGTCATCACAGTCATTAGGTCGACCACTATTGGTCGACATGCATTAGGTCGACATGGTCATTAGATCAAAATGAACAAGGTCGACATGGGAAAAGGTCGATGTGAGTTTTTCAAAAAAAATTTTTACTTTTTCATACTTTACAATCCACGTGGACTACGCTTGGGAATAGTAACCTGTGCCGAGCGCAGTGAGGCACCTTGCCCAGTGCACTAATTGGGGTTCCCCATCACTTTATGAAGAAAACGACACCAAAAAAAAGTAAAAAACCTCTTGTTGACCTTTTTCTGCATTGACCTTGTTCATGTCGACCTAATGACCATATCAACCTAATGCATGTCGACTAATAGTGGTTGACTTAATGACTGTTGACCTAAGTGTGGTCGAACTAATGAGCCATACCCAATGGTTTTTAAGTCTTCTGTGTTGGCATCAAAAGACAGTATTTCCCCCAATTCCCACCATGCAGTTAACAATAAGGGATACCACTATAATTGTTTACATTGTGAATTGCAAAAATAAAAAAACTCACTTTGCTTAGGAAAATTTGTTGTGGCACTTACCTCAACTAAAGGGGTTAAATGTACCGTTTCTGTTTATGAATGATTGAGATAGATTAAATCCCGATACATTGTCCCTGAGGTTGTTAAATTCACAATTTACTTGGTTGCACCCTCAAGGTTTGTGCTATCTTTGGAGATGTCCTTTAGCTATCATAAAATGACATTATTAGGAAATATCTTCCATACTACATTCAGGAGGTCAGATTTGTCCAGATAATGAGTTTGACCAAAATGTCTAATTCCACTTCATTACATTTTATGATTTATTGACCTTTTATTTACCTCAATGTTTTTATTTTTAAATTTACAATAAATGTCATTTTAATTTATAGAGAAATACATGCAACTTGCAAGTATAATTTACTTAAGCAATATGTTTATGAAACAAGAATATTTAACAGCTTTAACTTTAAAGGAACAGGAATCATACAAAAATATTCTATAAGAAGAATGGAAATAAAGTCCTAATTATTCCTTTAATAATAATTTTGTGGTTGTTTATAAAATAGCATTGACTTTGTCATTAAATCCATAATGCTGATAATATACACTGTAATAAAATTAAGAAATAGGCCTGATATTGCTGCATGTATGTTCCTAAAATAAGTGAAATGACCAGTATAATGCTATTGAAATTGGTAACACCATTCTAGAGCATGTTGGTAACTATAGTAGCAAGACGGTCACTGTTGTTTTGTGTGATAGTGGATTATGATGCATCTCTACTGTGCCATGCTTTAAATGTGCTTTTGCTCTAAGCTCTGATTTTGGAAAGGGACAATGTGTTGCTTGCCCTTCTGTTAGGAGCAGTGCTGTAACTAGACTCTTCGGTGCCCTGTGCAAGAAAAAGAATTGGTGCCTCCTCTCCCACCATATGTAAAACAGGGGCTTGGGCATGCCGCACAATAGTACCAATTCACATTACACGGCACAGTAGTGTCTGCTATTTATATTGCACCACACAGTAGTACCCTTTACACACATTACCCTACAGTAGAGGCACTTATACACATTACACCACAGTAGAGACCCTGATACACATTATGCCAGGTAGAGCCCCTGATGCACATTATGCCAGGTAGAGCTCCTGATACACATTATGCCAGGTAGAGCCCACATTATGGGAGGAAAGAAAGCCCAAAGGGGCAAAAGGTTAGACTCTTAAGTGGTCAAGCACTCATTGTGGTAGAAAATGTGAAGGAGTAATGTAAAATTTTACTTTTAATTATATTCATTTAAAAACCCCTGAGATAGGCGGTGTGTTCACATACACATGACTGAGGGAAAATATAGACAAATACATACACATAAACAGTAAAACACATATAATAGTTAAAAAGCAAACAGGTCCTTTCTTCATAAGAATGTCACTGACTCAGTAGGTAAATATAAGAGATAGCATGGGCGGGACTATTGAGGTACGTTCAGAGTTCTGCTGCCCCAGATTTGCCTAGGCATTGGATGAGGGGTGAGAGACTCCTATTAGTGCCAGTCCCTAGAAGATATAGTAGGTGTGAAAGAGATGGGAACCTTTCCTTTCTGCTTTTGCTGCTGATAATTGTGATAATCAGTGCAGCCAATGAGAGAATTACTCAGTTACTCTCCTTCTCTCACTGAAAAAAAAGTGAAGTGCAGTGGCAATGCAGTTAGGTATAAAAAATAACAGTGGAAAACAAATCTTCACATAAATATAAAAAGCAGGTTAAAGAGGCCCTTTTCTGTGGGTCTTTGTACCTATGCAGTATTCACTGTATTTGCATGTCAAAGCGATACAACAGAATATTCATAACAGACATGGAAACATAATAAAGGGTTTTATCAAGAGCAACAATGTGGCTACTTATACCCAGTGATTTCTGTTCTGAAGTATCTGTTTCTCAATATACCATCTCAGTTCTATAAGTATAGAAGAGGATTTTGCAACATTAAACATCTAAGCATAACAAATAACCACTTTGTATGTTGTAGGCAGGTGTCAATCAGACAAAAGTGACAGATAGTATTTTTACAATGCAAACTGCATTCCGTACAGTGTCTTTGTGCTGACTACTAAAACCAGCCTACTATTGCCACATACTCCTTACTAGAAGATGTATTGGATCAGTGTAGTAAACACATGATCAATATCAGAAACATATTATGGACCTGGAAGCTGGGGTAGTCTGCTATGTGCAATATATTTCTATTGGTTCGTCACTCAGTACCTACTAGTACGTGATCCAAAGCAAAAAATTTTATTTCTATTGGTGCGTCACTCAGTTACTACTAGTACTGTGGCTGCCATACACTACTGCTATATATCCTCTGTGTGTCATCCAGAGCAAAAAATATATTTCTGACTCATTTGTGCAACACTGTTGCTTTACCATATGAAGCATATGTATGCTGTCACCATTCAGAGAATGGTTGCTGATTATTTCAGTAATAGCATCCAAATAGGCACGTCAGGCAGTCCGTTTCAATACAGGCAGGAAAAAAAGGCAATTTGGAGTTCCTTGCACAAACTGACTTTGTTTTACTTAACTTGCCAACCCTCCAACTCAGAAATAGTTTTTAGTGCAGCCGGGAGCCTTGTCAGTGATCAGCGTAGGAAGTTACTTCCACAAAATGTGGTAAGAATAATGTTCATCAAAATGAATTACAAATTCCACGAGGAAGACTTTTACCACCAATTACCTTTAAAAAGTACACAGGGACCTGTGATGGTGGATTCTAGCAGGGACGAATTTATAGTTTAAGAAGAAGAGGATGCACACACTGGGGGTGAGGAATCGGCGAATGATGACCACATCATGCCTATTTAAACTACTAAATCCAGTTTGTGAATTGACAAATGCCAGCTTGTTTTGTGGGGGTTCAAACAAACTAATCATTTCAGTCACAAGTGACAGTCCCTGTCGCTGAAATGATTGGTTTGTTAAACTGTGCATGTCCTGTTTAATACAGCATAACGGTGGGTGGGAGGGCACAAGCACAATTCCATCTTGCACCTCTTTTCTTTGCATTATGTGCTCTTTGGAGCATTTTTTGGGCAGTGCCACTCCTAGATGTGCCACGTGTTTGTGCTGCCCACTACTGTCACTTAGCTTAGTCAACCAGCTACTTTGGTGTAACTTTTTGGCCGAAAAACAAAATTGTGAGGTGTTCAGAGGAGACTGGAAATGATTGGAAATTAATTATTGAGGTTAATAATACTTAAGGAACAAAAACTCCCCAAATTCTGTTATTTTAGCTGTTTTTTTATTTTTTATTTTTTTTAATACAGATCCAAAACCAAAACTCACAAGGGTGGTTTTAGCAAAATCAATCCAGATCCAAAACACGAAGGGGATCCAGATCCAAAACAAAAACACAGAACATGGAAAATGGTCTGGTGCACATCCCTACTGCTTTCAGTGTCACCCCGATTCTTGTAGCAAGTGGATATTGGGCCTAATTCAGCAAGGATTGCAAAAGCAAAATCTTTCTCTAAATTGCAAAACCATGTGCACTGCAGGAGGGGCAGATATAACGTGCAGAGAGAGAGTTAGATTTGGGTGGGGTGTATTCAAACTGAAATCTAAATTGCAGTGTAAAAATAAAGCAGCCGTATTTACCCTGCACAGAAACAAAATAACCCACCCAAATCTAACTCTCTCTGTACATGTTATATCTGCCCCACCTGCAGTCCACATGGTTTTGCCCATTAAAGGAAAATGTTGTTTTGCAATCACCCTTGGATTAGGCCCATAGTGTGTACCCCCATTAACGTGTCTATTCTGCATGAAACACTTTTGGAAAACACCAAAAAAATTCCAGGAGCTAATGAATTGAACTCAGTGCACTGATATATACTCATTTACTAAGGGATACGGTCATTAGTTCGACCACACTTAGGTCGACAGTGATTAAGTCGACCACTATTGGGCGACATACTTTAGGTCGACATGGAAAAAGGTCAACATGCGTTTTCACATTTTTTTTTTCATTTTTTTTACTTTTTCATACTTTACAATCCAAGTGGACTACGCCTGGGAATAGTAACCTGTGCCGAGCGCAGCAAGGCACCTTGCCCGAAGCATGGCGAGCGAACACGGTGCACTAATTGGGGTTCCCCGATACTTTACGATGAAAACTACACCAAAAAAAGTAAAAAAAACTCATGACCTTTTTCCATGTCGATCTTGTTCATGTTGACCTAGTGGCCATGTCGACCTACTGCATGTCGACCAATAGTGGTCGACCTAATGACTGTTGACCTAAAAGTGGTCGACCTAATGACCCATACCCATTTACTAAAGTGCAGGTTTATAGAAGTGAAAATTAAGATTCTAGTTATTATCTCCTAGAAAGTGATAGATAAATTATAAATATAATCTGATTGGTTGCTATGGGCAACATATCCACTTCTATAAACTTGCACTTTTAGTGTCTGTATTATAAAATCTGTTGTATGGATTATTTGTTAAAATAGCTGCACGATTCAAAGGTGGGTTTACTGTAGGTTAGACCCTTCAAATAAACTACAGATGTGCGGCAGACACTTTGTGTTTTGTGTTTTGGATCTGGATCTCCACTCGTGTTTTGGATCTGGATCTGGATCTCCACTCGTGTTTTGGATCTGGATTGGTTTTGCCAAAACCACCCTTTCGTGTTTTGGTTGTGGATCTGGATACTTAAAAAATAAAAACATTACAGCTAAAATCACAGAATTTGGGGGTAAATTTGAAACTACTGTAGTATTAACCTCAATAACATTAATTTCCACTCATTTCCAGTCTATTCTGAACACCTCACACCCCACAATATTGGTTTTTAGACCAAAAGGTTGCACCGAGGTAGCTGGATGACTAAGATAAGCGACACAAGTGGGCGGCACAAACACCTGTCCCATCTAGGAGTGGCACTGCAGTGGCAGGCAGGATGGCAGTTTTACAAACTAGTCCCCAAAGAGCACATAATGCAAAGAAAAAAAAGAGATGCAAGATGGAATTATTTTGGGTCCTCCCACCCAGCGACAGGTGGTCCCCCTGGAAAAAGCTCACCAAGTTCTCCAAATCATAGCTAGCTACAAACATACCACCTCCTTCTTTGATGACTTTTCACATTATGAGAAGAGGCAAGAGGAAGAGGACAGTGTCAAGAAGGTGATTAAAAATTAGAGAGGCACACGTAATTAGGAAAAACACACAGGCTTTCACCTCCACTCCTATACTGGTGTGGAATGGAAAGGAATTCAACCAAGCAAATATATAATTAATTACCACATTACTGGACAAACTGAAAAACTAGGGGCCAAAGCCTCCATATTTGTACCCCCTTCTCCATTTTCAGGGATTAGGATGATCTCGGATTTAATGCTGGTATGCAAATAAACTGGGGTATACCACAGGATCAAGATTGGATATTTTTCCCTCCACGGAGTTTGGAGACTTATTTTGTAAAAAAATTGTGGGTTTCTTTTTTTTTCCCATTTTTCTATTGCATTTTTATTTACATATTTTGTGGCAGATGCCCTATTTTTGTTTTTCACAGCTCCCAGTTACACGCATGTGAGCATACCTGTGTGTCCCAGTTACACGCACGTGAGCATACCTGTATGTCTTGTTTATATTTTTCAGATTACATTTTTAAATAAATCAGCCCCTTAGATGTTTTAGCAGCCCCTCCTGAGCCCCCAAAGCAGCCCCGGATGGGGCAAGTTGAGTTCGGGTGGGTTCGGTATAGTACTAAGCAAGACTGTGTAGTGAATTTTCTGTTATTGAGCCCCTGCCCTAGTGGAGTTTACCACTCTATAGTTGAAAATCATTTCATACTATAAGTAGGACTGCGGGAGGAAGCAATGCTAACCTCTGTGCCCACAGCATGCTTCAGTCTGGCAAGCCAGACATCTTCCTGGCTGTAAACCACCATGAGACTCCATACTGGGCCGTATTCAGTAACTGTTTGTGCCCCACGGGAGCTCATGGCCCATCCAGTGCTGCAGTGCAATGGAAAGCTAATGCAATGCAAGATCACTGAAACTCTGTTCTAACACCGCAAGGTCTTGCGATAACCCTACGCAGCCCTTTGGAAAAGAACCCTGTACAACAAATACGCAACTTCTAAATAAATAATCCCAAAACGTGGAACATTAATAATAAATCAAAATTAAGGTTGACTAATTGGAGCCATTCATTTCAGTGAGTCCCTAACATGAAATAATTGAGAAGAACCACTCTCTAATGCTCCAGCAGAAAATCTCACTTTTACCTCTCCAGCAGTTGTGCTGGATTATGATTCAGTTTCTTCTGAGTCACACTGACTTTGGCCACAAATGTGGTCTCTTCCCACATTATTAAAAACCATTTTGTCAAATTAGCAATTTCCATTTCCAACTTTGTGGCTATGTTTTCACAAATATGTTTGTGATGTTGAAGCTTGTTTCATATCTGCTCTAGGTTTTCATTTAAACCTAGGATCAAGTACAGCAACACCTCTGGAATTATACGGCAGCAACACTGGACTTTTACAGCATAGGCAGCATCCCTGGAGAATTACACAGCACAGCAGACAGGCAACAGCACCCCTGGACTTAAAAAGCAGTGGGGCAGCACCCCTGGACTGATAGGACAGAGGGGCAGCTCGCCATATAGGGCAGCACGCCTGGAATGATGTCAAAGAAAAGACGTGCAAGATGGCATTGTCCTTGGGCCCTCCCCCCATCCACCCTTATGTTGTATAAACAGGACATGAACCCTTTAACAAACCAATAATTTCAGCGACAGGGTCTGCCACACAACTGTGGCTGCAATCAGTTGGTTTGTTTGGGCCCACAACAAAAAAAGAAGAAATTAATCTCTCCTTGCACAAACTGGCTCTATAGAGGAAAGATGTCATCCTCATCCTCATTTACATCACATAGAAATAATATTCAAACAAACCACATCATTCAGGTGTACATGGACTGATTACACTATTACCCAAAGTTTCTGAATTTGACAATGACTTATGATGAATGAGCTGCAGGTAACATATAATGGAGTATGTTCCTAAGTCGTTAATGTCCTTACCCCTACTTTTTATGGATTGACAAAGGCAACAGATGGCTTGACACCTGTTATCCGTATTTGTGGAGAAATAATTCCACACCAAAGAGGTGGCTTTTTTGGTATTTTGCCCAGGCATGACAATGGGCTTTTCATCCCATGGCCAAGAACTGTCTCCACTGGTGCCTTATTCAAACAAACCGCATCACCATCAGACTCTTCATCATCAACATCCTCCTCAGCGCCAGCTACACCTACATCCTCCTCATCCTGGTGTACTTCTACAGTGACATCCTCAATCTCAATATCAGCAACTGGACTGGCGGTGCTCCTCCCAGCACTTGCATAGGGCATGCAAATAGTGGTAGGAGCCTCTTCCCATACAATGTTGTGAAGGTCAGATATTGCAACCTCGGACAGTGCCAGCACCCCTTTATTTTTCCAAACACCCCTGTAAGTTTACAGCATAAAAGACAGGGCCAGTGAACATTTATTTTCATTGCACCCCTGTATTTTACAGCATACATGGCCAGTGTACGTTTATTTTAAAAGCAGCACCCTGTGTTTTTACTGCATATAGGACCAGTGTACTTTTATTTTAACAACAGCACCCCTGTATTTTTACAGCATACAGGACCAATGTACTTTTATTTTAACAACAGCACCCTCTATTTTTACAGCATACAGGACCAGTGTACATTTATTTTAACAACAGCACCCCTGTATTTTTACAGCATACAGGACCAGTGTACATTTATTTTAGCAGCACCCTTGTATTTTTACAGCATACAGGACCAGTGTACATTTATTTTAACAACAGCACCCTTGTATTTTTACAACATACAGGACCAGTGTACTTTTAACAACAGCACCCCTGAATTTTTACAGCATATAGGACCAGTGTACTTTTATGTTAACAACAGCACCAATGAATTTTTACAGCATACAGGACCAGTGTACTTTTATTTTAACAACAGCACTCTTGTATTTTTACAGCATACAAGACCAGTGTACTTTTATTTTAACAACAGCACCCCTGTATTTTTACAGCATACAGGACCAGTGTACATTTATTTTAACAACAGCACCCCTGTATTTTTACAGCATACAAGACAGAGCCAGTGTACATTTATTTTAACAGCAGCACTCCTGTATTTTACAGCAGACAAGACAGGGCCAGTGTACATTTATTTTAACAACAGCACCCTTGTATTTTTACAGCATACAGGACCAGTGTACTTTTATCAACAGCACCCCTGAATTTTTACAGCATACAGGACCAGTGTACTTTTATGTTAACAACAGCACCAATGAATTTTTATAGCATACAGGACCAGTGTACTTTTATTTTAACAACAGCACTCTTGTATTTTTACAGCATACAGGACCAGTGTACTTTTATTTTAACAACAGCACCCCTGTATTTTTACAGCATACAGGACCAGTGTACATTTATTTTAACAGCAGCACCCCTGTATTTTTACAGCATACAAGACAGAGCCAGTGTACATTTATTTTAACAGCAGCACTCCTGTATTTTACAGCAGACAAGACAGGGCCAGTGTACATTTATTTTAACAACAGCACCCTTGTATTTTTACAGCATACAGGACCAGTGTACTTTTATCAACAGCACCCCTGAATTTTTACAGCATACAGGACCAGTGTACTTTTATGTTAACAACAGCACCAATTAATTTTTACAGCATACAGGACCAGTGTACTTTTATTTTAACAACAGCACTCTTGTATTTTTACAGCATACAGGACCAGTGTACTTTTATTTTAACAACAGCACCCCTGTATTTTTACAGCATACAGGACCAGTGTACATTTATTTTAACAACAGCACCCCTGTATTTTTACAGCATACAAGACAGAGCCAGTGTACATTTATTTTAACAGCAGCACTCCTGTATTTTACAGCATACAAGACAGGGCCAGTGTACATTTATTTTCATTGCACCCCAGATTTTTTACAGCATACAAGACCGGGCCAGTGTACATTTATTTTCACTGCACCCCAGATTTTTTACAACCAGCACCCCTGTATTTTCACAGCATAAAGGAGGAGAGTGCCCCTGCCCCCCGTACAACACAGCGACAGCCATCAACACCCATGTACTGCTGCAGCACCCCTAACAGCACATGAAACACAAGTGACAGCCAGGACAGCACCCCTAACAGCACAGGTACACCACAGTGACAGGAAAAGCACCCCTATAGAGCATCCACTGAACCCACCCAACACCACCACCCACAGAGAGAGGCAAAGGTCTGTCTCCCTCACTCTCCAAGTCCGGAATGAAAATGGTAGCGACGCGCGGCTCCTTATATGGAATCCAAAACCTGCGCGAACCTGACAATGGGATGATGATGTTTTGCCTTGTTCTGGTTTCCAAGTCTGGCGGGAAGTCCCGAGCCGGACTCGGATTCTGGCTTGGAAAGGGATGTTCGGGTGGGGGGAGGGGTTCGGTTCTCTGAGAACTGATCCAGCTCATCTCTAAAATAAACTAGCCACAAACAGAAAAGCATATACAGTGTAGGTCTGGGCAGATCTTTTTTTCTTTTTTGTTTCTGTGAAACACTATCTACGGTAGAAGCCGTATGCTGCAGACGAAGAAAAAAAAACAGACAAAACTGATTATTTTATATTCAGTGTGAGCTTTCTATGTGATTTCTGTGAAAAAGCAGGAATTGTGTTACCTTTCTTGCCTGGTGTGTGACAGAAATAGATGCTGCAAACACTGCAGTACAGAACAGATGTTGATTTAGGCTCCACTGACCACATTGTTTAGCAGAGGGACAGACTGTGCCTCCTAGCATCAGTTTGTGGGAGTCTGTTACTGTCAGAAAGTTTGTATTGACTGACTATAGCCAGTGTTCGGGTGGCCAGATAGTATCAATCTTGGCCATTTCTGGCAGCATTAATTATCATAACTTTAGCCCTGCAGAACTTTTCTGGGTCAATGCTGTAACAGTGATTGATGTGATAAAAGTTATCAATATTTCTCACTCAGACCCTTGGCTGGCTCAGACGGCTTAAATGGGAACCCGATTGGGTGGCACATGACCCTTTTTCTCAAGGCCCAGCCCCAGCTTGCCCTGCCACCAATAGTGGAAACATGTTTTTGTGCTAAATTCTATATACTGTAGGTTTTTGGCCATTTGTGACACATTTTGTTAGCATTGTCTGGTCACATTACAGATAATATTCTACTTGTTTTCATCCTGACATAGTGAAATTAAAGCTGATGCAGAGTTTACAGCACGTCCAGTACTACAAGTTTAAAAATGAGTGTGACCATATATATTTGCTGCTCTGAGGATACAGCCTAGCAGTAGCAGTGAAGCCTGGACAGTGGAGGTCAGGCAGCCCGGGGCTATTCCTGCTAGAAGCAGGCAGTACTTTCAGACATTGCAAGAGATGTACTAAGCCTTGGAGAGTGAGAATGTATCTGCGAATCAGCTCCTAACTGCCATATTACAGACTGTGGGGTCTATTTACTAAGCCTTGGATGGAGATAAAGTCGCTGGAGATAAAGTACCAACCAAACAGCTCCTAACTGTCATTTTTCAAACCCAGCCTGTGACATAGCAGTTAGGAGCTGATTGGCTAGTACTTTATCACCGTCCACATTATCTCCATCCAAGGCTTAGTAAATAGACCCCTGTGTTTGAAAAATGTCAGTTAGGGGCTGATTGGCATGTACTTTAGCTCTCTCTGCATTATCACTCTACACTGTACGACTTTTGGTAATGATGTGGCTGATTCTGACAAATCAGATTGACATGTCATTAAAATTGTCAAGTGTGTACGCACTACGTCGCTGACAATGCGCGTTCCCGCACGTCATCAGCAACACTGACCGTCGAACCTGCATGCAGCTCAATTTGGCAATGCCGCCGGCGACGGTTGTGCATGCTGATTGCAGCATGGCCCTCTCCATCGCTCCGTCACTGCCGACATCGGCAAGTGTGTATGCACTAGCTGATGTCGGCAACCCCATTGGGTCCTGTTGCTGCCGATGTCGCGCTGGGTACACATCGTCTAATGTGTGCCCAGCTTTAGTATATTTCCCCATTATATGAAGTTGTGCGCAATATTTACTCAATATTTTATATACTCGATATTTTTATGCCTTAAAGTAGTCATGACAAGGAAGAGATATTTCTACTGTCTATAATGTGCTCTTGAATGTTTCTAATACATTGGAGTCAATTCAATTATCTGTAAAGGATATGAGTTGTCCTTGCAATCTTGTTTCCACTCCATTGCCGACATTGCAACTTGCGCCTCTTGCAGCCCAAATTCAGACCTGAATCACACATTTTTGGTTGCACCCCCATGGAGTTACAAACTACAAGCCGTGAGGCCGGAGGTGCTGTATATACTGTCGTTTATGTCTATACAGTCTAGAATGTTATTGATGAACAGGATATTATTGGTATATTAATTGGCATGGTTAGTATGGAAGCAATGTTATGTTATGTTGAAGTAGGCTGTCCATATGCGTGAAGAGTGGGAGGTCAGTGTAAATGCAGTTATGGTCAAGAGCCTGATCACAATCTTTGTGGATTTATTATTTATTGACAGTTACTTATATATCACAAGCATATTCTGTTGCACCTTGCAATTGGGAACAAACAGTAATAAAGGAAGATTGGTAATAACAGGCATAAGAGGAAGGTATGTGTGTCCTGCTCACAAGTTTACAATCTATTGGGATCATCTATATTAGTGGAAAGTGGGAGAAATAAAATCAAATTTAAGAGATTTCATATGGTACCAACTCAAGTATAGGCACCCATACATCAGCAATCACAAAAAAACAATTTGAAAATTCTGAGATTTTTTTCCAGATTTAAAGATTCCCGAATCCACCAATCTGCGCCCATACATCACAGATATTTTTCAGTGATTTGCAGATAATTTTCAGCAAATACAGATCTTCAGTAAGGCTCATCAGTTTACTAGAAATGATCTGCAGATCTGTTGATTGATGGCCATACACTGTGACTAGCAATCTACAGCTCCAATCGATCTGTAATTCAACATGTTGGACAACCTTATTTAACAATCACAATTGATTTTTGGTCTGAATCCGCAATCTGTGAACCCTATAAATTGGAGATTCATTTGCACAATCACCTGCAATACAGGAAATTGCACCAATCAATTGCTAAAGTATGGGGGCCTTAAGCTGGTCACACATATTTCAATGAGTGGAGTAATATGGTTAGGCTGTGAAGGGGGGGCATTAGGGTTAGGGGGCCGGGGGGAGGGTAAGGATATGGGATTCCTATCATAGGTATGTCGCAGTTGCTATTCTGACTGCCGGCATACCGACCGCTGGCAAATCATACTCAACCCATTCCTCCAAGTGAACATAAATTGCAAGTGTCTTCATACTTTGCCATGTCAAGTTTACAACTTGTGGGAAAATTCTTACTTGTTTTAAAAAAATTTTTAAAACAATCTGATTGTAATGTGTGCGTCTCAGTTATATATTCATGTAATTTAACAGAATTGATTAATATGTATAGAAACAAACTGTTGATGCATATATATATATATATAGAACAAGGATCCGGCGGCACTCAAGCAGACTGAGACAGCTGGTATGAGCAAGAAAAGTCTCTTTATTCCATTGGATGGAATAAAGAGAGTTTTTCATGCTTATACCCGCTGTCTCAGTCTGCTTGCGTGCCACCGGATCCTTGTTCTATAGCGGGCAGCGCAGTCTATCCACGGAGGGCACCGCAGCAAGTATCATACTGTATCCATTATTGAGTGCCAGGTGATAAAGTTTGTCTATATATATATATATATATATATATATACATACATATATATATATAATTTGTGGCCAGGCTTAGACGGGTATATTTGCTGAAGTTCGGGTGAAACCAATCAGATACTACTTGTCATTTATCTAGCACCTTCTAGAACAGTGGTTCCCAAACTCTGTCCTCAAGAACCACTAATGGCCCAGGTTTTAAGTATATCCATGCTTGGCTACAGGTGACTTAATTAGTACCTCCATCACTTTGATTCAACCATCTGTACCGACCTATGGATATATTTAAAACCTGGACCGTTAGGGGTCCTCGAGGACCAAGTTTAGGAACTACTGTTCTAGAAGATATTAGCTAGAACCTGGTTGCTATGAGCAACATTCCCACTTTTGAAAACCTACACTGTAGTAAATATACCACTTAGCCTTTCATTGTTTTTGCAAAGGGTTTTGCAAATATTTAATATGGAGCATTCTTACAATTATTGTGTTTAATAGTAAACGTAAATTACTTTCCTCAATTGCTGTAAAATATTATAGTAACTTTCATTGCTATTTAAATATAACATCATATGATAATTGATTTTTTTTTCTTAGAAAAGTAATATTGGATTAATTTAGGATTCAGCTGTTAACAATAATGCATAAAGAGGTGAAACTTGATTTTCTACTGTTTACAGGTACATCTCAAATTAAAGAGAGCCTTACACACTGGAATATCTAATTACATTGGTAATTGTGTACACTTGTTGGACAGACATTGTATAACTGCTACTGATCACATTTTATTGGCAAAATACAATACACGGCATTAACATTTTAACACTTATTGAATTTGGTGGTGTGAATGGTATTATGTAGAGATGAGCGGGTTCGGTTCGCCGAGAACCAAACCCTACCGAACTCCACGTGTCAAACATGGTTCCGAGCCTGGCTCAGTTATTCCCGCCTGACTCGGAAAACCCGAACGAGGCAAAACATCATCATCCCGCTGTCGGATTCTCGCAAGATTCAGATTCCATATAAAGAGCCGCGCGTCGCCGCCATTTTCACTCGTGCATTGTAGAGAGAGCGGAGAGGACGTGGCTACGTTCTCTCACTGGAAATCTCAATATCAGTGCTCAGTATCAGTGCTTACTTATTGCTGCTCAGTATTACTAGTAGTGTGTCTCAGTGTCAGTTCTAGTATCCTCATCAGTGCTCAGTATCACTGCTCATTGTCTTGTGCTGCATTGTGGTGACCATTATACTACAGTACATTACTAATAGTCCAGTGCTGCATCTTGCTGCTCTGTGTCAGTTCTAGTATCCTCACCAGTGCTTAATATCACTGCTCAATGTCTTATGCTGCATTGTGGTGCTCAGTATACTATAGTACATTGCTAAAAGTCCAGTGTCTTGTGCTGCATCTTGCTGCTGTAGGGTGCTGTGGTCACAGTGGTATCTGGTATCTATCTAGTGGTATCTAATTCCAGACATTACTGCAATCTAATTCCAGATATATTACTGCCATATAATTCCACACATTAAAAAATAAAGGAACAAAAATTTGGAGGGTAAAATAGGGAAAGATCAAGATCCACTTCCACCTAGTGCTGAAGCTGCTGCCACTAGTCATAGCAGAGACAATGAAATGCCATCAACGTCGTCTGCCAAGGCCGATGCCCAATGTCATAGTAGAGAGCATGTAAAATCCAAACAACAAAAGTTCAGTAAAATGACCCAAAAATCTAAATTAAAATCGTCTGAGGAGAAGCGTAAACTTGCCAATATGATATTTATGACACGGAGTGGCAAGGAACGGCTGAGGCCCTGGCCTATGTTCATGGCTAGTGGTTCAGCTTCACATGAGGATGGAAGCACTCATCCTCCCGCTAGAAAAATGAAAAAAGTTAAGCTGGCAAAAGCACAGCAAAGAACTGTGCGTTCTTCTAAATCACAAATCCCCAAGGAGAGTCCAATTTTGTCGGTTGCGATGCCTGGCCTTCCCAACACTGGACGGGAAGAGGTGGCTCCTTCCACCATTTGCCCGCCCCCTGCAAGTGCTGGAAGGAGCACCCACAGTCCAGTTCCTCAAATTGAAGATGTCACTGTTGAAGTACACCAGGATGAGGATAAGGGTTTTGCTGGCGCTGAGCGCTGAGGAGGAGATTGACAAGGAGGATTCTGATGGTGAGGTGGTTTGTTTAAGTCAGGCACCCGGGGAGACACCTGTTGTCCGTGGGATGAACAAGGCCATTGACATGCCTGGTCAAAATACATACAGTGTGGAGTTATTTTAACAGAAATGCGGACAACAGGTGTCAAGCTGTGTGTTGCCTTTGTCAAGCTGTAATAAGTAGGGGTAAGGACGTTAACCACCTCGGAACATCCTCCCTTATACGTCACCTGCAGCGCATTCATCATAAGTCAGTGACAAGTTCAAAAACTTTGGATGACAGCGGAAGCAGTCCACTGACTACTAAATCCCTAACCAAGCTCCTGCAAACCACACCACCAACTCCCTCATTGTCAATTTCCTCCTTACACAGGAAAGCCAATAGTCCTGCAGGCCATGTCACTGTCAAGTCTGACGAGTCCTCTCCTGCCTGGGATTCCTCCGATGCATCCTTGAGTGTAACGCCTCCTGCTGCTGGCGCTGCTGTTGTTGCTGCTGGGAGTCGATCTTCATCCCAGAGGGAAAGTCGGAAGACCACTTGTACTACTTCCAGTAAGCAATTGACTGTCCAACAGTCCTTTGCGAGGAAGATGAAATATCACAGCAGTCATCCTGTTGCAAAGCGGATAACCAGGGCTTGACAACTATGTTGGTGTTAGACGTGCATCCGGTATCCGCCGTTAGTTCACAGGGACTTAGAGAATTGCTTGAGGTAGTGTGTCCCCGGTACCAAATACCATCTAGGTTCCACTTCTCTAGGCAGGCGATACCGAGAATGTACACAGACGTCAGAAAAAGAGTCACCAGTGTCCTAAAAAATGCAGTTGTACCCACTGTCCACTTAACCACGGACATGTGGACAAGTGGAGCAGGGCAGACTAAGGACTATATGACTGTGACAGCCCACTGGGTAGATGTATTTTCTCCCGTAGCAACAACAGCAGCAGCGGCACCAGTAGCAGCATCTCGCAAACGCCAACTCGTTCCTAGGCAGGCTACGCTTTGTATCACCGCTTTCCATAAGAGGCACACAGCTGACAACCTCTTACGGAAACTGAGGAACATCATCACAGATTGGCTTACCCCAATTGGACTCGCCTGAGGATTTGTGATATCGGACAACACCACCAATATTGTGCGTGCATTACATCTGGTCAAATTCCAGCATGTGCCATGTTTTGCACATACAATGAATTTAGTGGTGCAGAATTTTTAAAAAAACGACAAAGGCGTGCAGGAGATGCTGTCGGTGGCCCGAAGAATTGCGGGCCACTTTCGGCATTCAGCCACCGCGTGCCAAAGACTGGAGCACCAGCAAACTCTCCTGAACATGCCCTGCCATCAGCTGAAGCAAGAGGTGGTAACGAGGTTGAATTCAACCCTCTATATGCTTCAGAGGATGGAGGAGCAGCAAGAGGCCATTCAAGCCTATACATCTGCCTACAATATAGGCAAAGGAGGGGGAATGCACCTGACTCAAGCGCAGTGGAGAATGATTTCCATGTTGTGCAAGGTTCTCCAACCCTTTGAACTTGCCACACGTGAAGTCAGTTCAGACACTGCCAGCCTAAGTCAGGTCATTCCCCTCATCAGGCTTTTGCAGAAGCAGCTGGAGAGATTGAAGGAGGAGCTAAAATGGAGCGATTCTGCTAGGCATGTGGGACTTGTGGATGGAGCCCTTCATTCGCTTAACCAGGATTCACGGGTGGTCAATCTGTTGAAATCAGAGCACTACATTTTGGCCACCATGCTCGATCCTAGGTTTAAAACCTACGTTGTATCTCTCTTTCCGGCAGACACAAGTCTGCAGATGTTCAAAGACCTGCTGCTGAGACACTTGTCAACTCAAGCGGAATGTGACCTGCCAACAGCTCCGCCTTCATTTTCTACCACCACTGGAGCTGCCAGGAACGGATAAATTTCCAAAACCACCCGCTGGCGGTGATGCAGGGCAGTCAGGAGCAAGTGCTGACATCTGGTCCGGACTGAAGGACCTGCCAACGATTACTGACATGTCATCTACTGTCACTGCATATGATTCTGTCACCATTGAAAGAATGGTGGAGGATTTTTATATGAGTGACAGCATCCAAGTAGGCATGTCAGACAGTCCGTATGTATACTGGCAGGAAAAAGGCAATTTGGAGGCCCTTGCACAAACTGGCTTTATTTTACCCTCCAGTGTGTACTCCGAATGAGTGTTTAGTGCAGCCGGTAACCTTGTCAGCGATCGGCGTAGGAGGTTACTTCCAGAAAATGTGGAGAAGATAATGTTCATCAAAATGAATTATAATAAATTCCTCTGTGAAGACATTTACCAGCAATTGCCTCCAGAAAGTACACAGGGACCTGAGATGGTGGATTCCAGTGGGGACGAATTAATACTCTGTGAGAAGGGGAATGTACACAGTGAAAGGGGTGAGGAATCGGACAATGAGGAGGAGGTGGACATCTTGCCTCTGTAGAGCTAGTTTGTGCAAGGAGAGATTGATTTCTTCTGTTTTGGTGGGAGCCCAAACCAACCAATCATTTCAGTCACAGTCGTGTGGCAGACCCTGTCGCTGAAATGATGGGTTTGTTAAAGTGTGCATGTCTTGTTTATACAACATAAGGGTGGGTGGGAGGGCCCAAGGACAATTCCATCTTGCACCTCTTTTTTTTATTTTATTTATCTTTGCATCATGTGCTGTTTGGGGACTATTTTTTTAAGTGCCATCCTGTCTGACACTGCAGTGCCACTCCTAGATGGGCCAGGTGTTTGTGCCGCCCTCTTGGGTCGCTTAGCTTAGTCATCCAGCGACCTTGGTGCAAATTTTAGGACTAAAAGTAATATTGTGAGGTGTGAGGTGTTCAGAATAGACTGGAAATGAGTGGAAATTATGGTTATTGACCGTAATAACACTATCGGATCAACATTTTCCACAAATTCTATGATTTAAGCTGTTTTTAAGGGTTTTTTGAAAAAAAAAAACACCTGAATCCGACAAAAATTCAAAAGGGAGGTTTTGCCAAACCGCGTCCGAATCCAAAACACGACCGCGGAACTGAATCCAAAACCCGAAAAATGCCCGCTGCACATCTCTAGTATTATGGCAGCATTCAGGGGCGGATTGGGATCAAAAACCAGTGGGAGAAATTTATGGAAGCAGCATAGGGGGTGTGGAGTCTGTCAAGTGGAAGGGATTACTGCTCAGAAGGCCTGATTACAAAAACGTATGGAGAGTGCGCGCTGCAGGCTTCGTGGGGAAGGGGCGTGGCCACATAATAGTGCCAATTCACATTACACCACACAGTAGTTCCGCTTATACACATTTCCCCAGGTAGAACCTCCTATACACATTGCGTCAGGTAGAGCATGTTACACATATTCCGCCACATAGAGAATACACTTTGCGCAAGGTAGAGCACAGTATACACATTGCACCAGGTAAAGCACATTATACATATTGCACCAGGTAGAGCACGTTATACACATTGCACCAGGTAAAGCACATTATACATATTGCACCATGTAGAGCACATCATACACATTGCACCAGGTAAAGCACATTATACACATTGCACCAAGTAAAGCACATTATACATGTTGCACCAGGTAGAGCACGTTATACACATTGCAGTGGGTAAAGCACATTGGCCCTCATTCCGAGTTGTTCGCTCGCAAGGCGATTATAGCAGAGTTACACACGCTAAGCCGCCGCCTACTGGGAGTGAATCTAAACATCTTAAATGTGCGACCGATGTATTCGCAATATTGCGATCAAAACCGAGTTAGCAGTTTCTGAGTAACTCCAGACTTACTCTGCCTGTGCGATCAATTCAGTGCTTTTCGGTCCCGGCTGACGTCATAAACACACCCAGCGTTCGCCCAAGCACTCCCACCGTTTCTCCAGACACGCCTGCGTTTTTTCCGGAAACGGTAGCGTTTCCTGCCACACGCCCCTAAAACGCCGTACATCCGCCCAGTAACACCCATTTCCTGTCAATCACAATGCGTTCTCCGGAGCGACGAAAAAGCCGTGAGTAAAATTACTTTCTTCTTAGTAAAGTTACTTGACGCATGCGCAGTGCGAACATTACGCATGCGCACTAAGAGAATTCTCACTGCGATGCGATGAAAAATACCGAGCGAACAACTCGGAATGAGGGCCATTATACACATTGCACCAGGTAGAGCACGTTATACACTTTGCGCCAGGCAGAGCACATTATACACATTGCACCAGGAAAAGCACATTTACACATTGCACCACATAGAGCACGTTATGTACTTTGCGCCAGGCAGAGCACATTATACACATTGCACCAGGAAAAGCACATTTACACATTGCACCACATAGAGCACGTTATGTACTTTGCGCCAGGCAGAGCACGTTATACACATTGCACCAGGTAAAGCACATTATACACATTGCACCAGGTAGAGCACATTATATACTTTGCGCCAGGCAGAGCACGTTATACACACTGTACCAGGTACAGCACATTATACACATTGCAACAGGTAGAGCACATTATAGACATTGCACCAGGTAGAGCACGTTATACACTTTGCGCCAGGTAGAGCACATTATACGCATTGCACCAGGTAGAGCATGCTATAAATATATATATATAACTGCAGCAGAGCCCGTCACTCCTGATAGATGTTACAACAACCCCGGTGCTATCTTAAAGAAGTTACACAGGCAATTTGTTAGAGGCGGCAGTCACCGGACTTATACATACAAATAAAGACACTGTACTACCACCAGCACAGTACTAACGTTTCGGAGTTCAATCCTATGTATAAGCCCGGTGTGTGCCGCCACTAACAAATTGCTTATTATATATATATATATATATATATATATATATATTTATCTATTTATTATATATATATATATATATATATATATGTAACAATGAAGTCAAGAATCTGGCACTAGCTGTTATCTAATAAGGTATCTTGCTCCGGTGCCCTCCAGGGGATTGCTGTCCAACTTTATGCTGGCAGGATGGCAGCACTCATAGACTTCCAATAGCTGCAAAACGTGCTTTTTATTATCAACGTTTCGAGCCCATGCCCGTCGTCAGATTGTTATCCTTACAACGGGCATGGGACCGCAACGTTGATAAAAAATATATATATATATACATATATATATATACGTCTATTAGAACCGGCACTCTCCTTAAGATGGATGTTACTGCTCCGGTGCCCTCTGGAAATATACACGAGTATATACATATATATATATATATATATATATATATATATATTTTTTTTTTTATTATCAATGTTTCGGGCCCATGCCCATCATCAGATTGTTTATCTGACGACAGGCATGGGCCCGAAACATTGAAAATAATGATAATAATATTTTATATATATATATATATATATATATATATGTATGTAGTATGCGACAGACAGCGGCATTCCATGCGGCAATAATGAACACCACACAGGATGTATGTTTCAATGCCTAAGCATAATATACCACATTTTCATCAGGACGTCGTATATTATGTTTAGGCATTGAAACTTTGAAACATACCTCCTGTGTGGTGTTAATTATTGCGTCGAATGCCGCTGTCCGTCGCATATTACATTTCCTTCTACTGCGGGCAACCAGCTAAGTAACCGTGATATATGGAGTGCCGGGATTCTGGATTGCTATATATATATATATATATATATAGAGCAATCAGGCACATCATGTTGTAGCTGTGGCCAGGCTGCTGTGGCATTGACTTTCTAAGCATTCCCTGGCTGCTGCGACTGGCTGGAGACGGTCCTGGAGGTGAAGACGTCCTACATAGGCTTATGGCGGGGCTGCTGTGGCTGCACATGCGCAGCAGCTTTGCCGGCGGCCATCTCTTCAGGTTAATACTGCCACGTTCTGAGCAAAGCTCCGCTCACGGCAGCCGCAGCCGGCCAGCATGGGGGATGACAGCAGCCACTGAGGGGACGTCCGGAAAGAGCTGGCGGAACCCGCTCAGCAAAGGGATGCAAAGCAGGTAGGCGCCAGGCTGGAGAGGTGCTCTACCTGCTTTGCATCCCTGCTGCTATCCAGCCCAGTGTTGCTGCCGGCTGCTGCTGCGCCTGTCACACTGTATGATAAGTAGCGGCGCCGGCAGTGTGAAGCTGGGGTGGAGAAGAATATCCCCACTTGGCCTTACACTGTAATCCTGGGAGCCGCTGTCATGCCCCAAAAACATAACTGTAACATGTGAGTGACTTTATGTAGAAGATTAAGAGATAGGGTCCACTCATAGCTCACACCCTGGCTGTGGCTGTGCATGGAAGGTAATGAGACTTTACAGGGTACATTTTCAGCTGAACCCGGTTGAAAATGAGGTGAGGTCATGGGTGGCACGAGGGAAGGGGGTGAGAGGACAAAGAGCAGCTGAGGGAGAAGTGCTGAGGAACATATGAAGTGGGAGGTAAGAAGGGGTTGGAGCTAGGTGCAGGGGGAAGTAGGGCCCTGGAGGCCGGAGGATCAGGGCTGTGGGGAAAAAGGAGGTGGAGCAGTCAGAAAGGGTATTTATCTCCGTCCTGACACTACCCATATTAAATGTAGATGGCAGCATCACTGTGTCCCGCAACCTTTGACTGGCGCCGCTCAAATATTTATTTTTCTCTGACGTCCTAGTGGATGCTGGGTACTCCGTAAGGACCATGGGGAATAGACGGGCTCCGCAGGTAACTGGGCACTCTTAAAAGAAAGATTAGGTACTATATCTGGTGTGCACTGGCTCCTCCCTCTATGCCCCTCCTCCAGACCACAGTTACAATCTGTGCCCGTCCAGAGCTGGATGCACTTAGTGGGCTCTCCTGAGCTCACTAAAAAAGAAAGTATTTGTTAGGTTTTTTATTTTCAGTGAGATCTGCTGGCAACAGACTCACTGCTACGAGGGACTGAGGGGAGAGAAGCAAACCTACCTGCTTGCAGCTAGCTTGTGCTTCTAAGGCTACTGGACACCATTAGCTCCAGAGGGATCGAACACAGGGCCCGACCTCGATCGTCCGTTCCCGGAGCCGCGCCGCCGTCCCCCTTGCAGAGCCAGAAGACGGAAGATTCCAGGAGAAAATCGGCGGCTGAAGACTCCGGTCTTCAATAAAGTAGCGCACAGCACTGCAGCTATGCGCCATTGCTCCCACAGCACACCACACGCTCCGGTCACTGGTGGGTGCAGGGCGCTGGGGGGGGGGGGGGGCGCCCTGGGCTGCAATATGTATACCTTGGTTGGCAAAATGCACATAATACAGTTATAAACTGTATATGTGCCTAATCCCCCGCCATAAATATTATTAAAAAAGCGGGAGAAGCCCGCCGCTGAAGGGGCGGGGCTATCTATCTCAGCACAGCCAGCGCCATTTTCTCTTCACAGCTCCGCTGGAAGGACGCTCCCCAGGCTCTCCCCTGCAGTATTCACTACGAGAAGGGTAAAAAAGAGAGGGGGGGCACATAAATTTAGGCGCAAAAGGTAATATAAGCAGCTATTGGGGGAAATTTCACTTTGTATTAGTGTAAATCCCTCTGTTATAAATAGCGCTCTGGTGTGTGCTGGCATACTCTCTCTCTGTCTCCCCAAAGGACTTTGTGGGGTCCTGTCCTCAGTCAGAGCATTCCTGTGTGTGTGTGCGGTGTGTCGGTACGGGAGTGTCGACATGTTTGATGAGGACGCTTATGTGGAGGCGGAGCAGGAGCCGATAAGTGTGATGTCGCCCCCTGCGGGGCCGACACCAGAGTGGATGGATATGTGGAAGGTATTAACCGACAGTGTCAACTCCTTGCATAAAAGGTTCGATGACGTAACAGCTTTGGGACAGCCGGCATCTCAGCCCCCGCCTGCCCAAGCGTCTCAGAGGCTATCAGGGGCTCAAAAACGCCCGCTACCTCAGATGGCAGACACAGATGTCGACACGGAGTCTGACTCCAGTGTCGACGAGGATGAGACAAATGTACAATCCACAAGGGCCATCCGATGCATGATTACGGCAATGAAAAATGTGTTGCACATTTCTGACATTAACCCGGTTACCACTAAAAAGGGTATTATGTTTGGGGAGAAAAAGCAGCCAGTGACTTTTCCCCCATCTGATGAGTTAAATGAATTGTGTGAAGAAGCGTGGTGTTCCCCAGATAAGAAATTAGTGATTTCTAAGAGGTTACTGATGGCGTACCTTTTCCCGCCAACGGACAGGCTACGTTGGGAAACATCCCCTAGGGTGGACAAGGCGCTCACACGCTTATCAAAAAAGGTGGCACTGCCGTCTCAGGATACGGCCGCCTTAAAGGAGACTGCAGATAGAAAGCAGGAGGCTATCCTGAAGTCTGTATATACACACTCAGGTACTATACTGCGACCTGCAATTGCTTCGGCATGGATGTGTAGTGCTGCAGCTGCTTGGTCTGATTCCCTGTCAGATAACATTGATTCCCTTGACAGGGATACTATTTTGCTAACCATAGAGCATATTAAAGACGTCGTCTTATATATGAGGGATGCACAGAGGGACATTTGCCGGCTGGCATCTAGAATTAATGCAATGTCCATTTCTGCCAGGAGAGTATTATGGACTCGGCAGTGGACAGGTGATGCTGATTCTAAAAGGCACATGGAGGTTTTGCCCTATAAGGGTGAGGAATTGTTTGGGGACGGTCTCTTGGACCTCGTATCCACAGCAACAGCTGGGAAGTCGACTTTTTTACCTCAGGTTCCCTCACAGCCTAAGAAAGCACCGTATTATCAAGTACAGTCCTTTCGGCCTCAGAAAGGCAAGCGGGTCAGAGGCGCTTCCTTTCTGCCCAGAGGCAAGGGTAGAGGGAAAAAGCTGCACCAGACAGCCAGTTCCCAGGAACAAAAATCATCCCCTGCTTCCACTAAGTCCACCGCATGACGCTGGGGCTCCACAGGTGGAGCCAGGTGCGGTGGGGGCGCGTCTCTGGAACTTCAGCGACCAGTGGGTTCGCTCACAGGTGGATCTCTGGGTTCTACAGGTGGTATCTCAGGGATACAAGCTGGAGTTCGAGGCGTCTCCCCCTCGCCGTTACCTCAAATCAGCCTTGCCAGCTGCTCCCAAGGAAAGGGAGGTAGTACTGGCGGCAATTCACAAGCTGTACCTTCAGCAGGTGATAATCAAAGTTCCCCTCCTTCAACAGGGACGGGGATACTATTCCACAATGTTTGTGGTACCGAAACCAGACGGTTCGGTGAGACCCATTCTAAATTTGAAATCCTTGAACACTTATATAAGGAAGTTCAAGTTCAAAATGGAATCGCTCAGGGCGGTTATTGCAAGCCTGGAAGAGGGGGATTTTATGGTGTCACTGGACATCAAGGATGCTTACCTACATGTCCCCATTTACCCACCTCGCCAGGAGTACCTCAGGTTTGTGGTACAGGACTGTCATTACCAATTCCAGACGTTGCCGTTTGGTCTGTCCACGGCACCGGGGTATTTACCAAGGTAATGGCCGAAATGATGATACTCCTTCGAAAGAAGGGAGTTAGAATTATCCCGTACTTGGACGATCTCCTTATAAAGGCAAGGTCCAAGGAGCAGTTGTTAGTCGGAGTAGCACTATCTCGGGAAGTGCTACAACAGCACGGCTGGATTCTGAATATCCAAAAGTCGCAGCTGATTCCTACGACGCGTCTGCTGTTCTTGGGCATGATTCTGGACACAGAACAGAAGAAGGTGTTTCTCCCGGAGGAGAAGGCCCAGGAATTGTCATCTCTGGTCAGGAACCTCCTGAAACCAAAACAGGTCTCGGTGCATCACTGCACGCGAGTCCTGGGAAAGATGGTAGCTTCTTACGAAGCAATTCCCTTCGGCAGGTTCCATGCAAAGTGGGATCTGTTAGACAAGTGGTCTGGATCGCATCTTCAGATGCATCGGTTGATCACCCTGTCCCCGAGGGCCAGGGTGTCTCTGCTGTGGTGGCTGCAGAGTGCTCATCTTCTCGAGGGCCGCAGATTCGGCATTCAGGACTGGGTCCTGGTGACCACGGATGCAAGCCTCCGAGGTTGGGGGGCAGTCACTCAGGGAAGAAACTTCCAAGGACAGTGGTCGAGTGAGGAGGCTTCCCTACACATAAATATTCTGGAACTAAGGGCCATTTACAATACCCTGAGTCGAGCAGAACCCCTGCTTCAAAACCAACCAGTGCTGATTCAGTCAGACAACATCACGGCGGTCGCCCATGTAAACCGACAGGGCGGCACAAGAAGCAGGATGGCGATGGCAGAAGCCACAAGGATTCCCCGATGGGCGGAAAATCACGTGCTAGCACTGTCAGCAGTGTTCAACAAAAAGCTAAAAAAATATTGCACCAGGTCAAGGGACCCTCAGGCGATAGCTGTGGACGCACTGGTGACACCGTGGGTGTACCAGTCGGTTTATGTGTTCCCTCCTCTCCCTCTCATACCCAAGGTACTGAGGATAGTAAGAAAGAGAGGAGTAAGAACTATACTCATCGTTCCGGATTGGCCAAGAAGATCTTGGTACCCAGAACTACATAAAATGATCTCAGAGGACCCATGGCCTCTGCCTCTCAGACAGGACCTGTTACAGCAGGGGCCCTGTCTGTTCCAAGACTTACCGCGACTGCGTTTGACGGCATGGCGGTTGAGCGCCAGATCCTACCGGAAAAGGGCATTCTGGTTGGAGTGATTCCTACGCTGATAAAGGCTAGGAAAGACGTGACAGCACATCATTATCACCGTATATGGCAAAAATATGTTGCTTGGTGTGAGGCCAGGATGGCCCCAACAGAGGAATTTCAGCTGGGTCGATTTCTGCACTTCCTACAGTCAGGAGTGACTATGGGCCTAAAATTAGGGTCCATTAAAGTCCAGATTTCGGCCCTGTCTATTTTCTTTAAAAATGAACTGGCTTCACTGCCTGAAGTTCAGACGTTTGTTAAGGGAGTGCTGTATATTCAGCCCCTTTTGTGCCTCCAGTGGCACCTTGGGATCTCAACGTTGTGTTGGATTTCCTAAAATCACATTGGTTGAGCCACTTCAGACCGTGGAGTTGAAGTATCTCACGTGGAATGTAGTCTTGCTGTTGGCTTTGGCCTCAGCTAGGCGTGTGTCAGAATTGGCGGCTTTGTCCTGTAAAAGCCCCATATCTGATTTTCCATATGGACAGGGCAGAATTGTGGACGCTTCCCCAATTTCTCCCAAAGGTGGTATCAGCGTTTCATTTGAACCAACCTATTGTGGTGCCTGTGGCTACTCGGGACTTGGAGGATTCCAAGTTGCTGGACGTAGTCCCGGCCCTGAAAATCTATGTTTCCAGGACGGCCAGAGTCAGGAAAACTGACTCGCTGTTATCCTGCATGCACCCAACAAGTTGGGTGCTCCTGCTTAAAAGCAGACTATTGCTCGCTGGATCTGTAGCACGATTCAACTTGCACATTCTGCAGCTGGACTGCCGCATCCTAAACCAGTAAAAGCCCATTCCACGAGGAAGGGGACTCTTCTTGGGCGGCTGCCCGAGGGGTCTTGGCTTTACAACTTTGCCGAGCTGCTACTTGGTCGGGATCAAACACCTTTGCAAAATTCTACAAGTTTGATACCCTGGCTGAGGAAGACCTTGATTGCTCATTCGGTGCTGCAGAGTCATCCGCACTCTCCCGCCCGTTTGGGAGCTTTGGTATAATCCCCATGGTCCTTACGGAGTACCCAGCATCCACTAGGACGTCAGAGAAAATAAGAATTTACTCACCGGTAATTCTATTTCTCGTAGTCCGTAGTGGATGCTGGGAGCCCGTCACAAGTGCGGATTTTCTGCAATACTTGTATATAGTTATTGCTTAACTAAAGGGTTATTGTTATGAGCCATCTGTTGTATGAGGCTCAGTTGTTGTTCATACGGTTAACTGGGTATAATTATCACAAGTTGTACGGTGTGATTGGTGTGGCTGGTATGAGTCTTACCCTGGATTCCAAATCCTTTCCTAGTAATGTCAGCTCTTCCGGGCACAGTTTCCTTAACTGAGGTCTGGAGGAGGGGCATAGAGGGAGGAGCCAGTGCACACCAGATATAGTACCTAATCTTTCTTTTAAGAGTGCCCAGTCTCCTGCGGAGCCCGTCTATTCCCCATGGTCCTTACGGAGTACCCAGCATCCACTACGGACTACGAGAAATAGAATTACCGGTGAGTAAATTCTTATTATTTATTTATTGGGGGGGCCTTGCCCCCCCCCCCCCCACTTCCCATTCTAGCACCTATATACTATTATAAATACAATTCGCAAATTAATATATAACCCAACAACATCCCTAGTCCAGCACTAAAAAAATTCTGTAATCTGTATACATAAAACAACTCTATACTTATTGCTGGAATATAGACCTACAATATGTAAAGACCAACACTCAATCAGGATACTGTAGTTACAGTAGGAATCCTAAAGTGCAATATTCGTGACCTTGCACAAGTTGAATTACTATGCTAATCATTTACAAATGTTTTAATGTTTGAGTGCATCAGTTCTTTTCCTTTAATCAACTGCTTTTAAATGAAATTACAATGACCTATCGATCTGTTTTAGCACCACTGGAATGCTATATTAAGCATTTAGCCCAACCGGACATTCTTTAATTTACACATAATTATATTACATATATTAGTACCCAGAGGCATTAATAAGTGCTTACTTGATAACATTATGCGGAAGCAACCTGAAAGTGCATATGTAGAAATTGCTTTTATATATATATATATATATATATATATACACTCTATCTATCTTATTTTGATTAACACATTCAAGTATGACAGGGGCTGCAAACGTACATGTTTTGATTAAAATATTAACTAAATCCCCTTGCTTTATCATGGTGAGTGCGGAGACTTCAAATCATGTTGTCACATGACACATGCACCCCAGATCTAGGAGTGGCGAGTGCAGTTGATCAATGCCATTTGATTACTTTTTTAATTAATCTTTTTATCACATCCTTCCATGCACCCCAGTGTTAGCTCATTTGATTTAACGTGTCAGGTGCTTTCAGAGGTGTTTTATGGCTGAGATGCTTGGTGGAGGACTCACCTTTAAAAGCCTGTGTGCATCAGAGCTTCCAAACTGTAAGCATGTCTTAAACGTGATTTGTTAACATTCTCAACAGGAGGGCATGCAAAGACCCATGATGAGGCTTGTTGCTATGGTGAACAACAAAAGCATTCTGGTATAGATATAGTCAACTCTACTGGACACCAGCGCATCTCACGTGTGCATCCACTACCAGGCATGTACATCACCTGCAGTGTTTCTTCTACTTAACGTAAGAACCTTCATTACTATGACATGTTACCTTGAAAAAAGAATGACAGGTGTTTTGAATTGTTGTCATTTTGTGACATGGGATAAATACACTGTTTTGTATTAAGTCCCGGTTTTCCACCTATTCCTTCTATTATATATATATATTCAGGGGGGAATTCAAATGTTTGAAAAGTCGGTTGGGTGTCTGTTTTCCCCTGTCTTTTAGATAGGAAACAAAACAGACACCCAACTGACTTTTCAAACAATTGAATCTCCCCCTCTATGTGTATATGTATATACATATACAATACGTATAGCCCGGCACTACACTGATGGATCCTATGCCCCGGTGCCCTTAGTGAGAGGGATGAAATAGAAAGAATGGAGACTGCGGCACTCGGGGGCACACTTCTCACACCTTGACAAAGGGGTTAAGCACCCTGAAACGTTGGACTGTAATGGTGTGATTTTTTAATATACTTTGATTCACGCAAGCCCCTAAGTGCCGCAGTCTCCATTCTTTCTATTGCATCCCTCTCACTAAGGGCACCGGGGCATAGGATCCATCAATGTAGTGCCGGGCTATACGTATTGTATATGTATATACATATACACATAGAGGGGGAGATTCAATTGTTTGAAAAGTCAGTTGGGTGTCTGTTTTTTCCTATCTAAAAGACAGGGGAAAACAGACACCCAACCGACTTTTCAAACATTTGAATTCCCCCCTGAATATATATATAATAGAAGGAATAGGTAGCAAACCGGGACTTAATACAAAACAGTGTATTTATCCCATGTCACAAATATGACAAGAATTCAAAACACCTGTCATTCTTTTTTCAAGGTAACATGTCATAGTAATGAAGGTTCTTACGTAAAGTAGAAGAAACACTGCAGGTGATGTACATGCCTGGTAGTGGACGCACACGTGACATGCGCTGGTGTCCATTTATATATGTGACATTTATATATATATATATATATATATATATATATGTATAAAAATTTTGTGGCGGCGTCACTCAAGGACTTATCTTTATAATAAGCAGGTCCTCATCCTGTTATGAAGCAACGTTTCGGTTTATTCAAACCTTCATCAGGCATCAAAATAATACAAAACATGTCTTACCTTTATAGAAAAGGAACACCAAGTGTGTCTATCGCTAGATGCCCAGAGCCCTGGACTTCCGCTGACGTCACTCAGCAGGGACAGACTCATTAATTACAGCAGTGTTAGAAGTGCATTAACTCTTCACAAAAGAGGCTGGAAGCAACAGAACAGGAGCATTCAATGAGATATATAAAATGCAACATGAGCTTACTCTGTACATAGTAACAATTGCAGCTGGTAAATACATAGATATCAGCTAAGCCATTAAATGCATTTTATAATGATAAGTTGTATCGCTTCAAATCATTAATATTATAATTAAATAATGTATAAACAAGAGACATAATCAATGTATAAACAAGAACTGAATAATGTAAATGTAAATGATCTAGCCACGGGCGTAAATTCATCCCAGTCGCTGATTATTTGTTTCAATGTGCCCTGAGTGCCACACCCTGGGTGGACGTCTGAACACTGTGTTGGCAACGGGTCAAGTAATACGGATATTGTGAGTGCCGGACCTGTGGATATGTGTGTGTGTGTGTGTGTGTGACTGTGTGTGTGTGTGTGTGTGTATATATATATATATATAGAACGGTGGACAAGGCACTCCAAAACGCTTGTAAACCTTAAGAGCCGGTGCCTCCGTAGATACAGGATAATAGCAGGGAGAAGAACGTGGCACTCACGGCAAGTTTCAATGATCACAACCACAGCATATAGCGTAGAGCAACGTTTCAGTGGCACCCCACTGTCGTCAGGCTTTATTAATAAAATATTAAAACAGTCCTACCTTTATAGAACACCCACGTGTATGTTGTACAGATCGTCCGGACCCAAACTTCCGGACAAAAAAGCGGAAATGATGTGATAGTGCCGTCAGCGCACTGAGAGATCAAAGCCCATCACCATGGAAACCTGATTGTTAGAAGTAGCAGAACATGGATACTAATACAGCGTGTAGACATTTGTGGCAATCATTAGACACATAGTGAAAATAAGTAGCAATCATGCGGCAATAACATAAAACAGCATTGACATACTGTAACAGATATTTGTATGCTAGAATACACATATATTTATCCCACAATCCGAAAATAATTCACAAAGTAAAGGAAGCGTGAGATATATTATATCAGCCCTCAGATATTGATTTAATCCTATAAATTTCACATTGTTATAAGAAACAAGAATAAGAGAACTGTTCATTCAGTCCTCTCGGGTAAATCACATCAAGATAGGCTATCCACCTTGCCTCTACCTGTAATAATTTGGTAGCACGATCACCACCCCTGATGTGCATAGGGACATGGTCGATCATTCTGTAGCGAATACTGCTGATAGAATGTCTGCACGCAGCAAAATGTCTGGCCACAGGTTGCTCACTGGTTCCTGACTCCAGAGCATTTCTGATAGCAGATCTGTGGCAAGTCATCCTTTCCTTGAATTTGCGCTCAGATTTGCCAATGTAACTAAGGCCACACGGGCAGAGGATTTGATAGATAATGAAGGTAGAATTACATGTAAGTCGATGTTTTATCAAAATCCTCTTGCCAGTGTGTGGATGATTAAATGAATCACCTACCAGTAAATACTGACAGGTGACACATGTACACTTGAAACATCCCAATCTGACGTTCTGTGCTGACAAAAAATGGGTGGAACTTGGTGTCTCCATTCGTACCCTTGAGACATCAGTTTTAACGAGATAATCACGCAAATTTTTACCTCTGGAATAACAGGGCATCAATTTTGACTCAGTGAGATGCAATTGAGCATCTGTCTGCAACAATGGCCAATGTTTTTTACCAATTTTTGTAACTGTCTCAGAACTGGTGTTAAATTTGTTCACCCAGGGAAATTTAGTTTGTTGTTTAACTGTCTGTGATTTTTTCTGCAATAGTGCTGTTCTATTCATACTCATAACTTTACTTTTAGCTAACTGTAGTGAATCTTGGGAATAACCCCTGAGCAATAGTTTAGCAATTAGCACATCAATCTGTTGTAAAGCTATTTCCCTATCACTATTGATTCTCATTATCCTGATCATCTGAGAGTATGGCAATCCTCTCTTTAGAGAGGAAGGATGACAGCTGCGTGCATGCAGTAATTGACCCTGGTCAGTAGGTTTCACATATATAGAAGTACTGACGTGATTATTGTAAATCGTTACACTGACATCCAAATAGTTAATTGTATGTTGATTTAGTTGAAATGTAAATTTAATGGGACTGGTGCTTGAATTATAGGACTCTAACAAATCAATTAGTCCAGATTTATCGCCTTTCCAAAGGATGAACAAATCATCTATGTAGCGATTGAATAATAAAGCTGCAGATGTAAATGTCTCATTATTATAAAATAAATCCTCTTCAACCAAAAACATAACGATATTAGCATAGGTCGGGGAAACTGCAGATCCCATCGCACACCCTTGGACTTGCTGGAAGAATTGTCTACCATACAGGAAAAAATTATTAGTCAAAACTAATTCTAACAGCAGTAGAATTACTTCAATTTTAGCAGCATCAAAAGCTTGTTTTTTAGTAAGAAATTTTTTAACAGCAAGTAGCCCCAGGTCATGGGGAATCGATGTGTATAGACTCACTACATCGACTGTTGCCAACCAACAGTCGTCCGGTACGGTATCAATCGCCAAGAGGTTATTAAGAAATGCCGTTGTGTCAATCAAAAAACTGGGTTCATCCATCAACAAAGGCTGTAATAAATGATCTAAGAAAATCGACAATGGTTGCAATAGCGACCCCCGTGCCGACACAATAGGTCGACCAGGGGGAGGATTGGTTCCCTTATGGATTTTCGGAAGCAAATAGAACAAAGGAACTATAGGAAATTCCGGTATCAAAATATTCATAATCTCTTCAGTGATCAATTTGACATGCACAGCCTGAAACAAAGCATCTATCAAACGCTTCTTACATTTTGCAGTAGGATTGGTATGTAATTTAATATAAACATCAGAACAATCTAATTGACGTAAAGCTTCCAAATTATAGTCTTAGAAGTCTTGCAAAACAATTGTACCCCCCTTGTCCGCAGGTCTAATAATCAAATTATCGTTGCTAGATAATTTATGAAGAGCTTCTTTTTCGGCTTTGGTAAGATTAGGATGTGAATATCCCCCGGTGTCAACAGCATCTTTCACATCATGTTCAAGTATTCTCATGAAAGTTTTTAAATTAGCATTATTTGATAACGGGTCAAAAACTGATTTAGGGCGAAAAGGGAGGAGTTTGGTAGGAATAGGATGATCAACCACATTACTTCTCTGGTCACCAAAATGTTCCCGTAGTTTGACTTTGCGTTGAAGTTTATATTTTTCGATGTTCCATTGTAAGTTGTTGAATGGAACAGAGGGCACAAAAGAAAGTCCTTTGCTGAGTAATTTAGTCTCAGTATCAGATAATTGATAAGTAGACAAATTACAAATTATTTCTTGTTGGCTCGAGGTGGCCTGCCGGCTCGACCTCTGCCTTTGGCATTGACGACCTCTTCTTGTAAACCGACGTTTCCTGAAGTAGCAATACCCCTTGCAGTCGTTCCTAAAGGGGCTGCTGCTTGATTAGATCTGTCTGATCCACTAGTAGATTCTAAAGAAGATTCAATTTCAGGACGAGGATTATGTTTAAATTGACGGCGAAAGAATGGTCGTTTCCTCTCATTAGTATTTCCACCCGATAACCATCGGTATACGGTGTGTCTCTCATAGTCCTCCTCCACTTTGGATAATTTCTTCTTTTTGAAGTCAATCAGATCTTTCTTATATTGTGTGATCTGTGTCTGTAATTTGTTAATCCAATTGCCTTCAGTGTCAGCGGTCAGTACAGGCAAATTAACACTCTCAAACGCTGTAATTTTAGATTTGACAATCTCAAGTTCTTTTGTAGATTGTTCTATAACTAATAAAATTAAATCAAGTGAGCATTTATTAAGGATTGCAATCCATTTGCGGCAAAACGCCGCATCATGTCTGCCAATGGTAGGGCAGTTATGGACCCGGAAACCCCGTGGTATTTTTTTCGATCTAAAGTAATCGCTCAAAGATAAACTATGTAAATCAAAATCGACCTCTTTCTTTTTTAGATTAAGCAGGTCTCTAAAGATGATGTTAGGAGCCATTGCTTGTGCCTCATCTTGCATGCCCTTCTTGCGAAGGATTGACTCTGCATCAGATTCTGAGAACGAGTGTATATCTCCCACAGGGAAGTTAAAATGACCCCACTGTTCTTGGGTTTCCTCCATAATGAACCAAAATAACCGTCACTGATTTAACTACAACTCCACAGGTATTCCAAGAAAAAAACACCCAGTCAGTGTTTTTAAAAAAATGTCCAAACAAATGGACCCCAATACAACAAACCTTGTGGACAGTTCAGTGAGTAAATAAGCAGGTTGCCTTTTGTCAAGGAAAAACACAGCCAGTGTTTTACCATATATAGAACGGTGGACAAGGCACTCCAAAACGCTTGTAAACCTTAAGAGCCGGTGCCTCCGTAGATACAGGATAATAGCAGGGAGAAGAACGTGGCACTCACGGCAAGTTTCAATGATCACAACCACAGCATATAGCGTAGAGCAACGTTTCAGTGGCACCCCACTGTCGTCAGGCTTTATTAATAAAATGTTAAAACAGTCCTACCTTTATAGAACACCCACGTGTATGTTGTACAGATCGTCCGGACCCAAACTTCCGGACAAAAAAGCGGAAATGATGTGATAGTGCCGTCAGGGCACTGAGAGATCAAAGCCCATCACCATGGAAACCTGATTGTTAGAAGTAGCAGAACATGGATACTAATACAGCGTGTAGACATTTGTGGCAATCATTAGACACATAGTGAAAATAAGTAGCAATCATGCGGCAATAACATAAAACAGCATTGACATACTGTAACAGATTTTCTTAGATCATTTATTACAGCCTTTGTTGATGGATGAACCCAGTTTTTTGATTGACACAACGGCATTTCTTAATAACCTCTTGGCGATTGATACCGTACCGGACGACTGTTAGTTGGCAACAGTCGATGTAGTGAGTCTATACACATCGATTCCCCATGACCTGGGGCTACTTGCTGTTAAAAAATTTCTTACTAAAAAACAAGCTTTTGATGCTGCTAAAATTGAAGTAATTCTACTGCTGTTAGAATTAGTTTTGACTAATAATTTTTTCCTGTATGGTAGACAATTCTTCCAGCAAGTCCAAGGGTGTGCGATGGGATCTGCAGTTTCCCCGACCTATGCTAATATCGTTATGTTTTTGGTTGAAGAGGATTTATTTTATAATAATGAGACATTTACATCTGCAGCTTTATTATTCAATCGCTACATAGATGATTTGTTCATCCTTTGGAAAGGCGATAAATCTGGACTAATTGATTTGTTAGAGTCCTATAATTCAAGCACCAGTCCCATTAAATTTACATTTCAACTAAATCAACATACAATTAACTATTTGGATGTCAGTGTAACGATTTACAATAATCACGTCAGTACTTCTATATATGTGAAACCTACTGACCAGGGTCAATTACTGCATGCACGCAGCTGTCATCCTTCCTCTCTAAAGAGAGGATTGCCATACTCTCAGATGATCAGGATAATGAGAATCAATAGTGATAGGGAAATAGCTTTACAACAGATTGATGTGCTAATTGCTAAACTATTGCTCAGGGGTTATTCCCAAGATTCACTACAGTTAGCTAAAAGTAAAGTTATGAGTATGAATAGAACAGCACTATTGCAGAAAAAATCACAGACAGTTAAACAACAAACTAAATTTCCCTGGGTGAACAAATTTAACACCAGTTCTGAGACAGTTACAAAAATTGGTAAAAAACATTGGCCATTGTTGCAGACAGATGCTCAATTGCATCTCACTGAGTCAAAATTGATGCCCTGTTATTCCAGAGGTAAAAATTTGCGTGATTATCTCGTTAAAACTGATGTCTCAAGGGTACGAATGGAGACACCAAGTTCCACCCATTTTTTGTCAGCACAGAACGTCAGATTGGGATGTTTCAAGTGTACATGTGTCACCTGTCAGTATTTACTGGTAGGTGATTCATTTAATCATCCACACACTGGCAAGAGGATTTTGATAAAACATCGACTTACATGTAATTCTACCTTCATTATCTATCAAATCCTCTGCCCGTGTGGCCTTAGTTACATTGGCAAATCTGAGCGCAAATTCAAGGAAAGGATGACTTGCCACAGATCTGCTATCAGAAATGCTCTGGAGTCAGGAACCAGTGAGCAACCTGTGGCCAGACATTTTGCTGCGTGCAGACATTCTATCAGCAGTATTCGCTACAGAATGATCGACCATGTCCCTATGCACATCAGGGGTGGTGATCGTGCTACCAAATTATTACAGGTAGAGGCAAGGTGGATAGCCTATCTAGATGTGATTTACCCGAGAGGACTGAATGAACAGTTCTCTTATTCTTGTTTCTTATAACAATGTGAAATTTATAGGATTAAATCAATATCTGAGGGCTGATATAATATATCTCACGCTTCCTTTACTTTGTGAATTATTTTCGGATTGTGGGATAAATATATGTGTATTCTAGCATACAAATATCTGTTACAGTATGTCAATGCTGTTTTATGTTATTGCCGCATGATTGCTACTTATTTTCACTATGTGTCTAATGATTGCCACAAATGTCTACACGCTGTATTAGTATCCATGTTCTGCTACTTCTAACAATCAGGTTTCCATGGTGATGGGCTTTGATCTCTCAGTGCGCTGACGGCACTATCACATCATTTCCGCTTTTTTGTCCGGAAGTTTGGGTCCGGACGATCTGTACAACATACACGTGGGTGTTCTATAAAGGTAGGACTGTTTTAACATTTTATTAATAAAGCCTGACGACAGTGGGGTGCCACTGAAACGTTGCTCTACGCTATATGCTGTGGTTGTGATCATTGAAACTTGCCGTGAGTGCCACGTTCTTCTCCCTGCTATATATATATATATATATACATACACACTGTATATATATATATATATATATATAAACGATAGCACTCTCAACCAGTCTACAGGAACCCGGAGCGAATTTGCAGCCAGTGGGTCACAGTCAGACTCATAAGGTTCAACCATCTGCAGCATGCAGAATCAGCGATCACCTGTGAGTTCCATCTCACCACACAGGAACTGCTATATATGCAGGTGCCCCTTCACGGCTTGGAGCCCGGAGGCAGGTGTCTCCATTGTCTCTGGAAGTTACGACCCTGGATCTAGCAACGGAGCATACAAAAATACTGATATTAAATATTATTATTGATAATGAGATGATACAATCATATCATACTATAATATTAATATTAAAATATACATAATGACAATATATAGCGTTCTACAGAATACAATGTTAGTTAAAGGACTGATAAGTTTCTGTAAAAAACAAAACAAGCTCTCAGCACCATATAGCATAAATAGTTAATTAAAAAATGAAAGGGGCATAATCTCATTTAACCCTTTTGGCTAAATTGTTTCAAGGTGGTATATCCAGAACGCCTCAGTAATAACTAGTCCCTATCACCACCCCCTTTTAAAGTAGGAATGTGATCAATCATACAATATCTGAGGCATGTAAGATTATGTCTAGCCAACATAAAGTGGTGCACCATAGGTTGATCACTGCTACAACTGAGTAAGGCAGCTTGGATCTCTGCTCTATGGGGGTGATTTAGACCTGATAGTAGCTGTGCTAAACTCCCAGCCAGCGCAGCTCCTGCGTGCTGGCCGGGAGTTACTCATCGTTGTGATGGTCGCAGCGGCTGCGTGTGACGTCACGCAGCCACTGCGGCCCGCCCCCCGCACGGTCTGGCCACGCCTACGTTGGCTGGACCGCGCCCAAAAAACGGCTGCAAGACGCCGCTGTGCCGCCCCCTGTCAATCAGGCAGAGGCGATCGCTGGGCAGCGACAGCTGTCAGCTGTCTGGCATGCGCAGGCACACGATCAGGTCAGAATGACCCCCTATCTGCAGTCATCCTTTCCTTAGGTTTCAGTCTTGTCTTTCCAATGTATGTAAGGCAACATGGACAAAGAATTTGATAAATGACAAATGTTGATTCACAGGTAAGGTGATTCCTAATCTGGAACTCTTTCCCAGAGTGTGGGTGAAAACATGTATCTCCCATTCAAATGACACAAGAACATTTAAAACACCCATGGAGATTGCGAACAGGGCATAAATGAGTGTTCTGAGAGATTTAAATATCAGTTTGTACTAAAGGCCTAATTCAAGATTGATTGCAAAAGCAATGCAGGTGGGGCAGATATAACGTGTAGAGTTAGATTTGGGTGGGTTATATTGTTTCTGTGCAGGGTAAATACAGGCTTTTTTTTTTACATTGCAATTTAGATTTCAGTCTGAACACACCCCAGCCAAATCTAACTCTCTCTGCACATATTATATCTGCCCCACCTGCACTGCACATGGTTTTGCCCATTAGAGGAAAATTTAGCTTTTGCGATCAACCTTGAATTAGGCCCTAAATGCCATACATTTTTAGATACTTTGTTAATCTGTGGTGATAATTAATTATATTGTGTAACCCATGGAAATTAACATTCTACTGATAGATGTTATTTTTGAATCAGAAGATTATTCAATTAATTGGCTGCGATTGTAACTTCGATAAACAAATCGATCAATAAGCTCATTAAATTGTACTTCTGCTATTTCTCTGATGTTATTAATACGTCTAATTCAGATTATTTATAAATAGTATATGCCATATTTCAAGTTTCGGGTGACAACTATTCGCATGTAAAAATGTGTTATGGTCCAACTCTTTTCTATAGAATGTCATATAAATGACTCTCTCATGTACACTAATTTTTACATTGAAAATTAAATTTGCTTGCGATGCATCTTATAAGTACATGTCACAGGGCTATCTGTAAGATTATGTCCAGGGCCAGACTGCCCATCTGGCACTTCTGGCAAATGCCAGAAGGACCGTTGGGCAGGGGTGCTCCTGGCTCTTTGTTTGTCCCCCCCTCACCTCTTGAAGTGTCTGTGTATTAGAAACTCGCAGCACGCCCCCATGCACCGTGTCTGCGCACCCCTGCCACCCGCCCGTAGTGTGCAATTCAATAAAAATGGGTGAGTGCCGCTAGTCCACGCCCCCTGATTCACGTCACGCACCCGTGTGCCGTGCCCGTACGCCCCTTCTGTCATGCACTGAGATTTTGTTACCAGCGGCGCCCGGCTCTCCCTGCATAGTGGAAGCCGGCGACAGGAGCTCAGTACTGAGCTCCGGCTTCCGGCTCCCGGCTCAGTGCGCGCTATGATAGCGACGTCATGACGTCTCTCTCATAGTGCTGGGGAGCCAGACGCCTGGAGATCACAGCGGTCGGACGCGGGAGCGGGGCTTGGTAAGTATTGTGGATTTTTTTTTTTTTTTAAACATGTGTGACTATTAGCAGCGCGGCTATAGGTGGCTAATCACAGGGGACAATCTACTCGGGTCAAGTTACAGGGGGGCTAACTACTGGTGGCAATTTACTGGGAGCAAGCTATTGGCGGCAATACTACAAGGGGGCAAACTACAAGGGGGCATTACTACTTGTGGCAAACTACTGGGGGCAAACTACAGGGGCGCATTACTACTGGGGGCATAACTACAGGGGCACATTACTACTGGGGGCATAACTACAGGGGTGCATTACTACTGGGGGCTAAACTATTGGGGGCATTACTGCTGGGGGCAAACTACAGCGGCGCATTACTACTGGGGGCAAGCTTCAGGGGCGCATTACTACTGGGGGCAAGCTTCAGGGGCGCATTACAACTGGGGACATAACTACAGGGGCGCATTACTACTGGAGGCATAACTACCGGGGCGCATTACTACTGGGGGCTAAACTACTGGGGTCATTACTACAGGGGGGCTAAAATACAAGGGGGCAAACTACAGGGGGGCATTACTATGGGGGCATAACTACAGGGGCTAAACTACTGGGGGCATTACTACTTTGGGCAAACTACATGGTTTAAACAACTGGGGGCATTACTACACAGGGGCTTTACTAATGGGGGCACTACTAATGAGGGCATTGTAAAGGGGGTACTTCATAAGGGGCATCACTCCTGGGGACATAAGGGGCACTACTACTGGGGGCATTGCATAAGGGGCACCACTACTATGGGCTCTATATAAGGGGTACTACCACTGTGGGCACTACCAGTACAGTGGACATTGCATAAGGAGCACTACTACTGTGGGTATTGTAAAAGGGGCGCTACTGCTGTCGGAATTATGTGTATTAAGGGTGCTACTACTGTGGGCATTATTACTATTGTGTGACCACGCCACTTTCTTTTTGAGACCACGCCCCTTTTTGGGGGGCGCGCCTACGGCACGCGCAATACCTTTATTGCATGGGCGCTGGGGGGAGGGGGGGTTAGTTCCACCACTTCTCTAGGACCACTTTAAGCACTGTATAAACCTCTTGAAAATGTTTCTCTCAACATCAAACATGTATATGTTTACATAAGTGGGTGCCACTGAAGATCCCATAGTGCAACCTTTAGTCTGTTAGTCTGTAGATAAAACTTATTATCAAAGAGAAAGACATTTTTAGAGAGAATAAGTTCTAACAGATTCAGCAACATTTCAACATGTATTTGATCAAACTCACCACTATTAATCAATAACTTTTTAACAGACAATGGCCCTCATTCCGAGTTGATTGCTCGCTAGCTATTTTTTGCAGAGCAGCAATCAGATAGCCGCCGCCTATAGGGGAGTGTATTTTCGCTTTGCAAGTGTGCGAACGCTTGTGCAGCCGAGCGGGACTAAAAAGTTTTTTGCAGTTTCTGAGTAGCTCTGGACTTTCTCAGCCCTTGCGATCATTTCAGTCTTTTTAGACCCGGAATTGACTTCAGGCACCCGCCCTGCAAACGACTGGACACGCCTGCGTTTTTCCAAACACTCCCAGAAAACGGTCAGTTGACACCCACAAACGCCCTCTTCCTGTGAATCTCCTTGCGATCGGCTGTGTGAATGGATTCTTCATTAAATCCATTGCCCAGCTTCGATCCACTTTGTACTTGTACGACGCGCCTGTGCATTGCGGTGCATGCGCAGTAGTGAACTGATCAATGCGATGCGAGAAACGGCAGCGAGCAATCGACTCGGAATGACCCCCAATAAACCCTCCATATGTGGTATTACTGTGTATAGACTTGTGACATCAGCTGTCACAAGCCATACATCCTCACCCACAATACTCGGTTGCTTCACCTCTTTTAAATGCATAGTGGTATCCAATAGAAAATGAGGATGCTCATGGTTAATCGGTTGAAGTACAGAGTCAAAGTACAGTACGTTGCGGTCGGATGAAAGAGGGAACCATGAGTCGAGATAATCGGCCTACCTGGTGGAGGCGAAACCTCCTTATGAATCTTAAGGAGGGTGTATATTAAGGGGGTGACTCTCTGTTTTAAGCAGTATTTGCCATTAGCCATCTTTATATGCCATCCATGGGGCTGCAGTAACAGTGTGGCCGTAAGGAGCCTTGATGGTCCTCAGTGTAATCTTGGCAAAACATAGCATGGCCTCATACACTCCTCCCACACAGGGGTGTATCTAGGGGTCTGAGCACCCCTGTCAAAGCAAGGGACTGGCTTGTGTGCCAAAAAAGGGGCATGGCCTCACAATAGTTCCCCCAATTCATATTACACCCCACAGTAATGTCCCTTACTCACATTACACCACACAGTAATGTCCATTATTCACGTTACACTACACAATAGTACCACTTATATCCATTATGCCACACACTAAAGCCCCTTATTAACATTACGCTACACAGTAGTACACCTTATACACATTATGCCACACAGTAGTATCTATAGCTATACAATACTGTGCAGGGCCGTTTCTAGACAATTTGGCTCCCAGTGCGAGATTTCAAAATGCGCGCCCCCCCCCCCCCTTTTTGCCCCCCCCCCAAAAAAAGTGTGCCCCCCTCCCCATATAGCCATAAAAAGAAAAAGCATGCGCGCGCCTTAGGCGCGCGCGCTCCCGACAAGGGTATGTGGCCTGATTAAAATGGGCGTGGTCTCATTAAAGTGGGCATGGCCTCATCTGATATCATCACACCCACCACAGTGGGGAAAAAATAAAAATAAAAAAGTCCCCTTTTTACACATTACAGCAGGCAAGTGTCCCCATATTACACAGCGCGGCAGGCAGGTGTCCCCATTTTACACAGCGCGGCAGGCAGGTGTCCCCATTTTACACAGCACGGAAGGCTGGTATCCCCATTTTACACAGTACGCAGGCAGGTATCCCCATTTTACACAGTACGCAGGCAGGTGCCCCCATTTTACACAGTACGCAGGCAGGTATCCCCATTTTACAAAGTGCAGCAGGCAGGTATCCCCATTTTACACAGCATGGCAGGCAGATATCCCCATTTTACACAGTACGCAGGCAGGTGCCCCCATATTACACAGTACGCAGGCAGGTGCCCCCATATTACACAGTGTGGCAGGCAGGTGCCCCCATATTACACAGTGTGGCAGGCAGGTGCCCCCAAATTACACAGTACGCAGGCAGGTGCCCCCATATTACACAGTGTGGCAGGCAGGTGCCCCCATATTACACAGTGTGGCAGGCAGGTGCCCCCATATTACACAGTACGCAGGCAGGTGCCCCCATATTACACAGTGTGGCAGGCAGGTGCCCCCATATTACACAGTACGCAGGCAGGTGCCCCCATATTACACAGTACGCAGGCAGGTGCCCCCATATTACACAGTACGCAGGCAGATGCCCCCATATTACACAGTACGCAGGCAGGTGCCCCCATATTACACAGTGTGGCAGGCAGGTGCCCCCATATTACACAGTACGCAGGCAGGTGCCCCCATATTACACAGTGTGGCAGGCAGGTGCCCCCATATTACACAGTACGCAGGCAGGTGCCCCCATATTACACAGTACGCAGGCAGGTGCCCCCATATTACACAGTACGCAGGCAGGTGCCCCCATATTACACAGTATGCAGGCAGGTGCCCCCATATTACACAGTACGCAGTCAGATGCCCCCATATTACACAGTGTGGCAGGCAGGTGCCCCCATATTACACAGTACGCAGGCAGGTGCCCCCATATTACACAGTACGCAGGCAGATGCCCCCATATTACACAGTACGCAGGCAGGTGCCCCCATATTACACAGTACGCAGGCAGGTGCCCCCATATTACACAGTGTGGCAGGCAGGTATCCCCATAGGCAGGTGTCCCCATATTACACAGTGTGGCAGGCAGGTATCCCCATAGGCAGGTGTCCCCATATTACACAGTGTGGCAGGCAGGTATCCCCATAGGCAGGTGCCCCCATATTACACAGTGTGGCAGGCAGGTATCCCCATAGGCAGGTGCCCCCATATTACACAGTGTGGCAGGCAGGTATCCCCATAGGCAGGTGTCCCCATATTACACAGTGTGGCAGGCAGGTATCCCCATAGGCAGGTGCCCCCATTTTACACAGTGCGGCAGCGGCAGGCAGGTTTCAAGCTGAGGAGAAGGAAGGGGGAGAGGGGGGGGAGAGAGAGAGAATACTTACGTCTTCCCGCTCTTCGGTCCCGCCGCCTCACGTCCCTCGCGCCGGCCGCCTCCTCCTTCTTCTTGCTTCTCCTTCTCGCCTCTCCCGAGCGCTTCTGCTCGGGGGGCGGGGCTTTGCGGAATGACGCGTTTGCGTCGTGACGTCACGACGCAACGCGTCATTCCGCGAAACTCCGCCCCCCGAGCAGGAGCGCTCGGGAGAGGCGAGAAGGAGTAACATAGTGCCGCGGCGGGCGCCCCGTGCGGTTGCACGGCTCGCCCGCCCCTAGAAACGGCACTGATACTGTGTAAAAGTAGATGTGTGAGTGCAAAAATGCTGCAAAGGAAGAATGCTTTCAAAAATAGAAGTGTTAATAGTTTATGTTTTATCAATTAACAAAATGTAAAGTGAATGAACAGAAATCTAAATCAAATCAATATTTGGTGTGACCAGGGCCTGATTAACCAATAGGCTGATCAGGCTGCAGCCTGGAGCACTGGGTCCTGGGGTGGCGCAGCGCCAACGCCGGCACAATAGATTGTGCTGGGATGGGAGCATTTCCTGGTGCTGCTACAGTTGGGGACGAGCAAGGTCTCGTAAGATCTCCTCCTGGGAACTGTGGAAGCAGCGGTGCATGCTGGGATTGCTGGCGTCACCGAGGCAGGGACTTCGGTAAGAGGAGATCCTGTGAGAGCAGCAGCTGGCTCCGCTGCCGAGGCTGTGATACTGTGGGAGCAACTGTGCCTGCTGGGTTTGCCGGCGTCACCTAGGCAGGGACGCCGGGAAGAGGTGGTCTTTTGAGAGCTGCAGCTGGCTCTGCTGCGAGGCTGTGATTGATGCTACTGCCGCCCTTGCCAGCACTGCTAGGTTGTTAAGTGTCAATATGAATGGAGATGAGGCCCGAGCCTGTTACAGATTTTTAGCTGAATGTGAGCAATAAAAATGGTGGTGGGTAAGGGGACGGCCACTTCTGTATTGGCCTAGGGCGGCTGGAACCCTTAATCAGCCCCTGGGTGTGACCAATCTTTGCCTTCAAAACAACAACAGTTCTTGCAGACAGTGATTTCCCTAATCCTAACTTAACTATATCCCTAATCATCCTTTTTCCCTGCACAACCTCCCCATCTATTCCCCAGGCATATACGGATAATTGAATGCATATTTTAAAATCCTGCTATACGTTGAAAACATAAAATGGCACTTCATATTTTTGGAATGCTTTTTCATGTAAGATTTTTTAACAAAATTAGTTAAGCAAAATTTATATATTGTACTCACTATTGGGGAGAAGTATCAAACCTTGGAGAGCGCTAAAGTACCAACCAATCAGTTCCTAGCAGTTATAAAATGACAGTTAGATACTGATTGGTTGGAACTTTATCGCTTTCCACTTTGTCTCTCTCCAAGCTTTGATAACTATCCCCCCTCTATAACAGTCGTTACATCTTTATGAACTTAAGAAACTAGCCCCTGCCATTTAAATTGTATGACATATCTGTAAGATAATATACTACAAAGTAAAAATAACAGATGCTTCCAAAACTATTTATCTTTTTAGTTATTTGGCTATGAAATGTTGTGTGCTTCACTGAATCTGACCTTAATTCCAACTATAATTTTATTTTCAGCCAGTTTTCCTTATTTTTCTGGGACAAAACACTTCCCATAGCCCATGTACAGTACCATGTAATATTAAATGTGTGTCTTGACTTTGTCCCCCAAACTGTCTATCAAGCTCAGTTCTACAAAGGCAAGGCTGGTTTCCACTGTGACAAGGTGATAACAGGCCTCCTGCAATAGTGAAAACCTTCTCTAGGTTGGTCAGCACAGAGCTGTGATAATGCTGATTTGATTACCTTATAACCTTCACAATAATGGGTAAGAGACTTAATACGCAATTGGCGTAAGGGGTACCGTAAGGGTACGCACTTAGCGTAGCATACGCTCGGCCGTGATCGAGAGGCACATGCGGCACGCTCGCTCACAGCTTAATGCGTGGTGTCGAGCACGCTATAGGCGAGCGACTACCGTAATGCTACGCTACCAGCGTAGCGGACGCTCGAGACCACGAGGAGATCACGAGCGGCGCAGACGCTTACGAGATGACAATCAGTAAACCTTGAATGTAACACACAGAAAGGATACTCTTATACTATAAACCTTTGTACTGAAACACTGTAGCGATATAACGCTGCTTAACCTGATTAACACTAAAGCTGTTTGAGCGATCGAGACGCTCCTATTACCCACTGCAATGTAATGAACACACGATACCGTGCTAAGGATCCAACACCTTTACTAACAAGCTTTTAAGTTATATCGAAAAAGGTAAACAGTTCACAAGTCATACACTACAGACTAACATATAATTCTAACAGATTATCTAGACAGAAATATACAATAGCGTCACAAACTTATACTATAACAGAGAGAAAGGGAATGGCCAATACACACAGAGAATAGGTTGGTTTGCAGAGAATTACTTACACACACTGGGAATGATCGCTGCGCAGCCTGGTACCAGCTCCGAGTTAGTCAATATGAAAACAGTTTGTGGAGTGAGCGCGAGCTGCCCAGGCTGGCTGATCTTATATACACTGAGTACAGTATACTACAAAGGGGCCTATAATCTCATTGTTCATTGGACACAGGAATGTCTCCTCGCATCATAACAAAAGGTCATAGGTTAGTTTGAACAGGTGGGCTGTGACTATATCAAACTGCTCAAGTGGGAGGGAATCTGAAGATTCCTGCCGCATGGGTAATGAATCGCAAATATATGAAATGTCCAGAATCTACTAATGGCCATAACTATACGCATGAGCGATTAATCTTTACCTAACCATCACCGGATTGTTGCTATTAAAATGTTCTTTAGTTAGGTACCAGACACAGCTGTTCAAACCCTGTCTGATCCTTCGTACCATACAAAGAGGAATTCCTCTGTCCAGCGACCATTTACATTAACCAAACTTACAGTCATTATTAAGGGGAACATTATCTATAAAACATACTATTTGGTTCTATTATTAAACGATTGAGTCGCCCGCTAGACGCACACAAACTCTACCGTAAATGCACATACCACGCGCTCGAGCGCATGGCCGAGGCGCCATCACGCGGCTGTGTATATCCACACGCACGGGAGAGAATGTGCACGTGCAGCAGGCACGCGCATGAGGTGAATATATGGCAACGTGTAGCATGATATTTTTCTGACTTTGACAGTCCACCCTTTGGCAGTCACCAATAACTGCCACTTCCTAAAACAGTTCAAAAAAAGAAAAATATATGTCATGTGTAAATACATTTCTATGATTGGGTAAGGGAGAAGAGAAGAAGGTGGGAAAAAGGTATGACCTAGTGAGATAGTAGAAGCATGTGTGTATGAATCCATGTTTGAAGGGTCATGTATCATCGTGCCGTACGTGTTTTAAATTAAGCTTCGAGGTATTGCGAAGTATACATTTGAATTCCTTCTTATCCCGTATTACGGGCCTGAGGATGGGCTGTCAAACTTTACCGAGCTCTTTTCGGCTTTTGATTGCAACAAAATGGGGGAGCACATTTTAGTTGATGATACATGAATGGGGGGATATGTGAGTGCTGATATCTGTGCCTATATTCCCTATCGACTATGTGTGTCATTACCTGAAGGTTGTAGAAATGAAGATAAGAAGCAATTATGGTAAATGCAGTCATAAACTATGTGAGTTTAATATACATTTGTTGATTGAGGTCTTGTCTTGTGTCTTGTCTCGATGTACATGTTGACTGTAGTCTCTTTGGGCTTTTGCTATAGTGCGAGCAAAGCCGTTTCAATGTCCATAAAATTTTAAATCTCCAAAGTTCTGGGCTAGCGTTTTCATTAAAGTCACTAGGGATATTGGGGGCCGGCAACATAGTCCATAAAAAAAAATCTTTGTATAAATGTGGTCTTCAAATCCTTCTTCCAAGCGAGTCTTTGTACCTTGGAGAAAAACAAAGGAGAAACGGGTGAAAGAAACGGACCGTGGAATCACATTTTCATCACAACATTGTCTCTATCGTTGGGTCATACATCAAATTTGTTGTTGTTAGTACAATGTCCTCGCTCCTTAGACTCATCACCCTGGTATTACTTTTACGCTTTGCTAAAACCCGAACGCATCTAAATATCAGACCGACCAATATGATGACACCCAGAATACACAAAAGAAATTTCCCTACATCCATAATAATACCTTGGGCCCATTCTCCTAAACCAGAGAACCAATTTCGCGGGTTCAACCATGAAACCCAACTGGTCAGCTCATTACCCACAGCAGCGAGTGTGAGATTGTGTTTCCTTCGAAACTCCCACTTTAATTGTAAGATGTCATCCATCTTTTGGTCTATGACCTCGGCTGGGTCCTCCGTGCTGTTTGTAATGTACGTGCAGCATTTGATTCCATATTGAGTTGCCAGGGTAACACAATACCCGCCTGTCACAGCTGTGAGGTAATTGAGAATCATCCTATGCTGAACCAGTTCTGTTTTGTAGGCTTGTAACTCTTTCCCAGTGTACCTAAATGTGTCGTCATACATTTCGGTGATATTGTCTAATAAATTTGCAAGCGCAGATATATATTTGTAATTTATGACTCCTCTGGCGGTGCGAGTGATATCTAACGCGATTAGGAATTGAATCCCGGTGGATTCATGGATCAGGTCAGAGGCCGGATGCTCTGTTTTCTCTATCAGGTGCCGCTTAACGATGTGCTCGTAATGAGTGTGAGTATAAGGAGCTTGGGCACTGCGGTGAATATCTTTCATTTTAGTGTGGGATACAGTCATTACCTCAGGCAGTACTTTTCCAATATAACTTAACCCTTCTGAGTTTGGGGCAAGCCACTTATACGCCTTCCTCCCGCATATGAAATATGCATCATCGGGGAGAACATATGGGACGGAGTGTGACATAAGCATATTACAAATTTTCCATATGAAATCTCCTAACCCTAATTTTTACATCTGTTTAGTACACGTATCTGTTTGTACGACATGTGCACAGTATCCTGGTGATACTTCTCCAACTCGCATGGTCCTACTTCCTAAGGTGTACCTATACCGAAAGAATTTCCTATGGTCGGCTATCTGGCGTATAAGTTCTGTGTCTATGGGCAATCTGTCGGCTCTATGTGAGAATGTCATGGTTTGATTACTCCATGACACTTCCCAATTTCCCGGCTTTCGGGGATTGGAAATGTTAAAGCACACTAAGGACCTATCCACATGATATTGGTTAAGCTTCAAACTAGGAGGACTAGAGATATTAAACCTCTTGTCCACCGGCCTCCCACCACTTAGCTCAAGTACCTCTCCTACAGTTAAAGGGAATGGTACTAATCCTGATTTACTATGGCCTTGAGGTACTTGAGAGCATACCCAACAGTCTGTCTGGTTTAACACTTTACCCACTAAGGAGTGATAGTCACTCAATGGATGCCGGTCCATGTGGACATTAAAACTGGACTGGCATTTCTTTATGCACCCATCCTCAACTATATTGTCACAATGCCTACAGATGCAGTTCTCTTCAGCTAACAATCCTTCACAATTCCTTCTACTGTCAATGCTACCAGATCGTTTTCTGATACTCGCCTTTACTCGGAGATTATGTTGTTCTTGGAAATCTACGCCTGCATCCCGGTCATCAGAACCCATTCCCGATCCTTTCTCGACCTCCATGGTACTCTCACCGAAACAGACTGCTCTGGTCAACATCATGGTCAACAGGAAAATCCGGATCACAGTCTCTTGGGGCAAGTCCATCTTAGAGGAGTAAAAGGAGAAAAATAAGAAGGGGGAAAGGAGATAGGAGGGAGGTGGGAACTGGAGAAAATAACAAATGGGAAAAAGAAATCTGGCTCGACAAGCTTCCGGTCTTGTTATTCTCAGCGCTCAGGTGTCGTCTCAATCCTCCCTGAACAGACACTCTAGTGATACAACCTCTACCGTCTGTTCTTTATCACAGGACCTCTCTGGGTCAGTGACCTTTTTACAATGAGACGAATGGACCCAAGTCTCTCTCTCGGCAACCTTCAAGGCAGTTGTGCTGGTCAATAAGACTTGATATGGTCCTTCCCATCTGTCAATAAGGCAACCTGAGCGTAGAAAATTCCGTATCATTACATAATCCCCAGGTTCAATGTCATGACAATTACTGTCTGGCAAATCAGGAATCACCAACTTTAGATTATCATTCTGATTCCTCAATTGCGTACTCATCTTAACCAAGTACTTTACAGTTACTTCATTGTTACATTTCAAATCATCCTGGGGGTTAATCATAACATGGGGTTGTCGACCAAACAGAATTTCAAAGGGAGACAGATTAAGAGGGGACCTGGGGGTGGTTCTGATGCTGTATAATACAATTGGCAAAGCTTCCGGCCATAACAGTCCTGTTTCAGTCATTACCTTGCTCAATTTATTTTTAATAGTGCTGTTTACTCTTTCCACCTTCGCGCTCGCCTGGGGGCGGTACGGAGTATGCAGCTTACTATTAATTCCCATCAACTTACACATTGTTTGAAAGACTTCACCTGTGAAATGGGTACCCCTATCACTTTCAATTATTCTAGGGATACCGTACCTACACACAAATTCCTGCACAATTTTCTTTGCAGTAAATACAGCGGTATTTGTGGCCGCAGGAAATGCTTCAACCCAATTTGAAAACACATCAATACAGACCAAAACATACTTTAAATTTCTACAAGGTGGCAATTGTATGAAATCAATTTGTATCACCTGGAAAGGGCCATCTGTTGGAGGGATATGAGATGGCTCTGTCGGTATTGCCTTTCCGATATTCTTCCTCAAGCAGGTAAGGCATGTCATCGCTCTTTTACCCGCATGGGAAGAAAATCCTGGGGCGCACCAATAAGCTCTTACTAGCTTACACATCCCTTCTTTGCCCAGATGAGTCAGCCCGTGTGCTGCTTCCGCTAGACTTGGAAGGTATGCTCTTGGTGCCACTGGTTTACCATGTCCATCTGTCCAGAGTCCTGAGGACTCCTGGCCATATCCTTTTGACCTCCAAACTGCCTTTTCCTGTGGGGAACACAAATTTTGCATTTCACACAATTTCTGTGTGTTTACAGTATTAAATACCATCAGTCGTGTACTATCTGTTTGTATGGGGTTACCAGCTGCTGATTTAGCAGCTTCGTCTGCTCGGCTGTTACCAAGTGATTCCGGGTCTTGGCTATATGTGTGAGCTTTACACTTGATAACAGCCACTCTGTCGGGTTCCTGTATTGCTGTTAGAAGTCTTTTGATGTGTGCTGCATGCGCTACGGGTGTGCCAGCTGCCGTCATGAAATTTCTGAGGCGCCATAGGGCTCCGAAATCATGGACTACTCCGAATGCGTACCTAGAATCTGTGTAGATATTGGCTGACTTGCCCTTAGCCAATTCACATGCTCTGGTTAGAGCAACCAGTTCAGCAACTTGTGCTGAGTGAGGTGGGCCTAGCGGTTCTGCTTCTATGGTACCTTGGTCATCTACGACTGCGTATCCAGTACACAAGTCTCCCGAGTCCGTCTGTCTGTGACAACTACCGTCAGTGTAGAAAGTAAAATCTACATCTTCCAGTGGGTTGTCACTGATGTCAGGCCTTGCCGTGAAATTTTGGGTCAAATATTCCATACAATCATGCATGTCATCCCCTGTATTAAATCCTCCTTCACCATCACTCTCATCCTCCACCCTTTGTGCCTGTCCAGGCACACCTGGGAGATACGTTGCAGGATTTAATGCGCTGCATCTCCTTATGGTGATGTTTACGGGGGCCATCAATGCCAATCCCATCTTGTAAACCGCGCTGATGAGACGTGCCTGGTTTGGGCAGAATTCAGCAAGGCTGACACTGCATGTGGTGTATGAATTGTGAGGTTGTGTCCTAGCACTACATCTTCGCTTTTCGTGACTAGCAATGCTATCGCTGCAACACTTCGCAAGCATGTGGGGAGGGATCGCGCTACCGTATCTAGCTGAGCGCTGTAGTAAGCTACCGGCCTGCTGGCATCACCATGCTTCTGGGTTAAGACACCTGCTGCGCACCCAGCACTCTCTGTTCCGTACAGCTCAAAGGGTTTCCCATAGTCTGGCATACCTAATGCTGGTGCCTGCGTTAGGCACTGTTTAAGTCTCTCAAATGCCATCTCAGATTCGTCTGTGTGCGAAATCCGATCAGGTTTGCTTGATGAGACCATTTCCTGCAAAGGTAAGGCCAGTATGGAAAAACCTGGGATCCGGTTACGGCAATACCCACACATTCCTAAAAACGTTCTAATCTGTTGCTGGGTTTGTGGCAGGGTCATGTCACGAATTGCTTGAATTCTATCAGCGGTAAGGTGTCTCAGTCCTTGTGTTAGACAGTGTCCCAAATACTTCACACGGGTCTGGCATAATTGTAACTTGTCTTTGGAAACCTTGTGTCCTGTGTCTGAAAGATGAAACAGGAGCTGTTTCGTATCTCTCAGGGACGCTTGCAGTGAATCTAAACACAGTAGTAAATCATCCACGTACTGGATCAATACTGATCCACTCTCTGGTTGGAAAGACTGTAAACAATCATGCAGAGCTTGTGAGAAAATACTTGGACTGTCTATGAAACCTTGTGGTAAGCGAGTCCATGTATATTGAACTCCTCTGTATGTGAATGCAAATAAGTATTGACTGTCAGGGTGCAGAGGTACCGAGAAGAAAGCGGAGCAGAGGTCAATCACAGTGAAAAATTTGGCAGTGGGAGGGATTTGCATAAGAATGACAGCTGGATTTGGCACTACGGGGAATTGACTCTCAACTATTTTGTTGATCCCTCTTAGATCCTGCACTAATCTGTAACCCCTCCCCCCACTCTTTTTAACAGGGAAGATGGGACTATTTGCAGTGCTGGACGTCCTTACCAGAATGCCCTGTTGTAGCAAGCGCTCTATTACAGGGAAAACTCCTAACTCCACCTCTGGCTTCAGAGGATATTGTGGGATTTTTGGAGCTATCCTACCATCTTTTACTTGCACAACTACTGGGGCTACGTTTGCCATCAATCCAGTGTCTTGTCCATCCTTGGTCCAAAGTGATTCCGGTATCTGGGAAATCATTTCCTCTACCTTGGACGGACACCTATTTACAACAACAGTGTGTGACATTAATCTTGTTGGGGAGTCTAGCATATCCTGCGCTTCCTGAGCGTGGTTTTTGGGTATATCCAAGAACACACCTTCAGGAGTACAGTATATGACGCATCCCATTTTGCACAGTAAATCTCTCCCTAAGAGATTAGTCGGAGCCGATGCAGCCAGCAGGAAAGAATGCTTGGTATGCAAAGGCCCTATCGTAATCTCTGCAGGTTTGCTTAAAGGGTAGTGCTGTACTACTCCTGTTACTCCTATGGCTGGAATTGTTTTACCAGTGGTTCTCATGCCCACGGTCGAATTTATCACTGACTTGGCCGCCCCCGTATCTACAAGGAAATTTAGAGATTTACCAGCTACATCAATTGTGACCTCGGGTTCACTTCCAAGGTTCGCAATTAATTTCACTGGCTGCATATTACAGGTGTGGCCTCACCCCTATGGTGCGTGGTGGCCTCCCTGCATTGCGCTGGCAGCTATTACCTGTGAAGGGGGTAAATGGGATCTATCAGTGACTTGCCAGTCTCTTTTTGGGGGATACCTTTTTGTTTCCCCTGCGTGTGGCTCATAACTCCGTCTCTGCGGTCCTTGATCCCAATTTCGTATGTCATTGTCTAGGGGGTTGATATGATTTTTGTGCATTCTTTGATCTACAGTCTCGTGCATAGTGTCCCTCTTTATGACAGTAATAACAGGTTACCACATTTGACTTACCCACAGGGGTCGGAGATTTATACAGAGGTTGCCTGGTAGTCAGGGCCTGTATACTTACGGCCATTAACTTATCGCTCTGCGACTCCCTGTGTCTGGTGATTTTCCGATCATGATCAACAGCGGCCTCTCTCAAAGTAGCCACAGACAGACCTCGCCAACATGGTTGGGTGGTCTGTACCCTCGTCCTCAATACTTCCTTTAAACCATCCATTAACACAGATACTGCTACTTCTCTATGATTCACATTTGTCTTAATGTCTTCTATGCCTGTATACTTAGCCATATCCTGTAGTGCCCGATGAAAATAATCAGCTGCTGTTTCTCCCTCTTTCTGTTTGATGGAGAAAATTTTGTTCCATCTGACAACAGCTGGAAAATATTCTTTTAACTGTAAATGTATTCTCTTTACATTATCTTGGTTGTACACATCCGTAAGGGGTACATCCTCATCTAATTTACAGTCAGCTAAAAATTTTGCTGAGTCGATATTGGAGGGTAAACATGCCCTCAGCAATATCTGCCAGTCTTTGTTATTGGGCTCTACAGTATTTCCTAGCTCTCTAATGTATTCCTGGCTTGCAACTAGATCTTTCCTAGGATCAGGGAATTCAGACACCATTGTTCTTAATTCCATTCGGGTAAAGGGGCAGTGCATGGCAATGTGTCTGAGAGGAGTGACTCCTGAAGTGTCAGTTTTCCCATTTGGCACTGCAATTACCCTAACGGGATTAAGTCCAATAACATCATTCTGAGTAGATTCTACAGCATGTGGTGAAATGGTTTCAGTATATTGTATGGTGCCGTACTTACCAGTTGATACGATCTCACCTGTCCCTCCACTAGGGGCCTTTGATACTAATCTTACGGGTTGGGCCGTGCCCACTGTTGTTTCTGCTATGGTGGCTGCTAGAGAGAGTGCCGATATTGTTGTTGGTTCATCCTCTTGGTCACAATCCTGGGAAAAGTTTAAAACAGGGTACAGCTTGCACGGGTTAACATTTGCATCAACAATCTTGGTTACATTAGGCTTAACATTTATACAATTACTAAGTGCATGTTTATCCTTCACCAGTGTGCCATTCTCTGCAACCACCTTCTCTCCCGTTATGTATGGTGGTGGTGGTGCGGTGGCTATCAGTTTTCTGATAGGGTTAGACCCACCCGCTTGAGCCAATCCTCTTTGTATTTCACCTTCCTGTTGCCATAACTGTAAATAATCATAATGTTTGATCCGTCTCTTTGCAGATTTAATGAGACATATCCTTCTCCTTAGATTCTGTAACACCTCGGGACTAAAACTGCCTACCCGTGGGAACTTTTCCCCATCGTGCACAGTCATTCTTTCCCATTCATCGCACAAAACTTCTGTGTGTGAACCGTATTTCTCACACATTACATACCTTGCCGACCCGATTGGTCGGTTTACTGAATCAACCCGAACCGAGATTGATCGCCACCTACCTGAACAACTGGCCCCCATCTTTGCAGGTGTTGCTTTCACTACCTCTGAACTTCAAATCAGGGTCTTCAGCGAACCCTTACAAAAACCAAGATGTCCGGGGTAGGCCGGCGGTGGCAGTTCACCGAGTACTCCACTCACTCGCCCACGTCGACCAATACGCCCACACACTGCTCTAGCGCTGGCGTACTCGACCTAGGGCCCCTGCGACCTGAACCTCTATTTACTGGAACATGTGGGTGCGATCCGAAGAGCACTTAACCCTTTTCAGTAACTATTGGTTGTTGGATAGTTCCCAAGTGACTAGCGAACTTCCCTTAAAATAAAAAAATTACACAAATCACGTTAGAATGTACAAATAGCGTTTATGACCCCTCTAGCGTACGCAAATGGTACTGGGTCAAGTTACTAACTAATGCACACAATTACGTGCGGTACAATCGTTCTGCACATAAGCAACTAATCTTATGTGCGGAGCGACCAGTGGAATCGAAAATTGTGGCTGCGAATTCCTTCAGCCTGAGCTTAATGGCCTAGATGGGTACCGCACCAACCCTTCCTGGTGTTGTGCTCCTTTACTCTTTATCTATAGCGGACTTCTTAGTCTGCTGTACCTGGACCTCCTGGTCTGTTTGGACCTCCTGGTCTGCGCTACAGTAGACCTCCTGGTCTGCTATACTCTAATGCTCTTTTTTAAATGTTTAACAAGGGATGCCTCCCAAGCCACCATGCCGTCACTTACACGTATATACCTTCACGAGAACTAGATGATTTCCTTGGTTCAAACCCCAAAAATTAGAAACTTATATATATATATATATATATATATATATATATATATATATATACACTCTTTCACCTCATGTACTCTTTACTTTCGTTTCTGCGCAGAAATCCCTTTCATTCAGTATCGCAGGCTAATCCCGAGGAGTTACAACTAGAGAAGGATCTATTAGCTTAAAATTTTGGACACTGAGATCGATTTGCGCTATTTTCGCGTTGCCTCCTTATCGCCTAATTAAAACAATACTATCGTGTGATTTGTATTATGTGGGTGTACCCAGACGCTCCGTTGCGTAGTATACACTCCGTGCGTCGGCCCTTGCGTCGCGTACCCTAGTCCCGCCCTTTGTTAGAGACACGTGTACGCCAGCCAGATATGTCCACAGAAATACAATTAACACGTTTATATCAATGTAGATGATCTTTAAATATAATCATCTACTGAACACCACACCAGACTTCCTTGTATATTAGGCAAGCCGTGCGCGTGTATTACAAATTACTCCTTAACGTATTATTTTTACTCTTTAACTACCAATAGCAACAAATCTTTCTCAGCACGTTATCAATTGTGAAATGGCAACCAGGAAAGTGATATGTGAAAATACACAAGTGAAAAGAAATACAGGTGTGTGCGTGCGTGTGTACGCAAAACAGAAATAAACAGTTTTAAAAGACACTAGCGTATTGTTCTTACCTCCGATTCCGGATTCCACCAGCACTCCTTCACGTAGCGAAACAGACGCTTATCTAGCCAGCACTACTGTATCCCGATACGAAGGGATACTGCCTTCCCGCCCTTGCTGACAGATAACGTTTGTTTTCGCTAGTGCGGATATGTGGAGGACGGACGAGCCGCCAATTGATAATGCTGATTTGATTACCTTATAACCTTCACAATAATGGGTAAGAGACTTAATACGCAATTGGCGTATGGGGTACCGTAAGGGTACGCACTTAGCGCAGCATACGCTCGGCCGTGATCGAGACGCACATGCGGCACGCTCGCTCACAGCTTAATGCGTGGTGTCAAGCACGCTATAGGCGAGCGACTACCGTAATGCTACGCTACCAGCGTAGCGGACGCTCGAGACCACGAGGAGATCACGAGCGGCGCAGACGCTTACGAGATGACAATCAGTAAACCTTGAATGTAACACACAGAAAGGATACTCTTATACTATAAACCTTTGTACTGAAACACTGTAGCGATATAACGCTGCTTAACCTGATTAACACTAAAGCTGTTTGAGCGATCGAGACGCTCCTATTACCCACTGCAATGTAATGAACACACGATACCGTGCTAAGGATCCAACACCTTTACTAACAAGCTTTTAAGTTATATCGAAAAAGGTAAACAGTTCACAAGTCATACACTACAGACTAACATATAATTCTAACAGATTATCTAGACAGAAATATACAATAGCGTCACAAGCTTATACTATAACAGAGAGAAAGGGAATGGCCAATACACACAGAGAATAGGTTGGTTTGCAGAGAATTACTTACACACACTGGGAATGATCGCTGCGCAGCCTGGTACCAGCTCCGAGTTAGTCAATATGAAAACCGTTTGTGGAGTGAGCGCGAGCTGCCCAGGCTGGCTGATCTTATATACACTGAGTACAGTATACTACAAAGGGACCTATAATCTCATTGTTCATTGGACACAGGAATGTCTCCTCGCATCATAACAAAAGGTCATAGGTTAGTTTGAACAGGTGGGCTGTGACTATATCAAACTGCTCAAGTGGGATTGAATCTGAAGATTCCCGCCGCATGGGTAATGAATCGCAAATATATGAAATGTCCAGAATCTACTAATGGCCATAACTATACGCATGAGCGATTAATCTTTACCTAACCAACACCGGATTGTTGCTATTAAAATGTTCTTTAGTTAGGTACCAGACACAGCTGTTCAAACCCTGTCTGACCCTTCGTACCATACAAAGAGGAATTCCTCTGTCCAGCGACCATTTACATTAACCAAACTTACAGTCATTATTAAGGGGAACATTATCTATAAAACATACTATTTGGTTCTATTATTAAACGATTGAGTCGCCCGCTAGACGCACACAAACTCTACCGTAAATGCACATACCACACGCTCGAGCGCATGGCCGAGGCGCCATCACGCGGCTGCGTATATCCACACGCACGGGAGAGAATGTGCACGTGCAGCAGGCACGCACATGAGGTGAATATATGGCAACGTGTAGCATGATATTTTTCTGACTTTGACAGCTGGTTCTCCAGTGAGCTACTGTATGTAAAATCCAGACTGCAGTTCCCTTTCAGACACAAACATCCATGATCTGGGAAACGCCGAGGCTCTTCCTGACTCCCTTGGGCTGCGGAGCCCGGGATCAATAACAAGATTAAGATCCCTAGAGTGACAACCTCATAATTCCAATGATCCCAGCATAATGCCCAAGAATCATCCCCGTATTCTACAGATCTCAGACCTAAATCTTATTAATTGTCATTTAAAAGATGTAATAAGTAATTATTATTTTCTACAGAGATGTTGCATGCTGTTTTAATATAATTAATTGTGTTATTTTTAAAAAGGATGGGGTGGCAGCAAATAAAGGGGTTACACATAACCCATACAATTTTTATTCAGAAATGGCATCTGTTAAACAGCATCAGAATAGCAGCCTGCATAAAATATAAGCCCTGTTATTCTTTATCAAAGACTGTTATTTTTTTCTTGAGCTGAAAGTGACACAATGTGCTTTAACATACAATAAATTGATATTTTCTGTGTGTTTGTTACTTTCACGTAATCCAGATAACTAGAGCTGTGAGGCATTTCAGACAGGCAATAGATGCTTGTCATGTATAAACACATTATTCTTAAGGTTTCTTTTCTTTGAAGAAACTTGAAAGGTTAATATTGCCTCCTAGTGGACATTGTTTGTCTGTGCATTGTCATGTTTTCTTACATACTGTAGCTTTGATGTAGAGGATCAGCAATGTCTATGTGAAGCAGGATGTACATGGGGAAACTGTAAAGTGTTCCATTGAAAATTCTGTGTTCTAGTACTTGCACTGCATGCATACAAGTGTTACTCTGTAAGGAAAGACATAAATGTAAAGGAATGCCTTTAGTACAACATTTACAGATGTAATTCTGGCCATGTGGTCTCTACTTCAGTACTGAGAAAGTGCTATCTATTTAACTGCTGCAAATCATCTGTTTCATCACATCAGCATGCCAACCCACTTTTTATTATTTTTTTGTAAAGTGGCCAAGGAAAAATGTGCAGAAGATTAATGTAGATAAATTAAAATTTGCTCACAATTAATTTTCATGCACATTTGTTTGCCAGCTATTCTGTATTTCCCAGAATCAGATTTACTCTGATCTTTACAAAAAGCTTAACAAAATTGATTGCCTGTTTGCTAGAGTGTTCCTCTTTCTCCCAAACAAACTAAAGGCCCCCATCCACTAGCGAGACGTATCTAAACTAAAAGTCGGATCTGATTAACCCCCGATCTGCCCGCCAGCTTCCCGGGAGTCCTGTGATTACGATTTGCTACTTGAGTGTTTTTTTTCCATCCGATATATATATCTCATCTGATTGTGTACAAATGCATTCCGATGTGCACCTTTTCCTCCGATTGCAATAAATATTCATGGCAGCCATCACAATCTGCGACTCCGATGCGAGGAGCACGGGAACGCGCTTTGGATCGGAGTCGGAGGAAAATGACATGCAATGTGATATTTTTCATCTGATCCCTCATTCCGAAAGCTCAGAATCAGATGAGAAGTGGCCACATTGCACTAGTGGATGGGGACCTTCAGCTAAATATACAATTGCCTCACAGATCATAAGGTTCACAACCTTTTAGTGAGATATTGTATGAGTGTGTATGCACCCACAATTATGTTTTATTGCAAGAACACACGGGTCAATTTGCTGACCTTGTTTAATGGAAACCAACTGTTCTGTCCAATATTTATGATACTTTGTTTTATAGGACTATACATCTTTGTGTTGAACCTGCTCCTTGCTTTGATACTACTACTCATCATCATCATCATCATCCTCATCATCAGTACAGACTTACACCAGCTTATTCTTGATGCATATGATATACCTGGAAACATGTGCATTTACACGTCCATCCAACTCTACTTTGACACACCCTCACTGAACTTTGCCTATGTGAGAATGCCCCCGTTACAGTGTAATTACTGTACATGGCTTCAGTTATATGTAGAGATGCATCTGAAATAAAAACTCTTCATTCTGGAGCATGTGCAGTGTGAACACGTGTAAGATATAAGCAGAAAAGAAAGACTGGAAGCACTGTCAGATTTAGCATATATATATATATTTTTATTATTGCAACTATAAAAGAAACAATATAAAATGGTAGCTACCTAGATTACAAAATAATAATTATAATAATCACAATATAAACAATATAATAATCGATGGAAAACTACAGCAACCCCATATATATCACTGCTATGTCAGCACAAATAAACTTGATAACATATGGCAACAATGTAGTGCAATAACAAAGCTTAGTGAAAACGAGAAATCAATAAAACAAAGCTTGTGAAAGCACCTGCTCGCCTTGTATAAACAATGTTACTTTTGGTGATTGCAGACCATCAATGTAATAATTGTCTTAAGTGATGCAGGGCCGTAACTAGGTATGTGCGGAAGGGGGCACCATACATAGCGCTGCAGGGTAGGGGGCGCTGTTGGCGGCACTTGTCAGCTATATGTTTTAATTAAAGATGAGAAAATGAAAAACTTGCTCTTCAAACAACAGTGCGACAACAAAAGCTAAGGTGGTCACCAACACCCTGTTATGAGCCACGGCTGTGGCTCATTCCTGTTTTGCATTTTTGTTAGGTATTTCATGTTTATTAGTTGTCTTGCATGCCAGGATTTCCTGTTGCTCTGTTTTAGTATGCTCTTGTCTGCTGCCGCTGGTTAGTCTGTGTAATTGCAGCTTGTTCCATGTGTTCAGCCTCACCTGGCTGCTGATTGCATTTTGTCAGTTGGAATCATGCAGTGGGCCAGCTGCTCTGGATTGTTTAATTAGGACTCTCTGTTGAAAGCACTCCCGGGGCTCCTCACAGACGCCGGTGATAGCTTCCTGTTTGCCTGATTCTGCTGCAGAGAGAGTTCCCAGTCCCGGTCTGTTCGTTTGTTCCTGTTCTCAGTGATCCTGTACTCGGAAGTTACCATCTGTTCCTGGAGTCTGATCGAGCACCTTTAACATCTGGTGGTGTTCGTGAGTCGCGGCGCAGCCGTGTGTTGCGGCTTGTCCGCTATTATTTATTATTTTGTTTATATTGTGTTCTGGAGCTTTGCGGAGGATTCCGCTTCCACAAGATCCACTCTGGTGTCCAGCGGTGCCGGATAGGAGTGTCGGATCAGTGGATCTTTGGTTGTCCTTTTCCCTGGCGGCTAGTCCGCACATACCTTTTGATTTAGTTAAGTTAGCTTGTAACCCCTGGCTTGGTTGCTTAGTCAGAGGGCCCCTTGTTATCACCCTGTCTCGGACTTCCCCTTGTCTCCCATTAAGACCTGCGGGGGCATCGGGGTTGGGCAGACATAATCCGCCCTTCGAACGCGGCTGCCATGGGCTCAAGCAACCATAGTCTCGCAGGGGATTTCTGATAACACGGGCGAGACAACGGAGTTAGGGTGCCAGGGGTTACTAGGCTTTCCAGCTCCCACAACCTGTATTTCATTCCTGTACTCAGATCTCTGCCATAAGATCTTCTCCAGTCTGGAGTACAGGAATCGTAACATTATCACCGGCCCTACCACAAAAAAAGAAATAAAACTTTTTTTTCTTTTTTGGCCCAGTCCAGTGTCTAGTCTAGAATCCAGTCCTGTCTAGAATTCAGTGTGCAGAATCCAATCCGGTGTTTAGAATCCAGTCCTGTATAGAATTCAGTGTGCAGACTCCAGTCCGGTGTTTAGAATCCAGTCCGGTGTTTAGAATCCAGTCCGGTGTTTAGAATCCAGTCCGGAGTTTAGAATCCAGTCCGGAGTTTAGAATCCAGTCCGGAGTTTAGAATCCAGTCCGGAGTTTAGAATCCAGTCCGGAGTTTAGAATCCAGTCCGGTGTTTAAAAAAAAAAAAAAAAAAAATACAAAAAAAAAGTCTTGATTTGTTTAGCAAAATTTAGTCTTGCCTTGCCTTGCCTTGCCTTGCCTTGCCTTGCCTTGCCTTGCCTAGCCTTGTCTTGCCTTGTCTTGTCTTGTCTAATTTTAAATCCTCCTATGTCTACTATGCAAGCCCTGCAGGCATCTCTCGCAGCCCTGAACTCTGTATTCAGTGCTTTGAGACCAGAGCGACTAGAAGCTTTTCAGCAATCCCTAAAGCAACTGCAAAACCTTCTGACTAAAATCTTGCTTATTTTGCCAGAAGTCGTTGAGAGTACATCTATCTCTAAAGAGACTCTTGTTCACAGTATGGTGACAAGAGAATCCTCTGGTTTAATTGAAGAGAAAAAGTTTAAAAGTTTTCTGCGGCCCAGGCTCTCAGAAGAGGAGCGTCTGCGTCGCAGAAACTTAAACTTATGCCTATATTGTGGGGGTTTAGGCCATTATCTGCAGACCTGTGAGTTGCGCAAGCCAAAGTGTGGTGACGAGTCTTGCCCTCTGTCCAAGTTGAGTCATGATACAAGACCTACTCCTGTCTCTACTGTGGCAGAGGTACTTGTCACACAACCCACACAAAAAAAGCTCTCTGTCCTATAATTGGGGTCCTTGGGCAAGGGAGCCCCATTATAGATTCAGGAATCAAAAGAGAATGTTTCTCTCCTCTCTTGAGGTTCCTGTGGAAGCGGAGTTGCAAGTTCCTGGAGTGGTGCCCGTAGCCCAGGGTCCTGGAGTGGTGCCCGTAGCCCAGGGTCCTGGAGTGGTGCCCGTAGCCCAGGGTCCTGGAGTGGTGCCCGTAGCCCAGGGTCCTGGAGTGGTGCCCGTAGCCCAGGGTCCTGGAGTGGTGCCCGTAGCCCAGGGTCCTGGAGTGGTGCCCGTAGCCCAGGGTCCTGGAGTGGTGCCCGTAGCCCAGGGTCCTGGAGTGGTGCCCGTAGCCCAGGGTCCTGGAGTGGTGCCCGTAGCCCAGGGTCCTGGAGTGGTGCCCGTAGCCCAGGGTGCTGGAGCGGTACCCGTAGCCCAGGGTGCTGGAGCGGTACCCGATGCCCAGAGTGCTGGAGCGGTACCCGATGCCCAGAGTGCTGGAGCGGTACCCGATGCCCAGAGTGCTGGAGCGGTACCCGATGCCCAGAGTGCTGGAGCGGTACCCGATGCCCAGAGTGCTGGAGCGGTACCCGATGCCCAGAGTGCTGGAGCGGTACCCGATGCCCAGAGTGCTGGAGCGGTACCCGATGCCCAGAGTGCTGGAGCGGTACCCGATGCCCAGAGTGCTGGAGCGGTACCCGATGCCCAGAGTGCTGGAGCGGTACCCGATGCCCAGAGTGCTGGAGCGGTACCCGATGCCCAGAGTGCTGGAGCGGTACCCGATGCCCAGAGTGCTGGAGCGGTACCCGATGCCCAGAGTGCTGGAGCGGTACCCGATGCCCAGAGTGCTGGAGCGGTACCCGATGCCCAGAGTGCTGGAGCGGTACCCGATGCCCAGAGTGCTGGAGCGGTACCCGATGCCCAGAGTGCTGGAGCGGTACCCGATGCCCAGAGTGCTGGAGCGGTACCCGATGCCCAGAGTGCTGGAGCGGTACCCGATGCCCAGAGTGCTGGAGCGGTACCCGATACCCAAGCTTATAGAGGGAAATCAAATATTGTAGCTCAGGTTTCCATACCAGAAGGGGTCTCAGAAGCTGTTACCCCAGGTAGGGACTTGAGGAGCGCAACCCCAGAAAGGGTATCTAAAACCATAGTTCTTGAAGGGAACTCGAGAAGCAAAACCCCAGAAGGGATCTTTGAAGTAATATCCCCAAGTGGGGTCTCGAGAGACGCAGCCCCAAAGAAGGGTCTAGAAGTCGCTTCCCCAGGAAAGAACTTAAGAAGCATAGCATTAGTGGAGGATCTGAACGTTATTGCTTCAGCAAAAGTCCCGGAAGTCATAGTCACGGAAGAACTTTCGATAATTATCGACTCAGAGAGGGAGGCCGGTGGCCCGATCCCAGTCAGGGAGGCCAACGGCCCGGTCCCAGTAAAAGAATCCGAGGTGCTGACCCCAGCGGGGTTCCCGGAGGCCACTGCCCCAGCGGGGTTCCCGGAGGCCACTGCCCCAGCGGGGTTCCCGGAGGCCACTGCCCTAGCGGGGTTCCCGGAGGCCACTGCCCCAGCGGGGTTCCCGGAGGCCACTGCCCCGGGTGGGGTTCAGGAGGCCACTGCCCCGGGTGGGGTTCAGGAAGTCACTGCCCCGGGTGGGGTTCAGAAAGTCACTGCCCCGGGTGGGGTTCAGAAAGTCACTGCCCCGGGTGGGGTTCAGGAAGTCACTGCCCCGGGTGGGGTTCAGGAAGTCACTGCCCCGGGTGGGGTTCAGAAAGTCACTGCCCCGGGTGGGGTTCAGAAAGTCACTGCCCCGGGTGGGGTTCAGAAAGTCACTGCCCCGGGTGGGGTTCAGAAAGTCACTGCCCCGGGTGGGGTTCAGAAAGTCACTGCCCCGGGTGGGGTTCAGAAAGTCACTGCCCCGGGTGGGGTTCAGAAAGTCACTGCCCCGGGTGGGGTTCAGAAAGTCACTGCCCCGGGTGGGGTTCAGAAAGTCTCAGCCCCGGGTGGGGTTCAGAGAGTCTCAGCCTCGAGTAAGGTCAATAGTGACCAGGTCCTAGCAAAGCACTCCAGTCAGTCAGATGAAAAGGAAACAGATCCTGACTCTGATATTTCAACATCCATAACCTTTGATGGGGACTTCGCCCAATTTATGGCGCTTTTCAAACACTATTACACTATTATGTTGTCTAGACCATTTCTGGGCATCACTTCAGAAAACCTTGGGCTCTATCTGATTTATTCTTTTAGAGGAGAGCCTTCTGAGTGGGCAACCAGCCTAATGAAAGCTGAAGATCCCATTCTTCAGGATCCCCAAGCATTCTGTGATGCAATTGTTAAAAGATACGGTTTCAAAGAAATTGGTTCAGGTTCCTCTAAGTCACCCGTCTTGTCTGCTGAGAGTCCACCAAATACTGTAAACTCGGCACAAGAGTCCCAGCCCGTTGCTTTGACTGCAGGATGTGCTTTTCTGACTTCTTCTTCTAATAATAGTACTTTACCAGAAAGTTCAGCTCCCAAGGGTAAGAGACCTGTCTCTGATTTGAACGCAGCCTTGCTGGGTGGTACCATCAGTTCAGACAATGTTTGGGGAATTACCTTGGTCAGACCTAAAGAGCTTTGTAAAAAGAAGAAGAAGAAAAAGAAATAATTTTTGACTCTTGCCTTGATAAAAAAAAAAAAGAGAGATTTTTTTTTTTTCTCCTTGTCTTGTGTCCAGTGGCCACCATCAAGGGGAGGGCACTGTTACAAGTTGTTGCTACAGCTTGTTTTTTGTTTTCTGGTCTGTTAGACCAATGTGTCAGGTTTTTTTTTTTTGTATCCCTTGTTCTGGATAGTCTGAATTTTGGGGTCTTTTGACCCCTCCTCAAGGGGGGGGTAATGTTATGAGCCACGGCTGTGGCTCATTCCTGTTTTGCATTTTTGTTAGGTATTTCATGTTTATTAGTTGTCTTGCATGCCAGGATTTCCTGTTGCTCTGTTTTAGTATGCTCTTGTCTGCTGCCGCTGGTTAGTCTGTGTAATTGCAGCTTGTTCCATGTGTTCAGCCTCACCTGGCTGCTGATTGCATTTTGTCAGTTGGAATCATGCAGTGGGCCAGCTGCTCTGGATTGTTTAATTAGGACTCTCTGTTGAAAGCACTCCCGGGGCTCCTCACAGACGCCGGTGATAGCTTCCTGTTTGCCTGATTCTGCTGCAGAGAGAGTTCCCAGTCCCGGTCTGTTCGTTTGTTCCTGTTCTCAGTGATCCTGTACTCGGAAGTTACCATCTGTTCCTGGAGTCTGATCGAGCACCTTTAACATCTGGTGGTGTTCGTGAGTCGCGGCGCAGCCGTGTGTTGCGGCTTGTCCGCTATTATTTATTATTTTGTTTATATTGTGTTCTGGAGCTTTGCGGAGGATTCCGCTTCCACAAGATCCACTCTGGTGTCCAGCGGTGCCGGATAGGAGTGTCGGATCAGTGGATCTTTGGTTGTCCTTTTCCCTGGCGGCTAGTCCGCACATACCTTTTGATTTAGTTAAGTTAGCTTGTAACCCCTGGCTTGGTTGCTTAGTCAGAGGGCCCCTTGTTATCACCCTGTCTCGGACTTCCCCTTGTCTCCCATTAAGACCTGCGGGGGCATCGGGGTTGGGCAGACATAATCCGCCCTTCGAACGCGGCTGCCATGGGCTCAAGCAACCATAGTCTCGCAGGGGATTTCTGATAACACGGGCGAGACAACGGAGTTAGGGTGCCAGGGGTTACTAGGCTTTCCAGCTCCCACAACCTGTATTTCATTCCTGTACTCAGATCTCTGCCATAAGATCTTCTCCAGTCTGGAGTACAGGAATCGTAACACACCCAGTGTCAGAATGGGGTATGAAGGACCCACCGGGGGAATGCAGTGATAGGGGCCCATACTTAAGGGTGTGGCCAGCCTACAAAGGGGTTGTGGCCTGCCTTCACAGAGGATTGAAATGCACAATAGTTTAGTGCAGTGTAATGCAACATATCTACCATGTATAATACAAGTGCACAGTCTGGAACCTGATCCCTAAAGGAAGGAGTGGGCCCTCAGACAGTGTGGCCCACCGGTGGTTTCCCCTGTACCCCTGTGGGCCAGTCCTACCCTGCCAATACCCCAACTGGAAAGTCCGATACTTGCGATTGTGCGCACCCCTGGGATAGTCAATAATATTGGGTAATGTTCAATGTCAGTCTCAGTCAATTTCAAAAATCCAAGGTGGTATCTAGGAGATCTTATCGTCAGTGTTCTCGTCCCATAGATTCTCGCACACGAATATCCTTTTCCTTATAATAGTGTGGCCTTTTTCGTGCTTTTTGATCCACACTCATCAAAGTAAAAGGAAAGAGAAGATAAAATAGTGAAGTACATTTAATTTATAAATACATAAAATTCTACAGCATGTAGATAAAATCCAAATCCACCAATGAGATAATACAGCATGCGTACCAAATTCTGTTTGGTATCAAATGTGCCCTCCCACAAACAGCATAAAATATTCGATACCCTCCCGGACCGGAAGCTAAGCCAATAGATGCGTTCCAATTATAGGAAGGAGCCGGGGAGGCTCCATACAATGTGTAACACTGAGAGTGATGTAAAACTAGCGGGTGCTATAATGGTATTAAGTCTATTGTATTGAAGATCCCTGGGGTGCGCACAATCGAAAGTATATGACTTTGTTTTGGAATATGTTTTAATTACTTTCACTTGCAGCTTCCCCCCTTTTTGAAGCCCTGTAACTCCTGTCCGCCCCTGTCACCTATCCCCACCCTTTCTGTCGCTAATACCTATACAACATTTATGAACTTAGCTTGAGAGCCCTTTGTTTTTCAGTCACACTATCCTTTATTACATTTCAAGATGCTGATATACCCGAGATTTCAACCCATAGCCTGTGGCGTTGCGGTCAGAAACTCTATTCATTAAATTATCTGCCCTTGAAAAAGAAGTGCACTAGCCCTGAAATTTCTGATGTTTTGAATACATTGAATTTGCTTCAAAACTCCCTGAGTGCCGCTATCTTTATTTTGAATCTCTCTCTCTCTCTCTCTCTCTCTCTCTCTCTCTATATATATATATATATATACATACATACATACAGTATATATATAAAAATGTGGAGGGGGCATCATAGCGTGGGCTTTTTATGGGATCAATTTTGTCCTGACCCTTCCCCACGAGGTATGCTCCTAATGTCCCTTCTGGAAAAATGGGGGGCGAGAGCCAGTTCTCTTTCTGGCACAGGGCACCAAAAAGTCTAGTTACAGCTCTGCCTAGATGGCTGCATGCAATGCAAGTTCCCCAGAGGCATAAATAATCAGCGTGGTAAATAAGATGATGGGTAATTACATTTATATATCAATATAATAGCAGCAATGAGACAGTCTTCCTAGACCAGGGGTAAGCAACCTTAAACACTCAAAGAGCCATTTGGACCTGTTTCCCCCAGAAAAGAAAACCTCCGGAGCCACAAAACCCCTTTTGATATCTAAAATGATGATAACACTGCATATATCTTTTTATTACCTTTATGCTATGTTTAAAAAAAAACTAGTGTGTTGCATTAATGAAATCAAGGAACTGCTACAGGGAAAACAAAATTTTATTTCTGCATACAACAAAAAACATTTTGAACTCCGAAAAAAAAGACGCTGGGTTGAAGGTTACTTTGAAATAAAATACTCAATGTCTATTTGAGTCCTCCTTGTATTTATTAAATAAAAAGCAGAACTTTAATTATCACCATGCAGCAAACCAAAAATGCAGTCATCTTTAAATTTATACATACCCACAATAATGTAAAAGAGGTACGATGTCATACAAAATCTACTGACTAGTATTTTTCAATACAATAAAGAGATTTATAGTTATTATTTCTAAAAAGATAATTTCATAATTTCCTACTTCACCACTTGGGATTGTAAAGTTTTTTGTAAACAGTACAATCTATGTTTGTTTTATATTTTGTCCCTGTTATGTGTTTATACGGTATATTGCCATATATGAGAGTAACAGGAGATTTTTGAACATTGGTTATTTATCACATGCACTGTATGTAACACACTTTTATTATTCTGCCTTTGTGACCAATTACCGTATATACTCGAGTATAAGTCGTCCCAAATATAAGCCGAGGCACCTAATTTTACCACAAAAAACTGGGGGAAATTATTGACTCGAGTATAAGCCTAGGGTGGGAAATGCACGGTGCCAGGGGTTTTCATGCTCAGGGTGTCATGCTCATTGCCAGGGGTTTCATGCGGTAGGTGTTATGCTTGTTGCCAGGGGTATCATGTGCTGGGTGTATAGCTCATTGCCAGGGGGTAATATTCGTTGCCAGGGGTTTTATGCACTGGGTGTCATGCTCGTTGCTAGGGGGTAATGCTTGTTGCCAGGGATTACTGTACATGAGCTGGGTGTCGTGCTTGTTACTAGGGGGTAATGCTTGTTGCTAGGGCTGTGCCCCCAGTACCACATATACCCCCAGTGACAGATATCCCCCCACAGTGCCAGATAAAAACATGCCCCCATAGTGCCAGAAACACATATGCCCCCAGTGTCATTTAATCAAGATAAAGGCCACATAGATATTAAAAAAACATGAACAGTACATTTAATTCTACTACATTAGGGGCTGTGACTGACAGAGTCTCACATGATGTCCCGAGCCGGGCGGCGGGAGTTGCGGACTGCGCCACCACAGCTCAGCTCACCCTACCCTGACAGCCTGCTGCTCTTGGTCTTTCACTCACCAAGTACGGCAGGCGGCAGCGGAGGCGATGTCTTCCCAGGCGGCGGGACCTGCGGGATGGGCTGCGGCCAGTGCCACGCGCCTCAGCTCACCCTGCACTGACTGACTGACAGCTTGCGGAGCGGCTCGCACTTACCAAGAGAGCGGCATTGGGCATGGCGGCAATGTCTTCCTTCCTGATGGAGGGAGTTGCAAGAGGACCCTGTCCGGGGGCATAGCGTACCCACCCTCCCCCAGTCACACACATATACATAAAGCCGCCCGCCACTCACCAGAGGCTCCACCCTCACCTCCGTAAGATTGGCTGGCAAATCTATCTGTCATCCACTGCCCTCACTCGAGTATAAGCCGAGGGGGGCTTTTTCAGCATAGAAAAATGTGCTGAAAAAGTCAGCTTATACTCGAGCATATACAGTACATCACTCCATCTCCAGGATGAACCTGTATCCTAGTACAAACTATGGCCCAAAATGACTCACATGGCACATTCTTCTAGTTTTCATGGTTATGCTTGGGCTAGAAGATTTAAATTCTGAAATTATTGATGGCCATCAGACCGCTAAGATATAAAGAAGTATGTTTTAGCTTCTTCACATGCTCTTCTTCCTCGCTTGCTTAATTTTCCCAACTCACTTCCCCCCCCCCCCCCCCCACCACGCATAGGGCACAATAAATTTCCATTGTCATTGATTTCTATCTAAAGTGGTATTCCGGTTGGCAGCATTGCCGGCTGTAGGGACTCCGGTGTTGGCATCCTGACCGCCGGGATCCCGACAGTTAAGAAATTGAATAGATCCCCCCAAAACAGGTATCATGATCACTCAAGTTCTACATTTGACATATGTCATAAATTGGACAGTTTGCTAATGGAATGCTAATGCCACTATATTTAAATCTTTGTGTGTACGCATTATGCAGCCACACTGTTGTCCATTCGTAGAGACAGCCATTGTCAATACTATTGGGGCATGTTATGCTGAGTGTAATAGATCCATGAAAAATAGGCAATTTAGAATAGGACTAGTGGTGTCACTACGGGGGTGCGGGTCACTCTTGGGAGTCAGCAAATTGTGGCTCCTCTGTAGTGACATGATCCGGGTACTGCACTGTAACATTATGTGCAGCACTCGGCTCCTTTCACAGTGTAGGAGCTGGCATTAACAGTCTCCAGGGGCAGCCCAGCATCTCTTGAACCCACCAGAGTAACAAATACGGGGGCCACACTCCTTCCCATGTAGCCATACCACTTTTTTAGTAGGCATGTTTATGGAGTCTTCAATCCGCGTCGGTTGTCACCAGGACTAGTGACGCTCCTGAATAGGACACTACTCTGTCTACATGCATACAACACAACACTCCCATGACACTCCCAAAAGATGGTTTGCTTGTATGTGCATGCACGGTTGCTGCCCAATTGACAACCAGAAACCACCATTTCACGTACAAGAGACGTGGCTGAGATGCAACGGACATGCAATCGGAGATATGCAACGATGCATATGTTCGCTACGGCAAAGTCACAGTTTGCTCTGGATGTGGCAGCATACAGACATATGTGTGACTCAGCATAAGTTCCTGTGGAAGACAGTGCTTGCATTTGAGTACGTCAGTATTTGCATCCCTCGCATTGTAACATGTGTGGTTCCAAATGCAAATTTCTCCTTGTTTGCTCCTTTATTTTATTTGCTCCTAACTCTAAAGCAGGCCCTTAATGTTTATTTAAGCAATAATTTGACAAAATCAATCATACTATAGATCAGAAAAAGACAATTTCTCCTTGTGCTGCTGGATTACATCTACCATTATTCTTATACAGCATGCCGAGCTTGAGGAAACATGTAGTCTAGAAACAGTGTGGTCCTGAAGATTAGCTACAGCTGCAGTAAATATACTGGTGATGACAACTGTTAAGAAGACCTTTTAGGTGTCAGCCATTACAGACCTATATGTTAATGCATAAATTCTCAAAGTCAGTCCTCAGGACTCCACACAGTTCATTTTTTTCCAGGTCTCCTCACAGAATCACAAGTGAAATAATTAGCTCCACCTGTGGATCTTTTAAAATGTGTCAGTGAGTAATGAATACACCTGTGCACCTGCTGGGTGACCTGGAAAACATGAGCTGCGTGGGGTCCTGAGGACCGAGTTTGAGAAACACTGTGTTAATGTGACTGATTTTTAACGAGTATAGTTAACAGCTTCCAGAATCCTTTCCCACATAACAATGAATTAAAGGAAATCATCTAATCAGACTTATGCCTTGTACTTGAATATTACTGCCAACTGCCTTTTAATTGTAACACAATCTTTAATTTAACAAATATGCTGTTATCAACAAACGCATGAGCATATATAGACCACACAGACGGCAACGGTTGAGATGGTATCTCTCACTATGGGTCAGATGTATTTATTAAGCCTGGAGAAGTGATAAGTGGACGCACCAGCCAATCAGCTCCTAACCATCATTTTTCAAACCTGTAATAATTGGCTGGTGTCTAATCACCTTCCACTTATTACTGCTTTAACACTTCTCCAGGCTTTCTATTTAAAATTTTTGGCCGGGATGTAACAAAGTCCAAGTTCAGCAGCAGTGCAGGATGCCACCCGAACTCAGACGTTTTTTTAATCATTTAGAAGGCTAACCCATGCACTGGAAAGAGATCACAGTGACCAACCAATGGCCAAGCATTTTCTAGAGGCTAGATACACTGTAGCCTCCATACGATATAGAATAATTGACCATCGGGGTCATTCCGAGTTGTTCGCTCATTGCCGATTTTCACAACGGAGCGATTAAGGCGAAAATGCGCATGCGCATGGTACGCAGTGTGCATGCGCTAAGTATTTTAGCTCAAAACTTAGTAGATTTACTCACGTCCGAACTAAGAATTTCCATCGTTGAAGTGATCGGAGTGTGATTGACAGGAAGTGGGTGTTTCTGGGAGGAAACTGACCGTTTTCTGGGAGTGTGCGGAAAAACGCAGGCGTGTCAGTGAAAAACCCGGGAGTGTCTGGAGAAACGGGGGAGTGGCTGGCCGAACGCAGGGCGTGTTTGTGACGTCAAACCAGGAACTAAACGGGCTTAGCTGATCGCAGTGTAAGAGTAAGTCTCGAGCTACTCAGAAACTGCTAAGAATTTTCTATTCGCAATTCTGCTAATCTTTCGTTCGCAATTCTGCTAAGCTAAGATACACTCCCAGAGGGCGGCAGCCTAGCGTGTGCAATGCTGCTAAAATCAGCTAGCGAGCGAACAACTCGGAATGAGGGCCCATATTCCAAACTCAGGGTGTCATTCCGAGTTGATCGCTCGTTGCCGATTTTCGCAACGGAGCGATTAAGGCTAAAATGCGCATGGTACACAGTGCGCATGCGCTAAGTATTTTAGCTCAAAACTTAGTAGATTTACTCACGTCCGAACTAAGAATTTCCACCGTTGAAGTGATCGGAGTGTGATTGACAGGAAGTGGGTGTTTCTGGGCGGAAACTGACCGTTTTCTGGGAGTGTGCGGAAAAACGCAGGCGTGTCAGGGAAAAACGCGGGAGTGTCTGGAGAAATGGGGGAGTGGCTGGCCGAACGCAGGGCGTGTTTGTGACGTCAAACCAGGAACGAAACGGCCTGAGCTGATCGCAATCTGTGAGTAGGTCTGGAGCTACTCAGAACCTGCTAAGAATTTTCTATTCGCAATTCTGCTAATCTTTCGTTCGCTATTCTGCTAAGCTAAGATACACTCCCAGAGGGCGGCGGTCTAGCGTGTGCAATGCTGCTAAAATCTGCTAGCGAGCGAACAACTCGGAATGACCCCCTCAGTGAGAGTAGGAGTTCAAGAGCAAAACTTGCTTCAATTAGGAGTACATTGGATTTTCTGGCTTGATACATTGTCTCCTAAAGGCTTAAATGGGTAGTTAGGGCAACAATGTTACTTATACATCCATAACTCTACAGTTGTATTTTCCATCTATTGGTATCTGCTTTAAGATTTACAGAATAATAATTTCTTGATGTCTGTGTTTTATCAAATATATTTTATATGACGGTATTTGGTTACTATGCAGTTTTATTTGTGCAGCGAAAGTAGTAGCTGTGGACTTTGCAGTCAAATTGTGGCCACTGTAAATTATAACTAGTCTTTCAGAATATATTTAGCATATGGCTTATTATAATAATATCTAGTGTGAATTGAAGCAAAATACTATATCTAATGTATTGTACACCATTAAGGGAGTGCGCATGCCAGCATATCAGGAATACCTGATTTTATGTTTTGCTAAGCAAATTTGTTTTGTCTCCACCGTAGGGGTATGCAAACTGTTTGGTGCAGGGTTTGTCACATTTTGATGATGTCAGAATACCAGCAGTCAGTTGGAGAATGGACATGCACTCATTGGTGTTTGGTAGCTTTTTAAGGTAAGACTGTTTTGTATATTGTTGTACCCTGATGAAAGAATGAAATATAATTCTGAAACATTGATAAATGAAAGCTGGACCTGTACACAGTTTATTAAGATGTCTCTCTACAGAGAGAGTAATTTGGAAGGCACCAGATTGCATGGTACAATTGACCAGTGGACTGCCGGTACATTGAACATATCTAAATATATTAATACCAGAAGGATGATTTTTATTAGTGACATATTTTTATGATGCCATTGTCTGAGCAGGGCACATCGTATACCAAATTAAAAGAAAAATATTGGCATTGTAATTAGTTGCTTTATTTCCGAGTTATGAGTAAAAATGACCAACTGCCATTTTAAATGCAATACGATTATGCTCTGGAAAATGTGACAATTTGTGAACTCTCCCTATGCACCTGCTGGGAAACCTGGAACATGTGACCAGCTGGTTGGTCTGGAAACTGTGACAGTTATGTGCAGCCACCCACTAAGCAGTTATTTTTTCAAAATGTGACTCCTAAGGTAGTTAAAAGGGGCTATAATGTTGTGCCCACCAAACCTTTGCCTGGTTGACACTGGGCAAATCAACTAGTTATAAATAAATGTTTGCTATTTTACTTTTGGTGACGGACATTATGCTATGATTACGGGACCAGAACGTCAGTGTGATTGACTGAACTATGAAGGGGGGGTATTCGGTAGCAGTCGCTACTGAGATGCGATCGCACCCCACAATACACATGGACCACATCTCAGTTATGCAACTGCAGGTTCGGGGCAGCCGTTTGACATCACACGCGGCCACTGCGGCCCGGAAAATGGCCGCTCTACGCCTTCCTTTGCAGCCTGGCAGCGGAGGCAGGGGCATCCATATATCAGCGAAGCGATCGCAATTGAATAGCAATCGCATTGCTACCGGGCGGCCCTCAGCATGCAATTTTATCATTAGCAGTTTTGCAATCTTAGCAAAACTGCTAATGAAGCTGAATGGAGTCCTATGTTGCTAGGAAATAAATATGCTGTTTAACTGCTTAAAGAGTGCGTGCCCTGCTTAACAATATATATGTGGAATTTAATATGTAGATGACTGGTGTTCACCCGAGGTGTTAAGAGGAGCACCACAGCAGTTGGTTGCCTTTAACTGTGAGTACATTGGAGTCTAAGGGGTATATGCAATTTCCGGCGAATCGCGGCAATTTTTCGCCCGTTTTTTAATTCGACACAATTCGACCATCGAATTCCGGTAGGTGGGTGCCGGATTTCAACATATTCAATAAAAAACGGATTCGACAGTCCCGCTGTCGAAAAACGGCCGATTTGACGGATTTTGATTAGATATTAAAAAATGTTAAAAAAAATGGAAAAAACCCGAAAAAAGTTGCGTGGGGTCCCCCCTCCTAAGCATAACCAGCCTCGGGCTCTTCGAGCCGGTCCTGGTTCTAAAAATCTGGGGGGAAAACTGACAGGGGATCCCCCATATTTTTAAAACCAGCACCGGGCTCTGCGCCTGGTGCTGGTGCAAAAAATACGGGGGACAAAAAGAGTAGGGGTCCCCCATATTTTTTACACCAGCATCGGGCTCCACTAGCTGGGTAGATAATGCCACAGCCGGGGGTCACTTTTATACAGCGCCCTGCTGCAGTGGCATTAAATACGCAACTAGTCACCCCTGGCCGGGGTACCCTGGAGGAGTGGGGACCCCTTCAATCAAGGGGTCCCCCCCTCCAGCCACCCAAGGGCCAGGGGTGAAGCCCGAGGCTATCCCCGCCATCCAAGGGCTGTGGATGGGGGGCTGATAGCCTTTTGAAAAATGAAAGAATATATTTTTTTCCAGTAGTACTACAAGTCCCAGCAAGCCTCCCCCGCAAGCTGGTACTTGGAGAACCACAAGTACCAGCATGCGGGAGAAAAACGGGCCTGCTGGTACCTGTAGTTCTACTGAAAAAAAAATACCCAAATAAAAACAGGACACAGACACCGTGAAAGTAAAAGTTTATTTCATACATGCCGACACATACATATTTACCTATGTTGACACTCCGACACTGGCCACAACCCCCTCATCAGTGAAGAATCCGGGGTACCTGTGAAAAAAATTATATTCACCTGATCCAGTGTCCGGTCTTTTATTATAATCCACGTACTTGGCAAAAAAAAAAAAAAACTAACACCCAGACCAGGCGGACTGAAAGGGGTCCCATGTTTACACATGGGACCCCTTTCCCCAAATGCAGAGACCCCCCGTGACTCCTGTCACAGAAAGGTCCCTTCAGCCAATCAGGAAGCGCCACTTCGTGGGACTCACCTGATTGGCTCTGCGCGTCTAAGCTTAGACGCGCATTGCACAGCCCCCTCTATTACTTTCAATGGTGGGAACTTTGCGGTCAGCGGTGAGGTCACCCGCGGTCAGCGGCTGACCGCGGGTAACCCCACCGCTGACCGCAAAGTTCCCACCATTGAAACTAATGGAGGGAGCTGTGCGATGAGCTGTCTGCCAGCTCAGACGCGCATACAGCCAATCAGGAGAGTGCCACGAAGTGGCGCTTCCTGATTGGCTGAACGGACCTTTCTGTGACAGGAGTCACGGGGGGTCTCTGCATTCGGAGAAAGGGATCCCATGTGTAAACATAGGACCCCTTTCAGTCCGCCTGGTCCGGGTGTTCGTTTTTTTATTTTGACAAGTACGTGGATTATAAAAAAAGATCCGGACTCTGGTTTTTGGTGAGTATAAATTTTTTTGCAGGTACCCCGGTTTCTTCACTGACGAGGGGGTCGTGGCCAGTGTCGGAGTGTCAACATAGGTAAGTATGTGTGTCGGCAGGTGTGAAATAAAGTTTTACTCTCACGGTGTGCGTGTCCTGTTTTTATTTGGGTTTTTTTTTCAGTAGAACTACAGGTACCAGCAGTTTTTCTCCCGCATGCTGGTACTTGTGGTTCTCCAAGTACCAGCTTGCGGGGGAGGCTTGCTGGGACTTGTAGTACTACTGGAAAAAACAATACTCTTTCATTTTTCAAAAGGCTATCAGCCCCCCATCCGCAGCCCTTGGATGGGGGGGACAGCCTCGGGCTTCACCCCTGGCCCTTGGGTGGCTGGGGGGGACCCCTTGATTGAAGGGGTCCCCACTCCCCCAGGGTACCCCGGCCAGGGGTGACTAGTTGCGTATTTAATGCAACGGCCGCAGGGCGCTGTATAAAAGTGACCCCCATCTGTGGCATTATCTACCCAGCTAGTGGAGCCCGATGCTGGTGTAAAAAATACGGGGGACCCCTACTCTTTTTGTCCCCCGTATTTTTTGCACCAGCACCAGGCGCAGAGCCCGGTGCTGGTTTTAAAAATACGGGGGATCCCCTGTCAGTTTTTTCCCCGGATTTTTAGAACCAGGACCGGCTCGAAGAGCCCGAGGCTGGTTATGCTTTGGAGGGGGGATCCCACGCATTTTTTTTTCTGATTTTTACCCCATTCCATTTAAAAAATATATATATATATATATATATATATATATATATATATATATATATTTTTTTTTTTTTAAATATATAAATAATACGTGTGCCTCCTAAATAGACAAACCATGTACCTAATCCCTTCTAATATAAATAGATATGCTATTACCAATAAAAAAAACACCAAAAAAAACATGTTTTTAAATTTTTTTATTAGATTCCGCCAGCAAAGTGTTGCGGATTGAAAATGACGAATTTACTGTCTAAAAACACTGTTGTCGAATTTACAATCTTCAATTGAATATACTTTTGTCGAATTGCCGCATTTGTACCATTCCAGAAATGTCGAATTTGACAAATGTCGAATTTCAAAAAGTCGAATTTGGAAAGTCCGTTTTTTGACGAAAAGTACTGAATTGCATTGTCGGGAAAAAAAATTTGGCCAAAATGTCCCGTTTTTCAACATTATCGGGAATTCGACCGCAATTGCATATACCCCTAAGTTTATATATATAAAAGTAGTAGAACTCGGCGCCTTCAGTGTTCAAGCAATCCTCAACAATGATACATATATGCGTACCGACAATAAGAATAATTCCAGCTCATAGCAGTGTTTTTCATCCCTCTCCTCTGCTTGTCCTTCCTAACGCCCAATACTTGATAAAGAAATATAGTTGTTTCTAGAACAAAATGATAAAGTAACTAGTGCTCACATGCAAATAAAAAAGAGCTGGCTCTTCAGCATCTACACCACAAATAAGGCACCAGTGTCAAATAGCACTACACTGTGCCACAACTCCACAAATGCAAAAAAAAAGGACAAAGTGCACATGCAGGTAATGGACTCGTGTGAATGTGTGTGTGTACACATATGACTTACAGAATTATATAGATAGCGCTCTTAGCTGATCTACAGGGACCAGAGCCCATAATGAATTGGCAGGGCTCCAGCTATGGTGTGTGACAATAGCCGGTGGGTCAGACTTATGAGATTCAGCATTCACTGGTGGGTCCCATCTCACAGCCCAGCGGAAGCTGCACTGTCACTTGCTGCAGCTTCCGGCTGTGTGGTACCAGGTGGGAGCTGTCCTGTCTCCTATTGCATTTGTCAGCAGGGCTCCTGGAACAGAGACAATTAACTCTGCAGCGAATGTGCTGCAGAGCTTCGTTTGAAGAGCAGCGTTCACACTTACATGCAGGTGCCCCATCATAGCTTGGAGCCCGGAGACAATGCCTCTGGGAGTTATGCATTTGTGTCTTACTCAGATTCAGGTCCTAAATGCTAATATCAAAGTCACTTCCCTCTATAAGGTGCTCGGACCCCAACAGCTGCACAGTGTCTGACTAGATTGGAATAATTTTGGTGTGAAACAAGATGACAGGACCAATGCAGTGCTTTTTAGGATTTATTTTTTATTCATTAACAGTTCATGTTTGCTGTTTGATTGTAGGATCATCTGAAGGACTTCTCTGCTGGGGAGGAGGGCCCTGACAATTTTGGCAGTCCCGGGCCCCACAATTTCTGATGGCAGCCCTGTGTATTTAACTTGTGCCTCCGGTCCCCCCTTTTATAATATACTTGTGCAAATCATCATATCCTATCTTCAGGCGAGTGAAACTGATGTCTTCTATGACAGGATATCAGTGCCAGGATATCTATGATCCCTTGGTGTAACGCTGGCATAAATGATTGGTATGGGGACTATGTGGAAAATAATCTGTACCAAGGCCATACTATTGATTATCCGTGTATGTACGAGTTGAATAAATCTACGTATTGAGAGGTCATGTTACCTTTTTATAATCACCCGTGTGTGTGTGTGTGTGTGTGTGTGTGTGTGTGTGTGTGTGTGTGTGTGTATATATATACCCCTTGAAGAAGTCTGGTGTGATGAAACGCGTTGGGCTCCCTGCAGTGACCCCCTTGCCTATTTTAAAAGCTAAGTCCTTACCTTTATAATTTTTTTACCTAATTTTTTACCTGAGTTATTTTAATTCCTTTCTCTGGAAATTTTATGTATTTTACTTATAAATATATGTGCTATTAAACTGTTTGTTCAAATTTTATATTTTTTGGCTTATAAATCTTAGAATTCAGTACATTCACACAACATTGGTCGCCGGTACCCTTATCCCCCCACTGTGTGTATATATATATATATATATATATATATATATATATATATATATATAATGGAAGAGTATTACGAGTTTAAGGAGGGCTGGTAGGCTCCACTTGAACTCCTGCCGACTGGTAGACACGCTGACAAGTTGGGGAAGTAAATTCCAGATGGAGTGGGAAGATGTAATCAGAGAGGGAGCAAGGTGACAATCAAAGAAAGAATGGACAGGGTGAGAGGGAGGGAGGACTGAGATGAAGTCAGAGATGTGGGAGGGCAAGGAGTGATTTAGGTGTCTATTTACTAAGCCTTGGATGGAGATAAAGTGGACGGAGATAAAGTACCAGCCAACCGGCTCCTAACTGTCATTTTTCAAACTCAGCTTGTGATATGGCAGTTAGGAGCTGATTGGCTGGTACTTTATCTCTGTCTACTTTATCTACATCCAAGGCTTAGTAAATAGACCCCTAAGTGCTTGAAGGTGATGGACCTAGATTCTGTAGTGGAAGGGGAGCCAGTTTCAATAGAAGGGAGATAGAATTAGAATGTGATAGGAAAATGAGGTGAACAGCTGCATTGAGGACAGATTTGAGAGGGGGGAGAGGAAAATCAGGGAGTAAGAGATTACAATAGTTCATGCGGAGATGAGGATCTGAATAAGAGCTTTAGAAGCCTCCGGTTTCAAGAAGGATCTGTTCCGTAAGAGATTAGAGAGGTAAAAGTTGTAAGATTTAGAGACAGTAGAATGTGAGGGGTGAAGTAGAGAAAGTAATCAAGGATGACGCCAAGGCAGTGTTCTTGGGGTAAAGCAGAACGAGAATAATGTTGGTGACAGAGAAAGTGAGAATAGTGGGAACAGTGACCCTGGAGGGGTGAAAGAGCTCAGTCTTGGACATGTTGACCTTAAGAATGTGCTGGGACATCCAGGAGAGACAGTGAGAGGTGAGAGCAAGATTGGAGGGGGAGAGGTCCTAGGAGGAGAAACAGATTTGTGTATCAACATCACATAGGTGGCATTGCAAACCTAAATAGTTGATGAAGTCACCAAGGGAGGTTGTGTAGAGAGAGAAGGAAATTGTGAGCCAAGGATCTAAACTTGGGGAATACCAATAGGAAGGGAAAGTATTGTTGGAGTTAGACAGAAATGGAGTTGCCGGAAATGTTGGAAGGCATTCATGAGAGTGTAGAGTCAAGGAGTCTCAAGGAATGAATGGCTTGAAGAAAGAGGATGGGCGACCACGACAAGGGCAGGTGATAGGTCACGATGATAAGAATGGATGGGATAATAACCCTTAATGAAAAAATAATAATAATAATATGATGTGTACCTATAAATATATATATATCATCGTGTGTTGTATGTTCTGTCCTTTTGCTTGAAAATGGATTCAAATATCCGAAAGGTCGCATTTATCTGGTGTTCCAGTTGTGGCTTCATTCGACCTGTGGCATGCTGTATTCTTTGGTGGAGTGCTTCGTTTTTGGAAATATATATATATATATATATATATATATATATATATATATATATATATATATATATATATATATATATATATATATATATATATATATATATATATATAGAAAAGCAGAGAAAAGGAAGGCGCACAAATGAGCAAAGTTTGAAATCTTTACTAATAAAAAAGTAAAAGCTCACATACATCGAGGTAAAATAGTACCGGCTCCCTCCTCCAAAACCCCACAGGAAACGTCTCCGGATCGCGCCCAGCAGTGTTTCAGACAGGGGAACTCTTAGCGGTTTGCATTCAGCATTCAGAGCATGCGGCCGCTCGTTCAGTATTTGGTGTAGACACCTACACCAAGTACTGAACGAGCGGCCGCATGCTCTGTGACCGAGTGCTTGGATGAAAGCACAGCTGAATGCAAACCGCTAAGAGTTCCCCTGTCTGAAACACTGCTGGGCGCGATCCGGAGACATTTCCTGTGGGGTTTTGGAGGAGGGAGCCGGTACTATTTTACCTCGATGTATGTGAGCTTTTACTTTTTTATTAGTAAAGATTTCAAACTTTGCTCATTTGTGCGCCTTCCTTTTTTCTGCTTTTCCACATGTACCTAGCCGGCGGATCGGCTTTTCAGGAATTGTCAGCACGTACACCGATAAAAAGAAAGGACTGATTATTTGAATTTGGACTGAGAGTAATATCCTATGCGCAGTTAACAACTGTGGTAAATATATATATATATATATATATATATATATATATATATATATATATATATATATGGATGTGGTGTAGACCTAATTCTGCGCTAATGAATGAGCTTCAACCTTAAGACGTACCCTCTGTTAGCTGGGGTACTGAGGTAGGATACAAGAAACAAAAAAATGTCTAAGGGAGCTGTGTAATTGTAACTTTAGATGTAGGTTCTTTTCCAAGATTATTTGACCACAGAATCATTAAAATAAATTTATTCACATATTGTCCTTGAACAGTACATTTGCAGTGAGTAATGTGTACCTGACAAAGTTTAAAATACAGACTTTGATACACAACCTGACATAAAAATTCTAAATGAATTCATCCAATGATGTCTTTCAATTAATGTCTGATGTTCTCACATCTGAACCTCAACCCAACGTGTTTCGTCCCAAAGGACTTCAACAGGGGTTCATATCAATAGATGTTGAAAGGGCTCTATGGGATCAATGAATCAGGCCAATATAAAATGTCATAAAAGGATCTCAATGCTGTATTCTCTACCAGTTATAACCACAACTATGTTGGTCAGGCTTTGTGGTCTGACAGGCTCTCCAGAACAGCAGTCTGACTGCTGTTCTGGAGAGCCTGTCAGACCACAAAGCCTGACCAACATAGTTGTGGTTATAACTGGTAGAGAATACAGCATTGAGATCCTTTTATGACATTTTTATATTGGCCTGATTCATTGTCCAATACGGACGAATTCAACGCTCTTGTTGTGTTATTTCCATACTGATATCCCTGTGGGAACAGCATTACTGATAAATCGGTTATTGATCCCATAGAGCCCTTTCAACATCTATTGATATGAACCCCTGATGAAGTCCTTTGGGACGAAACGCGTTGGGTGGAGGTTCAGATGTGAGAACATCAGACATTAATTGAAAGACATCATTGGATGAATTCATTTAGAATTTTTATGTCAGGTTGGGTATCAAAGTCTGTATTTTAAACTTTGTCAGGTACACATTACTCACTGCAAATGTACTGTTCAAGGACAATATGTGAATAAATTTATTTTAATGATTCTGTGGTCAAATAATCTTGGAAAAGAACCTACATCTAAAGTTACAATTACACAGCTCCCTTAGACATTTATTTGTTTCTTGTATCCTACCTCAGTACCCCAGCTAACAGAGGGTACGTCTTAAGGTTGAAGCTCATTCATTAGCGCAGAATTAGGTCTACACCACATCCATATATATATATATATATATATATATATATATATTTACCACAGTTGTTAACTGCGCATAGGATATTACTCTCAGTCCAAATTCAAATAATCAGTCCTTTCTTTTTATCGGTGTACGTGCTGACAATTCCTGAAAAGCCGATCCGCCGGCTAGGTACATGTGGAAAAGCAGAAAAAAGGAAGGCGCACAAATGAGCAAAGTTTGAAATCTTTACTAATAAAAAAGTAAAAGCTCACATACATCGAGGTAAAATAGTACCGGCTCCCTCCTCCAAAACCCCACAGGAAATGTCTCCGGATCGCGCCCAGCAGTGTTTCAGACAGGGGAACTCTTAGCGGTTTGCATTCAGCTGTGCTTTCATCCAAGCACTCGGTCACAGAGCATGCGGCCGCTCGTTCAGTACTTGGTGTAGGTGTCTACACCAAATACTGAACGAGCGGCCGCATGCTCTGAATGCTGAATGCAAACCGCTAAGAGTTCCCCTGTCTGAAACACTGCTGGGCGCGATCCGGAGACGTTTCCTGTGGGGTTTTGGAGGAGGGAGCCGGTACTATTTTACCTCGATGTATGTGAGCTTTTACTTTTTTATTAGTAAAGATTTCAAACTTTGCTCATTTGTGCGCCTTCCTTTTTTCTGCTTTTCCACATGTACCTAGCCGGCGGATCGGCTTTTCAGGAATTGTCAGCACGTACACCGATAAAAAGAAAGGACTGATTATTTGAATTTGGACTGAGAGTAATATCCTATGCGCAGTTAACAACTGTGGTAAATATATATATATATATATATATATATATATATATATATATATATATATATATATATATGGATGTGGTGTAGACCTAATTCTGCGCTAATGAATGAGCTTCAACCTTAAGACGTACCCTCTGTTAGCTGGGGTACTGAGGTAGGATACAAGAAACAAAAAAATGTCTAAGGGAGCTGTGTAATTGTAACTTTAGATGTAGGTTCTTTTCCAAGATTATTTGACCACAGAATCATTAAAATAAATTTATTCACATATTGTCCTTGAACAGTACATTTGCAGTGAGTAATGTGTACCTGACAAAGTTTAAAATACAGACTTTGATACACAACCTGACATAAAAATTCTAAATGAATTCATCCAATGATGTCTTTCAATTAATGTCTGATGTTCTCACATCTGAACCTCAACCCAACGTGTTTCGTCCCAAAGGACTTCAACAGGGGTTCATATCAATAGATGTTGAAAGGGCTCTATGGGATCAATGAATCAGGCCAATATAAAATGTCATAAAAGGATCTCAATGCTGTATTCTCTACCAGTTATAACCACAACTATGTTGGTCAGGCTTTGTGGTCTGACAGGCTCTCCAGAACAGCAGTCTGACTGCTGTTCTGGAGAGCCTGTCAGACCACAAAGCCTGACCAACATAGTTGTGGTTATAACTGGTAGAGAATACAGCATTGAGATCCTTTTATGACATTTTTATATTGGCCTGATTCATTGTCCAATACGGACGAATTCAACGCTCTTGTTGTGTTATTTCCATACTGATATCCCTGTGGGAACAGCATTACTGATAAATCGGTTATTGATCCCATAGAGCCCTTTCAACATCTATTGATATGAACCCCTGATGAAGTCCTTTGGGACGAAACGCGTTGGGTGGAGGTTCAGATGTGAGAACATCAGACATTAATTGAAAGACATCATTGGATGAATTCATTTAGAATTTTTATGTCAGGTTGGGTATCAAAGTCTGTATTTTAAACTTTGTCAGGTACACATTACTCACTGCAAATGTACTGTTCAAGGACAATATGTGAATAAATTTATTTTAATGATTCTGTGGTCAAATAATCTTGGAAAAGAACCTACATCTAAAGTTACAATTACACAGCTCCCTTAGACATTTATTTGTTTCTTTTATATATATATATATATATATATATATATATATATATATATATATATATATGTGTGTGTGTGTGTGTGTGTGTGTGTGTGTGTGTGTGTGTGTGTGTGTACATAGAGTTGATGTGATTTACTATTATATTATATTTCCAATTATATTTAACCTTGTTACTTTCCTTTAATAAGACTGCACAGGTACTTTAATTGTTGAAAAATAACATTTGATGCAGAGACATTAGTTACAGCCAGGTATCTGTGATAGCTGTTCACTTGTACATTAATATTTTATTTGTGTAATTGCTCCCAGGAGAATGCACCAAAAGGGGATGTGAATATATTTGCATATGCAAACATGGTAATAGACCGAAGCACATTTCTCTTTTAACCAGGTGAACTGGAAACCAATCACTCTTAAGTAAAAGTGAAATGAATATCAAAGTGCTCATTAAAATAAAACTGTGTGTTCTGAGCTCTACGTTTTAAAGGAAATGATCAGTTATGATGATGCTACTGACAGCAGCTGCGTATTTCACTTCTGTGAAACACTGCAGATTCGTGTGATTACAAGACCAACCTACAGTATGTAATGCATTGCCATTTATTCCTGTATAACATTGACATTCTTTGGGCCTAATACTGAGTTGGGAGTAAAGCAAAAAAGCGTAAGTTACTGTGTACCTGGACAAACCATGGGCCTAATTCAGACCTGATCGCAGCAGCAAAATTGTTCTCTAATGGGCAAAACCATGTGCAGTACAGGTGGGCAGATATAACATATGCAGAGAGAGTTAGATTTGGGTGGGGTGTGTTTAAACTGAAATCTAAATTGCAGTGTAAAAATAAAGCAGCCAGTATTTACCCTGCACAGAAACAAAATAACTCACCCACATCTAACTCTCTCTGCACATATTATATCTGCCCCCTGCAGTGCACGTGGTTTTGCCCATTAGAGAGAACAATTTTGCTGCTGCGATCAGGTCTGAATTAGGCCCCATGTTGCAGTGCAAGGGATGCATATACATTTATGTATTTTTGCATGCAGTGTAAATACTGGCTGCTTTTGCATGAAGCCAACAAATGGTGGACAGCTTTTTTTTTGACACTGCAATCGAGATTTGAGTTTGGTTACGCCCCTTTAAACTCTAAATTTCTCTGCACATTTTAATTCTGCCCCACCTGCTGTGCAACATGATTTTTCCAAGGTGCTGCGTTCATTGCTCTGTTTTGCATCACACCCAACTCATAATCAGGCCCTTTATCTCAGAGGCCAGTTCTCTGTGGGGGCGTTCCTTAGGGACATTAAAAATATTGGATGAGCAACATGCCTCCTGACAGTCCTGGTTTTTGCCCACTGTTTCATTGTCCCACCCACGGGCCACAGTGTCCCACGGTTGGGGGGGAGGTTAATAGATGACATGCATATATACTACCGAAGCACTGGGCAAACCCCCTGCATGATAAGAAACAGGGGTATGACACACAATCACTTCCACAAAACGTTTAGAACTGGGGGGGGGGGGGGGGATATGAAGTCATATTCGGGTGTTGTGGTATGCACACCCGAATATGACTTCGTAATCTAATACAAAGGGAAGATAAATTATATGAACATCCTTTAAAAGACGTGGTGAAGGTTTTGCACAAATCTATATCCCAAAAACTAAGTCACTCGGGTGTAGTGTGACTTGTTGTAAACCTACTACACTATTGTATTGTATTATTTTACATGTACCATCTCCAATGAGAGTGGAAGAAAAGATCTTCGATTGAGAGATAGAGAGAACCATCCTCTATAGCAGTGATTTTCAACCTTTCTCAACTCGCGGCACGCCTAACAAGACTTTAAATTCCCAAGGCACGCTATCAGTTACCCACGGGGGGAAAAAACACATTGGCTCCCACAGATATCAAATACATTGGCCTCGACATTTATCAAGCACATTGGCCCCCACAGGTATAAATCAAACACACTGCCACCCCATACATTACCCAGGCTCACCATCACTATCTGAACTCATACCCATATATGTGAATATTCTGCTTAATGTCTGCATGTTCTGTATTTGTTTTCACCCACTCCTATCTGTAGGTTTTGCAAAAAGTGTTTTGCACTATAGTTGTCTGTATGTTCTGCATTATAATCTGTATCATGTTTCCACCCCCATCTATACAGTATGTCCAGTATTATGTGCCTGAAACCCCCCTCCCTCTGTATTGCCAGTGATGTGCCCCTTAATATGGTGCAGTGATGTGCCAGCTCCCCACTGTACTCTCAATAGTGTGGTCCCCCTGTTGTATTTATATTAGTGAATGCTCCTTCTCCCCCTCCGTTTTCCCAGTACTGCGTCTCCCCCCCTCCCCATGTATGGCCATTAATGTGCTTCTCCGGCCCTTCAAACTCCCTGCCTACCCCAGGTAACTTACCTTGTTCTGCTCTGTCTTGACAGCCTGTACCCTACTTCACACTTAAACTCACTAGACGCGCGGGTCTCTTCTCTTCTGCGACAGCACGGCGGCAAACATTAGGCATCAGCGTCGTGCTATGACGTCTGCACGACACTGCTCAGGGGATAGAATTGACTACGGAGCGGGGAGCGGGCTACCCCTCCCCTTACATTCCAGAACTGCTTCCTTTATGGCGCGGAGGTCGCCGGCAGCGTCTCATTAGTAATGAAGCTAGTAGTTCCGCCACTGGGTGGAGCACTGTGCAAGGCATCTCTGGTGGCCGGTGAGCAGCAGGCTGCGGCACACCTGACAACCGCTGGCGGCACACTAGTGTGCCGCGGCACAGCGGTTGAAAAACGCTGCTCTATAGGATTCCTTTATCCAAGGGAAGTTTTTTATTTTTTATTTGGCGCTTGATGTTATGTGTTGACTTATACTGTATATATATTCTCAATTTGTTAGAGAGTGGTGTTCTCTCTGTAGCTACACATTTTTCAGCAGCCAGGTGCGCCTGTAATAGATCCACTCCGTTTTTTTCTATTAGACTATCTTGCAGCTGATGGCACATATCCACCCCGAAAATGGCCATGACACGCCTGCATTTTGCCAACCATTCCTCGTTAATTCCTGGACATCTACAAACGTCAATCACTTTGCAATGTAAACTTCATTGCGATTGCAGCACATGCGCAGTTTGCCGATAATCCCTTCTTTGCACGATAATTGGCCAGTGCATACAAGCAAGAATTAGGCCCCATGTCAGCAAGCAGTTGTTGACGTTGCAATGTGTGTGAGTAGTGTCCGTATCAGTATGCATTGTGTGACAGTGTCAGTAAGCTATGTGTGACAGTAGTGTTTTTATCAGTAAGCTGTGCATGGCAATGCATGTGTCAGTAAACTGTGCATGACAGTGTGCTTGTCAGTAAGCAGTGTTTGACATTGTCCATATCCATAAGCAGTGTGTGACGGTGTCCGTATCAGTAAGCACTGTGTGTGGCATTGTCCATATCAGTAAGCAGTGTGTGACAGCGTCTACATCAGTAAGCAGTGTGTGACGGTGTCCAAATCAGTAAGCAGTGTGTGACGGTGTCCATATCAGTAAGCAGTGTGTGACGGTGTCCATATCAGTAAGCAGTGTGTGACGGTGTCCATATCAGTAAGCAGTGTGTGACGGCGTCCATATCAGTAAGCAGTGTGTGACGGAGTCCATATCAGTAAACTGTGTGTGACGGTGTCCATATCAGTAAGCAGTGTGTGACGGTGTCCATATCAGTAAACTGTGTGTGACGGTGTCCATGTCAGTAAGCAGTGTGTGACAGTGTCCATATCAGTAAGCAGTGTGTGACGGTGTCCATATCAGTAAACTGTGTGTGACGGTGTCCATATCAGTAAGCAGTGTGTGACGGTGTCCATATCAGTAAGCAGTGTGTGACGGTGTCCATATCAGTAAGCAGTGTGTGACGGTGTCCATATCAGTAAGCAGTGTGTGACGGCGTCCATATCAGTAAACTGTGTGTGACGGCGTCCATATCAGTAAGCAGTGTGTGACGGCGTCCATATCAGTAAGCAGTGTGAGACGGCGTCCATATCAGTAAGCAGTGTGTGACGGCGTCCATATCAGTAAACTGTGTGTGACGGTATCCATATCAGTAAGCAGTGTGTGACGGTGTCCATATCAGTAAGCAGTGTGTGACGGTGTCCAAATCAGTAAACTGTGTGTGACGATGTCCATATCAGTAAGCAGTGTGTGACGGCGTCCAGATCAGTAAGTAGTGTGTGACGGCGTCCATATCAGTAAGCAGTGTGTGACGGTGTCCATATCAGTAAGCAGTGTGTGACGGCGTCCATATCAGTAAGTAGTGTGTGACGGCGTCCATATCAGTAAGCAGTGTGTGACGGCGTCCATATCAGTAAGCAGTGTGTGACGGCGTCCATATCAGTAAGCAGTGTGTGACGGCGTCCATATCAGTAAGCAGTGTGTGACGGAGTCCATATCAGTAAGCAGTGTGTGACGGCGTCCATATCAGTAAACTGTGTGTGACGGTGTCCATATCAGTAAGCAGTGTGTGACGGTGTCCATATCAGTAAACTGTGTGTGACGGTGTTCATATCAGTAAGCAGTGTGTGACGGTGTCCATATCAGTAAACTGTGTGTGACGGTGTCCATATCAGTAAACTGTGTGTAACGGTGTCCATATCAGTAAGCAGTGTGTGACGGCGTCCATATCAGTAAGCAGTGTGTGAAGGCGTCCATATCAGTAAGCAGTGTGTGACGGTGTCCATATCAGTAAACTGTGTGTGACGGTGTCCATATCAGTAAGCAGTGTGTGACGGTGTCCATATCAGTAAGCAGTGTGTGACGGTGTCCATATCAGTAAGCAGTGTGTGACGGTGTCCATATCAGTAAGCAGTGTGTGACGGTGTCTATATCAGTAAGCAGTGTGTGACGGTGTCCATATCAGTAAGCAGTGTGTGACGGTGTCCATATCAGTAAGCAGTGTGTGACGGTGTCCAAATCAGTAAGCAGTGTGTGACGGTGTCCAAATCAGTAAGCAGTGTGTGACGGTGTCCAAATCAGTAAGCAGTGTGTGACGGTGTCCATATCAGTAAACTGTGCGTGACAGTGTCCATATCTGTAAGCAGTGTGTGACTGTGGGCCTAATTCAGACTTGATCACTGTGCTGCAAATTTGTAGAGGTCTGCGATCAGATAGTCGCCGCCCAGGGAGAGGGAAAACTTTGTGCAAGTGTGTGAATGCATACGTATGCTGTGCGAAAACTTTGCCAGGCAGCAGACATCTGCAAATCCATTCGCAACTCACTCACCATCAAATGCTTTTTCCAGTCTGTGCAGTCTGTGCGTAGCCCAAGACTCCAGTGCGATAGAATCAGGCTGATCGGGGCCGGACCTGACGTCACTCATCCTCCCTGAAAATGCTTGGGCACACCTGCATTTTTCCTGACACTCCCAGAAAACGGGCAATCACCTTGCGTAGGCGGTGCGCTCTAAATTTTCGCACCATTCTGTCACTGTTTGGTGTTGCGCCTGCGCATTGCGGTGCATATGCATGCACAGGTGTTCGATAATTGCCCGCTGTGTGATTTCCTACAAGGCCCTGCGTCTGATTCAGTAAGCTGTGTGTGACAGCTTCCATGTCAGAAAACTATTTGTGACAGACTCAGAGGGCGACATGTTAAGAGAGCTGTTGGGCAGAGGGTGGCATATAATAGGACAGACGGAATTGTATGTCAGCTAAGTTACTTTCACCACAGGGAATCTGTTTGTACTAAAGCCATTTAGAAGTCAAACAAAAATAAGAAGTCTTGCACAGCAGTTGAAGCAGTACAATCATGGTCACAGTGCCACTAGAGAGCCAGTACGCAGTGGTGGATATCCTGCTAGGCATGTGCAGGGGAGGATCCAGAATGAAATGCAAGGGGTGCACCATGAGAGGTGGAAGTGCGAGTACCTGGAAAAGTGGGTGTGGCCACACAACAAGGGGCTTGGCCTCAAAGAAAATGCCGTATCCACGATTCAGTGGATGATGTGGAGAGGGTGATGCTTTGGAGAGGGTAACAGAAGAGAGAGGGTTTTGGGGAGATAGTGATGCAGAGGAGTGGCAGAGGGTGGGTGACGGGGAGAAATAGTGAGAGATGGAGAGGCAGTGAACCGGGAAAGGGTGATGTGGAGAGGTAGTGGGGGATACCAGGTGAAGTGGAGATGCAGTGTGTGATATATATAGGGGGCACTGGGCTGAATGGGAAGGGGGCAGTGACATGGTGGTGGATGGGGGAACACTAGGCTGGAGAAGGGGGTACACTGGGCTGAATGAGGAAGAGACATTGTGACTATACTGGGCGGGGTGGTCATTGCTGTGGGGCAGGTAAATGGGGGTAGTGGGTTTGTTGGAGGAGGGAAGGTACAAAACACTTGGTTGGCAGGGTGGGTGACTCTGGGATGGGGAGCAGTGAGACACTTTGTGATACAGGGGTAGGAGGAGTGGGGGAACACTTAGCTGAATGAGTGGGGATCACTATGACCTGACTGGCTGGGGGATTCTAGACAGGGGGAGCATTGAGATGGGCACAGTGGGCTTGAGGAGGGCACCCAGGGAATTAGCCCTACCCACTGAGTTACCACCCTATACCCCTACACTACAGTGGTGACTGACCCTTTCCCTGCTGCTTCCCAGCGCTGAAGATGTTGCCCTGCCATGGAAACGGCTGCCGGCCCTGAGATGGGCGGGGAGATGGTACTAGGGGTAGGACGAGGAGCGGACACTTTACCTGAAGAGATCCATGCAGGGCTTTCGAGAGCTCTAACGGGCCTGGGTACAGGGGTGAGTGTGATCACACAGGGAGGTGTGTCCACACACCATCCCCCAAAACATGCCAATTTTGTCTTCTGGCACGCTACACAGGGAGGCCAGGGTCAGATCCGGGAGGGAAGCATGATCAGTGCGATTGCTACCCGTCTCACATCATGCAGGGGGAGAGTGGACCTACTGCTGCAGCGACCTCTCTCCACAGTACCATTCCCTTGGAATCTTGAACAGGTTTTACAGCAGCTTCTGCACAGCCAACGGCTGCCATGCTGTGGCAACTCAGTGCCAGGCTCCCAGGTGACTGCTCCAGTTCACACACAACCTGGCGCAGAGTTCTGCTTCTACATCTGCTCAGTTCTTGGCGGGACCATGACATCAAGGGATGGGGAGAGAGACTGCTGCTGCTGGAGGGCAGGTTGAACATGGGCCCCCGCCGGGCTCAGGTAAACAGTACCCACTCTCTCCAGGATGCCAGCCGCAATGATAGGAACTTACTGTAGGAGCTGGACAGGGGGAGGATTGGAGAGTTAAGCACGCACATGCAGGAAGTGTCTGAGCGCAACAGCACTGCACCATCTCGGTGAGGGATCCAGGGAGGTCTGAGCATCCTATTCTCCTTCATAGGTGCAGTGCCTGTGTGTGTCAACTGTACACACTGTGTTACTGCACTATCAATAAAGAAAATCTCCTAAATGACAGAGGGACGTGCCTTGGTGCCACCCTCCCCATGAATCCACTATGGACATGTGCCTAGGGGTGAGCCTTGCTCCGGGGGTGGCACAGTAAGCTCACTTGCATGAGAAAGCTGCTAAGCTGATGGCCAGGCGAGGCCAGTATGACTTATATTTATTCTTTTGTAACTGGTGAGGAAGGAGGGGGCAATGGTCAGTAGATTATGGCGGAGGGGAGGGGGGAGGTTGGTGCTTCTTTGGCAGCCGGGAGGCTCCAGCATGAGGGAAACAGTGACATGGTGGAGGTAACCAATAATGTTTTGTCTAGGGGTGGCCTGAACCCTAAATTCACCCCTGCCGGTACACAGTCATTTGCGGAAAGTCATACTGTCAACATTCAGTATGTCAAATGTTTCTGCATCTCAGCATTCAGAATGTCGCCAACTTCATCATAATGTCAACATGTTGATAATGCTGATGTGTAGCATGTGGATATTGAAAATGTTTTGACATGTACAAAATGTCAACATTATGCATGTCTACCTTATGAACATAGTGTTAGGGTGTGAGTAGATTTCTTTTAGGCTCCCCTGTCGATAATCAAATGAACTCATTAATTATTTTATTATATTGTAATAATTATTATTATAGGCCTAATTCAGACCTGGTTGCTGCAGTGAGATGTGACAGCATGTCACTTTTTGATCGCCACTGCCTGATTGACAGGCAGAGGCAGTCACAGGGCGTGTTGGTGGTGTTGCGGTGGTGTTTTTTTGGGCACAGCCTGGACAACGCAGGCATGTATGGACAGTTTGTGGGGCGGGCCGCGGTGCCTGCATGACATCACACACAGCTGCTGCGACCCTAAACATGGCTAGGCTGTGTAGACAGAGAGCTACTCAGCAAGTGCAAAAGCATCGCCGCTGTGCGATGCTTACCCACATGTACGGGGAGGGGGGAGGAGGACCCGGCATGTCAGAGATTTTGATCGTAGATGTGCATTTTTTCGCACATCTACGATCAGGTCTGACATAGTCCCAGTATCAGGATATGTGCAGAGAGTGAGCGGGGACTTGGCACATGTACAGAGGGTGAGTGGAGATAGGAGCTATATGCAAGGCATTAGTGGAGACCGAGGGTATATGCAGAGGGTGAACGGGGCCTGGAGAGATGTGCAGAGGGGTATGTGGGGTACTTGGGGTATGTGTACAGAGTGAACAAGTACTGGGGAAATGTGCACTATAGACTGGGGGTATGTGCAGAGGATCTAGGGAATATTGAACCAAGCATCTTATGACTGCACATTCAAAACAAGGCACCATGAAGGTAAGACCTGTAAATTTATATGTCAGTTGTGGGGTGAGTTTTTGGGGTGCGGGTCCCCCTGACTGGCTTTGGCTGGGTCTCTCTGGGGCATCACTATTGTACAGTACCCACCTAAGCACTCTCCAACACTTGTATTGTTTATTTTTATATATGTAACAATTTCACCACATTCATTATTTCACTCTTATAACACTAATACGTGCAATTTCTGCTCTTATTTATCCTATGCTCCCTCACACTTCACTTTCTTCACTAGTGTAATGCCCTGGAGTAGCTCTGGCTGGAGGTTTTTTGGGGGTGTCCCGCTCCCTAAACTTGAACCCCGGAGATTGATAGGGACCTGCAGTATAGTGGGGTCCCGTGACAGGGGCTTCAGGCATAAATGCATTGATCAATACATGAACTAAAACTCCACTGGTTATTGTTATGCAAAAAGCCATATATTGCAAATTGTATTATTATTATTATTATTATTATTATTATTATTATTCAGTAATGTTTGTATAGTGCACTGGCACTCGTTCTCTCTCCAGGTATGTGTAGAGGCTAAGCATGGACTGAGGGTCCTTGCAGAGAGATAGAAGGGGCTGGGCAGGACTTGAGTAGAGACTTGATGAAGCAGTATATGGGTGAGTGGGAACCGGGGTGATGTGCAGGGCAGAGTGAGAATTTGGACAAGTGCAGGTGGTAGATTGAAACTAGGAAAACATGCAAAGGGTAAATGTAGACTGGGTGGATGGGACTGGGGATGTGTGCAGGAGCTGAGTGAGACTGAGGAAATGTGCAGATTGTGAGCTTGGACTGGGGAAATGTGCAGAGGTCAGAGGAACATGACAGAGCAGAGTGGGTACTGGAAGGAGCAGAGTAGGTAAATACCCCTTTCACATCGCTCAAATAACCCGGTTCTCTTACCGGGTGGGATCCAGCATTTGCGATCTGAAAGCAGCATAAGAGAGTGGGGACTGTGGATATGTGCAGGTGCTGGACCGGGCACAGCAGGTTCAATGGGAACTGTGGATTCATGATTAGAGTGAGTATGGACTGGAGATAAGTGCAGGTGGTTAGTGGTGCTGGGAACATGTGCAGGGGATAGGCAGGCAGTGCCATCTTATCTGCAGTATAGGCCCCTGGTCAAAGCAATGCACTGGGGCCCATACCCATCCTCCAGTGGTACGGTAGGGGGTGCTATCAGTGGCAGCTTTGATGCCCCATGGGCGGTAGGGTGTGTTGTATCTTCTGCTCAGCATGTAGGACCTGGAGCAGCCATTTCTGCTAATTACCCCTTTAATACACAGATGGTGGGAGATGGGGTGGGAGGGAGAACACTAAACTATAGAAGGGGTCATTGGGCTGAATGAAGGGGCCCCAGTACATGACTTCCAGGGTGGTAGGTGGTGTTTAATATGCAGGGGAGGGGTGGATAAAGGAGTGGACTTAATATTCATCATTTTTCGTTGGGAGGGCAGCTTGCTTGACTGTAAATATATCCGATACCTGGAAATAGATTTCTTAGCTTTCAATGGGATAAAAACTAGAGAGTTCCACCTTTCAGGATTGATAGAGTCAAATAACTACCTTTTAACATTAGTTATATATTAATACCGTGTAGCCGTAATGGCTGCTAAACCATGTGCACATGCTACGCACTCCGTACGCTATTTGCGTATGAAGACCTCGCACGTGGTACGCAAATAAAGTACACACGCTGTGCTGGGTGTACGGAATACCCACAGTGAGCATACACACAGACAGTAACCTTTATAAACTTTAAACACAGATTATGCTTACACTGTAACCCTTGTATGCAACACACTATGATTGAGTTTGTATTGTAAAACCTTACTACTGAAATACTGCAGCGATATAACGCTGCTTAACCTTGTTAATGTAAATGCTGTTAGAGCGATTTAGAATTCAGAAACCCTTTGTACCAGCTAGAGAGACACAGACGCCCTGCTGAGGTTCTAACACCTTATATGAACGTTCTATTTGCAAAAGAATAATACAATACAAGTCATACACTACCAATATAACATAGACTACCTAACCAGATAACTGCACATGAAATACAATAACAGTACAATAACACTTAAGAGAAAGGAGAGAGAAAGAGGAGAGGAGAGAGAGATATGGCTCACAATAACAATAAAGACAATATGATTGCTGAGAACTTACGCACAAGGGAAACAATCGCATGCGCCTCTGGATATCCAGCTCCCGATTATCAGTGATGAGAACCGTTGAAGAGAATAGTAGAATGGGAGCTGGATCAGATCGGCTTGTCTTTTTATACCCTACACACAATACAGTACAATGGTCCCTATATTCTTATTGTTCATTGGACACAGGAATTCGTCTCCGCATTATAACAAAAGGTCATAGGTTGATTCATACAGGTGGGCTGTGACTATTTCAAACTGCTCAGGTGGGTGGGAAACTAGGTTTCCCCGCCGCATGGATAATAAAGTGCAAATAATAGTAAAAGTCCATAAACTTCTTATGTCCATAACTATTCGCACGAGCGATTAATCCGCTTCAAACCAACACCGGAATATTGCTAATTAAATACTCTTCCGATGGATACTAAACACCACTGTATAACCCTTGTCTGACCCTTCGTATCAAACAAAGAGGGATCTCTTTGTCTATGAACATGCTACATTAACTAAACTTTCAGATTCTATCAAAGGGACCATAATCTACAAAATACATTATATGGTAAAAATATGTAACGATTGAGTCGCACGCTAGGCGCACATAAACTCTACCGTAAATGCGCATACCGTGCGCCTGCGGGTGCACATAACAGCGGGTATGCGTACGCACGGGAGAGCGCATGTACGCGCAGCGGGGACACGCATGAGGTGCAAATATGGTAGTGTGCATCATGATATTTTTCTGACTTTGACAGGATGTACTAGGGACTTGAGGACCAGAGTTCAGGAGCCAGAGCAATCCACCAATGAAAATATATAACTGCATACCAGGTATGTGGAGCTTGAGCAGGGACCAGCTGCTGGAAGGCATATCTCTGGTTTTGGGCATAGTAAAGACAAGCTGCCAGTGTCCACCAAAAGGAGAAAGTCTACGCTTTTGGAGTATATCCTCAGAAATACTCTAAGAGAGACAGAACCTGAGATATCTGGCTAGAAAAAGCAATTAACATGCTCATATGGGGACCACTGCTGATGTTGGATATGTCCAGTTCCAAGGGACTGAAAAAGGAGATCCTCCGCTATCAGCCTAGGGCCCTTATACTCATGGGACCCTTGGGCAACTACCCATTGAGCCCATATGAAAAGACGGCCCTGTGAGCAGGGACTGTGGATATGTGCAGGGAATAAGGAGAACTCAACAAAGCATAGGGGTGGGGGGTGGACTAGACCAATTACAGCAGAGGTAAGTGGGACTAGGGAGATGTGACGGGGTGAGTAAGTGCCCCGAGGCACTTATGACAGTGGAGCCTTCCCCCTCTTATCCCCACCTGCCCCCTGGCTATGCCAGCTATGTATGTGCCATGTAGCAGCATTATAGGCCATACCTGCAATCCAGGAGGTGAGGCCATGCCTCCCCGCAAAAACATAGAAAAAATACTAGAGGTGTGTCATTGCCCCTGTGAAATTATCGATTTATTTAGTTTTATATATAGCACAGCACATTATGCACCTCCTGATATACTCTGTGCTGCTGGGGGACCCTGCTACTTCCACTATATAACTCTCAGTGTGTGGGTTCGTGCTACCTCCATTCCCCTCCTCACATCATGTCACCGCCCCTGTCACATGCAGCCCTGTCCTGCCTAACATATTATGGGTCTCCTAATATACTGTGTTGCTGGGAAACCCTGCTCCTCTCACTATATATCTCTCAGTGTGTGGCTTCCTGCTACCTCCATTCCCCTCCTCACATCATGTCACTACCACTGTCACATGCAGCCCTGTCATCACTGACATATCATGCATGTCCTGATATAGTCTGTGCTGCTAGCCCACCCGTAGGGTTACTAGGGGTATGTTACCCCCACAGTATTTGTTCCCAGATTGTAAGGCATATGTGTACCAAGTTTGGTGTCAATTGCTCCAGGCATTCCTGAGTTATGCTGTCTGCAGAAATACTCTGTGCTGCTGCTTCACCTCTAGGAGTGCTAGGGGTGTCTTAGTACCCCCCCCTCCCCCCCAGTGTTTGTTCCCAGATTGTAGGTCATATGTGCAGAGGCAGGGGCAAACACAGGATTTTTAGGGGGGGGGGTTCCAGATATATATATATATATATATATATATATATATATATATATATATTAGTGATGAGCGGGTTCGGTTTCTCGGAAACCGAACCCCCCCGAACTTCACCCTTTTTACACGGGTCCGAGCCATACTCGGATTCTCTCGTTTGGCTCGGGTAACCCGAGCGCGCCCGAACGTCATCATCCCGCTGTCGGATTCTCGCGAGATTCGGATTCTATATAAGCAGCCGCGCGTCGCCGCCATTTTCACTCGTGCATTGGAAATGTTAGGGAGAGGACTTGGCTGGTGTCCTCTCCGTTTATTCATTGTTGAGTTGATGCAAATATTTGTGCTTGCTTATATCATTGTGGGGACTGGGGAGCAGCTTTATATTAATATAGGAGGAGTACAGTGCAGAGTTTTGCTTTTCAGTGACCACCAGTTTTATCCGTTCTCTGCCTGAAAAAAACGCTCCTTATCTGTGCTCAGTGTGCTGCATATATCTGTGCTCACACTGCTTAATTGTGGGGACTGGGGAGCAGCTGTATTATATAGCAGGAGTACAGTGCAGACTCAGAGTTTTGCTGACAGTGACCACCAGTATACGTTGTCTGCCTGAAAAACACTCCATATCTGTGCTCAGTGTGCTGCTTTATTGTGGGGACTGGGGACCACCAGTATAATATTATATAAGAGGAGTACAGTGCAGAGTTTTTCTGACCAGTGACCACCAGTATATAATATATAGCATTACGGTACAGTAGGCCACTGCTGTACCTACCTCTGTGTCGTAAAGTATACTATCCATCTACATTCTATACCTGTGGTGCATTTTAGTTTTGCAGTTTGCTGACACAGTGACCACCAGTATATATAGCAGTACGGTACGCAAGGCCACTGCTGTACCTACCTCTGTGTCGTCAAGTATACTATCCATCTACATTCTATACCTGTGGTGCATTTTAGTTTTGCAGTTTGCTGACACAGTGACCACCAGTATATATAGCAGTATGGTACGCAAGGCCACTGCTGTACCTACCTCTGTGTCGTCAAGTATACTATCCATCTAGATTCTATACCTCTGGTGCATTTTAGTTTTGCAGTTTGCTGACACAGTGACCACCAGTATATATAGCAGTACGGTACGGTTCCGGTATGAAAGATAGATAGTGTCTAGTCAGACAGTCAATAGATAGACACCATATGTTAGATGGACATTAGGTTGACAGGGTCAAAAGGTCGACAGGGTCAAAAGGTCGACATGGAAAAGATCGACAAGTCAAAAGGTCGACAGGGTCAAAAGGTCGACATGAAAATGGTCGACATGAAAAAGGTAGACACCATGTTTTTTGCATTTTTGTCGTTTGTGTGGATAGTTTAGTCATCTGGGACCCCCAATTGTAGAAAGGCATACCCTCGCGGGGCTCGCTTCGCTCGCCACGCTTCGGGCACGGTGGCTCGCTGTGCTCGCCACAAGGTTTATAACCAACTCTATGCCGACATGGATAGAGAAAGTATGAAATAATCCAAAAACATGTTACATTACAAAAAAAACATTTGTCTATCTTTTTTATGTCGACAATTTTCATGTCGACCTTTTGACCATGTCGGCCTTTTGACCCTGTCGACCTAATGTCTGTCTAATATATGGTGTCTATCTATTGACTGTCTAACTAGACACTGTCTATCTATCAAACGGATAGGGTACGGTATGCAAGGCCACTGCTGTACCTACCTCTGTGTCGTCAAGTATACTATCCATCTACATTCTATACCTGTGGTGCATTTCAGTTGTGCGCAGTATATATAGTAGTAGGCCATTGCTATTGATACTGGCATATAATTCCACACATTAAAAAATGGAGAACAAAAATGCGGAGGGTAAAATAGGGAAAGATCAAGATCCACTTCCACCTCGTGCTGAAGCTGCTGCCACTAGTCATGGCCGAGACGATGAAATGCCATCAACGTTGTCTGCCAAGGCCGATGCCCAATGTCATAGTAGAGAGCATGTAAAATCCAAAAAACAAAAGTTCAGTAAAATGACCCAAAAATCAAAATTGAAAGCGTCTGATGAGAAGCGTAAACTTGCCAATATGCCATTTACGACACGGAGTGGCAAGGAACGGCTGAGGCCCTGGCCTATGTTCATGGCTAGTGGTTCAGCTTCACATGAGGATGGAAGCACTCATCCTCTCGCTAGAAAACTGCAGTGCCACTCCTAGATGGGCCAGGTGTTTGTGTCGGCCACTTGGGTCGCTTAGCTTAGTCACACAGCTACCTCATTGCGCCTCTTTTTTTCTTTGCATCATGTGCTGTTTGGGGGAAAAAAATGTTGAAGTGCCATTCTGCCTGACACTGCAGTGCCACTCCTAAATGGGCCAGGTGTTTGTGTCGGCCACTTGTGTCGCTTAGCTTAGTCACACAGCGACCTTGGTGCGCCTCTTTTTTTCTTTGCATCATGTGCTGTTTGGGGACTATTTTTTTGAAGTGCCATCCTGTCTGACACTGCAGTGCCACTCCTAGATGGGCCAGGTGTTTGTGTCGGCCACTTGTGTCGCTTAGCTTAGCCATCCAGCGACCTCGGTGCAAATTTTAGGACTAAAAATAATATTGTGAGGTGTGAGGTGTTCAGAATAGACTGGAAATTAGTGGAAAATAAGATTTTACTCACCGGTAAATCTATTTCTCGTAGTCCGTAGTGGATGCTGGGGACTCCGTAAGGACCATGGGGAACAGACGGGCTCCGCAGGAGACAGGGCACTCTAAGAAAGAATTAGGACTACTGGTACTACAGGCTCCTCCCTCTATGCCCCTCCTCCTGACCTCAGTTAAGGAAACTGTGCCCGGAAGAGCTGACATTACAAGGAAAGGATTTTGGAATCCAGGGTAAGACTCATACCAGCCACACCAATCACACCGTATAACTTGTGATAACATACCCAGTCAACAGTATGAACAACAACAGAGCATCAGACAAACCTGATGCAACCATAACATAACCCTTATTTAAGCAATAACTATATACAAGTATTGCAGAAGAAGTCCGCACTTGGGACGGGCGCCCAGCATCCACTACGGACTACGAGAAATAGATTTACCAGTGAGTAAAATCTTATTTTCTCTAACGTCCTAGTGGATGCTGGGGACTCCGTAAGGACCATGGGGATTATACCAAAGCTCCCAAACGGGCGGGAGAGTGCGGATGACTCTGCAGCACCGAATGAGCAAACACAAGGTCCTCCTCAGTCAGGGTATCAAACTTGTAGAACTTTGCAAAGGTGTTTGAACCCGACCAAGTAGCTGCTCGGCAAAGCTGTAATGCCGAGACCCCTCGGGCAGCCGCCCAAGAAGAGCCCACCTTCCTTGTGGAATGGGCTTTTACTGATTTTGGAGGTGACAATCCAGCCGCAGAATGAGCCTGCTGAATCGTGTTACAGATCCAGCGAGCAATAGTTTGCTTTGAAGCAGGAGCACCCAGCTTGTTGGATGCATACAGGATAACCAGCGAGTCAGTTTTCCTGACTCCAGCCGTTCTGGCTACATAAATCTTCAAAGCCCTGACTACATCTAGTAACTTGGAATCCTCCAAGTCACGAGTAGCCGCAGGCACCACAATCGGTTGGTTCAAATGAAAAGATGACACCACCTTTGGCAGAAATTGCGGACGAGTCCGTAATTCTGCCCTGTCCATATGGAAAACCAGATAGGGGCTTTTACATGACAAAGCCGCCAATTCTGACATACGCCTAGCCGAAGCTAAGGCCAATAGCATGACCACTTTCCACGTGAGATATTTTAACTCCACGATCTTAAGTGGCTCAAACCAGTGAGATTTCAGGAAACTCAACACCACGTTAAGATCCCAAGGTGCCACTGGTGGCACAAAAGGGGGCTGAATATGCAGCACTCCCTTTACAAACGTCTGAACTTCAGGTAGAGAAGCTAGTTTTTTATGAAAGAAAATGGATAGGGCCGAAATCTGGACCTTAATGGACCCCAATTTTAGGCCCAAAGTCACTCCCGACTAGGAAGTGAAGGAAACGGCCAAGCTGGAATTCCTCTGTAGAGGCATTCCTGGCCTCACACCAAGCAACATATTTTCGCCGTATACGGTGATAACGTTTAGCCGTCACGTCCTTCCTAGCCTTTATCAGCGTAGGAATAACCTCATCCGGAATCCCTTTTTTCTACTAAGATCCGGCATTCAACCGCCATGCCGTCAAACGCAGCTACGGTAAGTCTTGGAACAGACAAGGTCCCTGCTGCAACAGATCCTGCCCTAGAGGCAGAGGCCCTGGGTCCTCTGTGAGCATTTCTTGCAGCTCTGGATACCAAGTCCTTCTTGGCCAATCCGGAACAATGAGTATTGTTCTAACTCCTCTTTTCCTTATGATTCTCAGCACCTTGGGTAAGAGAGGAAGAGGAGGAAACACATAAACCGACTGGAACATCCACGGTGTCACCAGTGCGTCTACAGCTATCGCCTGAGAGTCTCTTGACCTGGCGCAATACCTCTGTAGCTTTTTGTTGAGGCGGGATGCCATCATGTCCACCTGTGGCAGTTCCCACCAACCTACAATCTGCGCGAAGACTTCTTGATGAAGTCCCCCCTCTCCCGGGTGGAGGTCGTACCTGCTGAGGAAGTCTGCTTCCTAGTTGTCCACTCCCGGAATGAACACTGCTGACAGTGTTCGTACGTGATTCTCCGCCCATCGAAGAATTCTGGTGGCTTCCGCCATCGCCACCCTGCTCCTTGTGCCGCCTTGGCGGTATACATGAGCCACTGCGGTGATGTTGTCTGATTGAATCAGCACCGATTGGTTGCGAAGCAGGGTCTCCGCTTGACTTAGGGCGTTGTATATGGCCCTTAGTTCCAGGATATTGATGTGAAGGCAAGTCTCCTGACTTGACCACAGCCCTTGGAAACTTCTTCCCTGAGTGACTGCCCCCCACCCTCGGAGGCTTGCATCCGTGGTCACCAGGATCCAGTCCTGAATGCCGAACCTGCGGCCCTCGAGAAGGTGAGTACTCTGCAGCCACCACAGGAGAGACACCCTGGCCCCGGGGGATAGGGTGATTAACCGATGCATCTAAAGATGTGATCCGGACCACTTTGTCCAGTAAGTCCCATTAGAAGGTCCTCTCATGGAACCTGCCGAAAGGAATGGCCTCGTATGATGCCACCATCCTTCCCAGGACTCGAGTGCAGTGATGCACTGACACCTGTTTTGGTTTTAATAAATTCCTGACCAATGTCACGAGCTCCTGAGCTCTCTCTATCGAGAGATAAACCCTTTTCTGGTCTGTGTCTAGGATCATGCCTAGGAGAGGCAGATGAGCTGTAGGAACCAACTGCGACTTTGGAATATATAGAATCCATCCGTGTTGCCGTTACACTTCCAGAGAAAGTGATACGCTGTTCAGCCACTGCTCTCTTGATCTCGCTTTTATGAGGAGATCGTCCAAGTACGTGATAATAGTGACACCTTGCTTCCGCAGGAGCACCAACATTTCCGCCATTACCTTGGTGAATATTCTCGGGGCCGTGGAGAGACCAAACGGCAGCGTCTGAAATTGGTAATGACAATCCCGTACTCTGAGGTACGCCTGATGAGGTGGATAAATGGGGACATGAAGGTATGCCTCCTTTATGTCCCGAGTCACGATAAAATCTCCCCCTTTCAGGCTTGTAACGACCGCTCTTAGCGATTCCATCTTGAACTTGAACCTTTTCAGGTATATGTTCAGGGATTTTAAATTCAATATGGGTCTGACCGAACCGTCTGGTTTCGGGACTACCACATGGTCGAATAATAACCCCCTCCTTGTCGAAGGAGGGGAACCTTGACCACCACCCGTTGAAGATACAATTTGTGAATTGCAGTTAACCCTGTTTCCCTCTCGTGGGGGGAAGCCGGCAGGGCCGTCAGTGAGGAGGCATCTTCTCAAAGTCCAGCTTGTCTCCCTGAGACACAATATCTATTGCCCAGGGATCTAACAGGGAGTGAACCCACTTGTTGCAGAACTTACGAAAGCGTGCCCCCACCGGGCCTAGCTCCGTCTGGGGAGCCCTAGCGACATGCGGTGGATTTTCATAGAGGCCGGGGAGGACTTCTGTTCCTGGGAACTAGCTGTGTTGTGCAGCTTCTTTCCTCTGGCCCCGCCTCTGGCAAGAAAGGACGCACCTCGGACTTTCTTGTTTCTTTGTTCGAAAAGCTGCATTTGATAATGACGTGCTTTCCTAGGCTGTGCAGGAATATAAGGCAAAATATCAGAATTACCAGCTATAGCCGTGGAGACCAGGTCCGAGAACCCCTTCTCCACTCAGCCTTCCATATGCCACTTAAGTTGGCATCATCTGTCCATTGCATATTCTACAGGACACGTCAAGCAGAAATCGACATAGCTTTGACTCTAGGACCCAGTATACTTATGTCTCTTTGGGCATGTTTGATTATATATATCTCTTAAGACAGCATCTTTAATATATATACATATCTCTCTATATACATATATATATATATATATATACATACTAGGGTCTCAATTTCTGCTGATAAGGTACCTGTCCACGCCGCCCCAGCGCTATAAACCCATGCCGACACAATCGCCGGTCTGAGTAGTGTACCAGAATGTGCACGCTATCTGCAGGATCCCTGAGAATAGCTAGGTCTACCTTCTGGGCAAACGTGACACCCTAGGGGAAGATTCCCATCACATCCTGGCCCTAGTGGGGAAAGGATACTGCCTGAGAATTCTTTATGGGAAGCTGCAGTCTCTTGTCTGAAGATTCACGCTCTTTTTCCTCATGAGAGGAGGGAAATTTACCTCAGCATTCTTCCCCTTAAACATGTGTACCCTTGTGTCAGGGACAAATGAGTCATCAGTGATATGCAAATCATCTTTTATTGCAATAATCATATATTGAATACTTTTCTGCCATTTTGGCTGTAACTTTGCATTATCGTAGTTGGCACTGGAGTCAAACTCCGTGTCGATATCAGTGTTTATTATCTTGGATAGTGAGCATTGTGAGACTCTGAAGGTCTCTGCGACATAGGGACAGACATGGGTAGATTTCCTGTCTGTTCTCTAATCTTTTGTGCAATAAATTCACCTTAGCACTTACACATATCCAAACAGGTGTCGGCGTTGTCGACGGAGACACCCTCTCACACACATATTAGCTCCATCTCCTCCTTAGGGGAGCCTTTTCTCAGACATGTCGACACACACGTACTGACACACCACACACACAGGGGATGCTCTATTTGAAGACAGTTCCCCCACAAGGCCCTTTGGAGAGACAGAGAGAGAGTATGCCAGCCCACAGCCCAGCGCTATATGACCCAGGAATCACACAGTAACTTAGTGTTAACCCAGTAGCTGCTGTATATATTGTTTTTACGCCAAATTTATGTGCCCCCCCTCTCTTTTTCACCCTCTTTATCGTGCTTCTGCAGGGGAGAGCCGTCGGAGCTTCCTCTCAGCGGAGCTGTGGAGAGAAAATGGCGCTGGTGAGTGCTGAGGAAGAAGCCCCGCCCCCTCAGCGGCGGGCTTCTGTCCGGCGATTTTGTGTAAAAATAATGGCGGGGGCTCATGCATATTACAGTGCCCAGCTGTATATATGCTGCTTTTTGCCAAGAGGTACTCAATTGCTGCCCAGGGCGCCCCCCCCCCCTGCACCCTACAGTGACCGGAGTCTGTGGGTTAGTGTGGGAGCAATGGCGCACAGCTGCAATGCTGTGCGCTACCTCATATGAAGACAGGAGTCTTCTGCAGCAGATTTTAACGTCTTCTTGCTTCAACCCGCCGGCTTCTGTCTTCTGGCTCTGCGAGGGGGACGGCGGCGCGGCTCAGGGAACGGACGACCAAGGTTAAGTTCCTGTGTTCGATCCCCCTGGAGCTAATGGTGTACAGTAGCCTAAGAAGCGCAACCTAGCCGCAGTTAGTAGGTTTGCTTCTCTCCCCTCAGTCCCACGTAGCAGAGAGTCTGTTGCCAGCAGAAGCTCTCTGAAAATAAAAAACCTAACTAAAATACTTTCTTATTAGCAAGCTCAGGAGAGCTCACTAAAATGCACCCAGCTCCGTCCGGGCACAGATTCTAACTGAGGTCTGGAGGAGGGGCATAGAGGGAGGAGCCAGTGCACACCAGTAGTCCTAATTCTTTCTTAGAGTGCCCTGTCTCCTGCGGAGCCCGTCTATTCCCCATGGTCCTTATGGAGTCCCCAGCATCCACTAGGACGTTAGAGAAATTATGGTTATTGAGGTTAATAATACTATGGGATCAAAATGACCCCCAAATTCTATGATTTAAGCTGTTTTTTAGGGTTTTTTGAAAAAAACACCCGAATCCAAAACACACCCGAATCGGTGAGGTTTTGCCAAAACGCGTCCGAATCCAAAACCAAAACACAAAACCTGAAAAATGTCCGGTGCACATCACTTATATATATATATATCTATCTATCTCACAGAGCAAGAGAGAAAGGCAAGGGGGACAGAGTGGGAGGCATGGGGTAGAAAGAGAGGAATGGGGGAGAGAGCAGCATGGGCGCAGAGAGTGGCATGGGGTAGAGACAGAGGCATGGGGGAGAGAGAGAGGGAGCATGGGGAGTGAGACAGAGCAAGAGTTGCATGGAGACAGAGAGGGGCACAGAGGAGAGAGAGGAGGGCATGTGGAGATCGAGTAGTAGTGTAGAGCAGGGTGCAGGATGTAGGTAGTAGTGGAAAGTAAGGGGCAGGATGGGAGTAGTAGTGCAGAGCAGGGGGCAGAATGTAGGTAGTAGTGGGAAGTAAGGGGTAGGATGGGAGGAGTAGTGGGAAGCAGGGGGAAAGCTTGGTGTAGTAGTCATGAGGTAGGATGGGAGTAATAGTGCATAGAAGGGGGCAGGGTGGGAGTAGCAGTGTGGGAGAACGAGAGATGTTGGGGTGAGAGAGACATGGAGAGAGAGCAAGATGTGGGGGAGAGAGAGTGGGAGGGGTAGAGTGAGATGACAGAGAGACACAAGGACTGATAGGGATTGAAACCTGCAAGGCTGCATGATGCTCCAGAGTCACATGATTAGCAGCAAAGTCCAGTCCTCGCCTCCTCTGCCCTCTGAGATGAGTTCCTTGAGCAGACACACTGCTGTCACTCACTGACTGCGGGCCGCGCGGTACTTTACTCTCTGACAGCAGCCGCGGCTACCCACCGGAAATCCCGCTGCTTCAATTTGTCCCCGGGCTAGAGGGACATCAGAATAGTAGACATGCTGCAGTGCCCGCCCGAGTCAGCTCCTGGCTCTGAGTGGGAGCTGGGAGATGCGCGCTGAAGTTCCCCCAACAACGCTACCATGATTCGGGCATACACAGCTGCAGTGTCGGCTCCTCCATTCAACAAATAAAAAATCAGTCAGCTGCGCCGATATATCGGTGTGCAGGGGGGGTTTCCAGGTACTCTGAAACCCCCCCTGCGTGCGCGTATGAGAGGCGTAGCGTGGAGACATGACACCCGGAGCAGGGCCACGTCACGGTGTCCCCATCCACCACTACACATACATACATACATACATACATACATACATACATACATACATACACACACACACACACACACACACACACACACACACACACACACACACACACACACACACATTTAGGCACAGACATACATAAACCCACACATATACACAGATATATACACACAAATAAATACACAAATATATACACAGATATACATAAATACACACATATACACAGATATGTACACACACAAATATACACAGATATACATACATAAACACACACATACACAGATATACGCACGCGCACACACACACACACACACACACACACACACACACACACACACAGACATACGTAAACACACACATGTACAGATATATACACACACTACACACACATAAACACACAAATATACACACAGACCTACATAAACACACACATATACACAGATATATACACACACACACACACACACACACACACAAACACAAATATACACACACATATACTGTATACAAAGATATATACATGTATACACATAAACACAAATATGCACACAGACATACTGTATACACACATTTACAAACAAATACATTTAAATACACAAACACAGACATATACACGTAAACACACAGTATACACAGGCATAAACACATAACGACATACATATACATACAGTATACACACATTAATTCTTACCAAGTGGGCAGCAGCAGAGCAGCTCCTCGTTCTAGCCTGGAGGGGCGCAGCTTCTATGTGATTGACAGGCTGGGCATCCGTGGGTAGAAGGAAAGGACTGAGAAAATGGAAGGGGTGGGCCCCAGTGCCGTAACTAGGCATGTTAGTGCTGTGTGCAAGAAACTGCATTGGCGCCTCCCCCCCCCTATGCAAAATAGGGGCAGTGCGTGCCGCAGACGTGCAAAAAATATATAGGGGCGTGGCTTCATGGGGAAGGGGTGTGGCCACAAAATAATACCAATTCATACTACGTTGCACAGTAGTCTCCATTATTCAAATTACGCCGCACAGTAGAGCCACTACACCAGGTAGAGCTCCCTTTTACACATTATGGCAGCCAGTCCCCCTTTTTACACATTACGGCAGCCAGTCCCCCTTTTTACACATTACGGCAGACAGCGTCCCCATTTTTACACATTACAGCAGACAGCGTCCCCTTTTTACACATTACGGCAGACAGCGTCCCCCTTTTTACACATTACGGCAGACAGCGTCCCCTTTTTACACTGTACAGCAGACAGCGTCCCCTTTTTACACATTACGGCAGACAGCGTCCCCTTTTTACACATAACGGCAGACAGCATCCCCCTTTTTACACATTACGGCAGCTAGTCCTCCTTTTTGCACATTGCGGCAGACAGAATAGATAGATACTTACCATCTCTTCCCGCTGGCTCAGGCAGTCAGGCTCCTTGGTGCAGGCTTCATACAGCAGATCCCGGGCAGGGGAAAAGGAGGAGGGGAACTGGAGCCACAGCAGCGCAGTGTAATTGGTGGTCGCTGCAGTTCCTCTCCTTCCGCATTGTCTGACCGACGCCGCTGTGAATGTTGAGATGAGGGAAGCGCATCCCAGCATTCACAGCAGCGCCGGCCAGACAATGCGGAAGGAGAGGGACAGCTGCAGCAGCGCCGCTTCCAATTACATAGCGCTGCTGCGACTCCAGTCCCCCTCCCTCCTCCTCCTCCCCTGCCTCCGGAGCTTCTCCTCTCCTCTTCTCCAGTGCGGTGCACACAGCACAGGCAGCTTGTAATGAGTCAATTTGACTCATTACAAGCCGCTGGCCGTTGTACCCTCAGGGCAACTGCGCTGTGTGCCAGGCACACCTGGCACACAGGTAGTTATGGCTCTGGGGGTGGCCACCACACTGCCTGCATGTTCCAGATCACTGAATGCAAATACCTGACATCCAGGAAGCTTCTTCTGACAAGCCTGCAAACCTCCCCACTTCCCTAACAACACACCACACTGCACTGCAGTCAGTAACATGGAACATGCAGGCAGTGTGGTGGCCACCCTTTCCCTCTCTTCTAGTCATCTCCTCCTACCCCGAGATCCCGGCTCTCAGCTGTGTTACAGAGAGCCGGCGCCTTCTGTCCCCAATTGCGCCTGGAGCTCGAGCTCCACTTGCTCCACCCTCCCTACGCCCCTGCATATGTGTACTACGTTTGGTGTAAATTGTAGGGATGTGCACTTGAAATTTTTCGGGTTTTGTGTTTTGGTTTTGGGTTCGGTTCCGCGGCCGTGTTTTGGGTTCGACCGCGTTTTGGCAAAACCTCACCGAATTTTTTTTGTCGGATTCGGGTGTGTTTTGGATTCGGGTGTTTTTTTCAAAAAACCCTAAAAAACAGCTTAAATCATAGAATTTGGGGGTCATTTTGATCCCAAAGTATTATTAACCTCAAAAACCATAATTTCCACTCATTTTCAGTCTATTCTGAATACTTCACACCTCACAATATTATTTTTAGTCCTAAAATTTGCACCGAGGTCGCTGGATGACTAAGCTAAGCGACCCTAGTGGCCGACACAAACACCTGGCCCATCTAGGAGTGTCACTGCAGTGTCACGCAGGATGGCCCTTCCAAAAAACACTCCCCAAACAGCACATGACGCAAAGAAGAAAAAAAGAGGCGCAATGAGGTAGCTGTGTGAGTAAGCTAAGCGACCCTAGTGGCCGACACAAACACCTGGCCCATCTAGGAGTGGCACTGCAGTGTCACGCAGGATGGCCCTTCCAAAAAACACTCCCCAAACAGCACATGACGCAAAGAAGAAAAAAAGAGGCGCAATGAGGTAGCTGTGTGAGTAAGATAAGCGACCCTAGTGGCCGACACAAACACCTGGCCCATCTAGGAGTGGCACTGCAGTGTCACGCAGGATGGCCCTTCCAAAAAACACTCCCCAAACAGCACATGACGCAAAGAAGAAAAAAAGAGGCGCAATGAGGTAGCTGTGTGAGTAAGCTAAGCGACCCTAGTGGCCGACACAAACACCTGGCCCATCTAGGAGTGGCACTGCAGTGTCACGCAGGATGGCCCTTCCAAAAAACACTCCCCAAACAGCACATGACGCAAAGAAGAAAAAAAGAGGCGCAATGAGGTAGCTGTGTGAGTAAGCTAAGCGACCCTAGTGGCCGACACAAACACCTGGCCCATCTAGGAGTGGCACTGCAGTGTCACGCAGGATGGCCCTTCCAAAAAACACTCCCCAAACAGCACATGACGCAAAGAAGAAAAAAAGAGGCGCAATGAGGTAGCTGTGTGAGTAAGCTAAGCGACCCTAGTGGCCGACACAAACACCTGGCCCATCTAGGAGTGGCACTGCAGTGTCACGCAGGATGGCCCTTCCAAAAAACACTCCCCAAACAGCACATGACGCAAAGAAGAAAAAAAGAGGCGCAATGAGGTAGCTGTGTGAGTAAGCTAAGCGACCCTAGTGGCCGACACAAACACCTGGCCCATCTAGGAGTGGCACTGCAGTGTCACGCAGGATGGCCCTTCCAAAAAACACTCCCCAAACAGCACATTACGCAAATAAAAATGAAAGAAAAAAGAGGTGCAAGATGGAATTGTCCTTGGGCCCTCCCACCCACCCTTATGTTGTATAAACTAGGGATGAGCGGGTTCGGTTCCTCGGAATCCGAACCCGCCCGAACTTCATGTTTTTTTACACGGGTCCGAGCGACTCGGATCTTCCCGCCTTGCTCGGTTAACCCGAGCGCGCCCGAACGTCATCATCCCGCTGTCGGATTCTCGCGAGGCTCGGATTCTATCGCGAGACTCGGATTCTATATAAGGAGCCGCGCGTCGCCGCCATTTTCACACGTGCATTGAGATTCATAGGGAGAGGACGTGGCTGGCGTCCTCTCCGTTTATAGAGAAGAGAGTGAGACAGTAGAGAGAGACACAGTAGTAATTTTGGGGAGCATTAGGAGGAGTACTAGTTACTTGCTGAAGTGATAGATAGTGTGACTGTATATTATCTGACTTGTGGGGGAGACACTGACAGTGGGGAGCAGTTAGAGTCTGAGAGCAGGACTCAGGAGTACATATAACGTACAGTGCACACTTTTGCTGCCAGAGTGCCACACTGCCATTGTGACCACACTGACCACCAGTATAATATATATTGTGATTGTCTGCTTAGGAGTACTACTTGCAAGTTGCTGATAGTGTGACCAGTGACCTGACCACCAGTCACCACCAGTTTAATATATATATATAATTGTATATAATATATATATAATATTGTATACCACCTACCCGTGGTTTTTTTTTTTTCTTTCTTCTTTATACATACTACTATAGTAGCTTACTGTAGCAGTCTGCGGTGCTGCTGAGCTGACAGTGTCCAGCAGGTCCGTCATCAGTCATTACATAATAAATATATATACCTGTCCGGCTGCAGTACTAGTGATATTATATATATATATATATATATATTGATTTCATCTCATTATCATCCAGTCTATGTTAGCAGCAGACACAGTACAGTAGTCCACGGCTGTAGCTACCTCTGTGTCGGCAGTCGCTCGTCCATCCATAATTGTATACCACCTACCCGTGTTTTTTTTTTTTTTCTTTCTTCTTTATACATACTACTATAGTAGCTTACTGTAGCAGTCTGCGGTGCTGCTGAGCTGACAGTGTCCAGCAGGTCCGTCATCAGTCATTACATAATAAATATATATACCTGTCCGGCTGCAGTACTAGTGATATTATATATATATATATATATATTGATTTCATCTCATTATCATCCAGTCTATATTAGCAGCAGACACAGTACGGTAGTCCACGGCTGTAGCTACCTCTGTGTCGGCAGTCGCTCGTCCATCCATAATTGTATACCACCTACCCGTGGTTTTTTTCTTTTTCTTTCTTCTTTATACATACTACTATAGTAGCTTACTGTAGCAGTCTGCGGTGCTGCTGAGCTGACAGTGTCCAGCAGGTCCGTCATCAGTCATTACATAATAAATATATATACCTGTCCGGCTGCAGTACTAGTGATATTATATATATATATATATTGATTTCATCTCATTATCATCCAGTCTATATTAGCAGCAGACACAGTACGGTAGTCCACGGCTGTAGCTACCTCTGTGTCGGCAGTCGCTCGTCCATCCATAATTGTATACCACCTACCCGTGGTTTTTTTTTTTTCTTTCTTCTTTATACATACTACTATAGTAGCTTACTGTAGCAGCCTGCGGTGCTGCTGAGCTGACTGTGTCCAGCAGGTCCGTCATCAGTCATTACATAATAAATATATCTACCTGTCCGGCTGCAGTACTAGTGTGATATAATATATATTGATTTCATCTCATTATCATCCAGTCTATATTAGCAGCAGACACAGTACGGTAGTCCACGGCTGTAGCTACCTCTGTGTCGGCAGTCGCTCGTCCATCCATAATTGTATACCACCTACCCGTGTTTTTTTTTTTTCTTTCTTCTTTATACATACTACTATAGTAGCTTACTGTAGCAGTCTGCGGTGCTGCTGAGCTGACAGTGTCCAGCAGGTCCGTCATCAGTCATTACATAATAAATATATCTACCTGTCCGGCTGCAGTACTAGTGTGATATAATATATATTGATTTCATCTCATTATCATCCAGTTTATATTAGCAGCAGACACAGTACGGTAGTCCACGGCTGTAGCTACCTCTGTGTCGGCAGTCGCTCGTCCATCCATAAGTATACTAGTATCCATCCATCTCCATTGTTTACCTGAGGTGCCTTTTAGTTGTGCTGTTTGGGGAGTGTTTTTTGGAAGGGCCATCCTGTGTGACACTGCAGTGCCACTCCTAGATGGGCCCGGTGTTTGTGTCGGCCACTAGGGTCGCTTATCTTACTCACACAGCTACCTCATTGCGCCTCTTTTTTTCTTTGCGTCATGTGCTGTTTGGGGAGTGTTTTTTGGAAGGGCCATCCTGCGTGACACTGCAGTGCCACTCCTAGATGGGCCCGGTGTTTGTGTCGGCCACTAGGGTCGCTTATCTTACTCACACAGCTACCTCATTGCGCCTCTTTTTTTCTTTGCGTCATGTGCTGTTTGGGGAGTGTTTTTTGGAAGGGCCATCCTGCGTGACACTGCAGTGCCACTCCTAGATGGGCCCGGTGTTTGTGTCGGCCACTAGGGTCGCTTATCTTACTCACACAGCTACCTCATTGCGCCTCTTTTTTTCTTTGCGTCATGTGCTGTTTGGGGAGTGTTTTTTGGAAGGGCCATCCTGCGTGACACTGCAGTGCCACTCCTAGATGGGCCCGGTGTTTGTGTCGGCCACTAGGGTCGCTTATCTTACTCACACAGCTACCTCATTGCGCCTCTTTTTTTCTTTGCGTCATGTGCTGTTTGGGGAGTGTTTTTTGGAAGGGCCATCCTGCGTGACACTGCAGTGCCACTCCTAGATGGGCCAGGTGTTTGTGTCGGCCACTAGGGTCGCTTATCTTACTCACACAGCTACCTCATTGAGCCTCTTTTTTTCTTTGCGTCATGTGCTGTTTGGGGAGTGTTTTTTGGAAGGGCCATCCTGCGTGACACTGCAGTGCCACTCCTAGATGGGCCCGGTGTTTGTGTCGGCCACTAGGGTCGCTTATCTTACTCACACAGCTACCTCGGTGCAAATTTTAGGACTAAAAATAATATTGTGAGGTGTGAGGTATTCAGAATAGACTGAAAATGAGTGGAAATTATGGTTTTTGAGGTTAATAATACTTTGGGATCAAAATGACCCCCAAATTCTATGATTTAAGCTGTTTTTTAGGGTTTTTTGAAAAAAACACCCGAATCCAAAACACACCCGAATCCGACAAAAAAAATTCGGTGAGGTTTTGCCAAAACGCGGTCGAACCCAAAACACGGCCGCGGAACCGAACCCAAAACCAAAACACAAAACCCGAAAAATTTCAAGTGCACATCTCTAGTATAAACAGGACATGCACACTTTAACCAACCCATCATTTCAGTGACAGGGTCTGCCACACGACTGTGACTGAAATGACGGGTTGGTTTGGACCCCCACCGAAAAAGAAGCAATTAATCTCTCCTTGCACAAACTGGCTCTACAGAGGCAAGATGTCCACCTCATCATCATCCTCCGATATATCACCGTGTACATCCCGCTCCTCACAGATTATCAATTCGTCCCCACTGGAATCCACCATCTCAGCTCCCTGTGTACTTTGTGGAGGCAATTGCTGCTGGTCAATGTCTCCACGGAGGAATTGATTATAATTCATTTTAATGAACATCATCTTCTCCACATTTTCTGGAAGTAACCTCGTACGCAGATTGCTGACAAGGTGAGCGGCGGCACTAAACACTCTTTCGGAGTACACACTTGTGGGAGGGCAACTTAGGTAGAATAAAGCCAGTTTGTGCAAGGGCCTCCAAATTGCCTCTTTTTCCTGCCAGTATAAGTACGGACTGTCTGACGTGCCTACTTGGATGCGGTCACTCATATAATCCTCCACCATTCTTTCAATGGTGAGAGAATCATATGCAGTGACAGTAGACGACATGTCCGTAATCGTTGTCAGGTCCTTCAGACCGGACCAGATGTCAGCATCAGCAGTCGCTCCAGACTGCCCTGCATCACCGCCAGCGGGTGGGCTCGGAATTCTGAGCCTTTTCCTCGCACCCCCAGTTGCGGGAGAATGTGAAGGAGGAGATGTTGACAGGTCGCGTTCCGCTTGACTTGACAATTTTGTCACCAGCAGGTCTTTGAACCCCAGCAGACTTGTGTCTGCCGGAAAGAGAGATCCAAGGTAGGTTTTAAATCTAGGATCGAGCACGGTGGCCAAAATGTAGTGCTCTGATTTCAACAGATTGACCACCCGTGAATCCTTGTTAAGCGAATTAAGGGCTCCATCCACAAGTCCCACATGCCTAGCGGAATCGCTTCCTTTTAGCTCCTCCTTCAATGCCTCCAGCTTCTTCTGCAAAAGCCTGATGAGGGGAATGACCTGACTCAGGCTGGCAGTGTCTGAACTGACTTCACGTGTGGCAAGTTCAAAAGGATGCAGAACCTTGCACAACGTTGAAATCATTCTCCACTGCGCTTGAGACAGGTACATTCCACCTCCTATATCGTGCTCAATTGTATAGGCTTGAATGGCCTTTTGCTGCTCCTCCAACCTCTTAAGCATATAGAGGGTTGAATTCCACCTCGTTACCACTTCTTGCTTCAGATGATGGCAGGGCAGGTTCAGGCGTTTTTGGTGGTGCTCCAGTCTTCTGTACGTGGTGCCTGTACGCCGAAAGTGTCCCGCAATTCTTCTGGCCACCGACAGTATCTCTTGCACGCCCCTGTCGTTTTTTAAAAAATTCTGCACCACCAAATTCAAGGTATGTGCAAAACATGGGACGTGCTGGAATTTGCCCATATTTAATGCACACACAATATTGCTGGCGTTGTCCGATGCCACAAATCCACAGGAGAGTCCAATTGGGGTAAGCCATTCCGCGATGATCTTCCTCAGTTGCCGTAAGAGGTTTTCAGCTGTGTGCGTATTCTGGAAACCGGTGATACAAAGCGTAGCCTGCCTAGGAAAGAGTTGGCGTTTGCGAGATGCTGCTACTGGTGCCGCCGCTGCTGTTCTTGCGGCGGGAGTCCATACATCTACCCAGTGGGCTGTCAGTCATATAGTCCTGACCCTGCCCTGCTCCACTTGTCCACATGTCCGTGGTTAAGTGGACATTGGGTACAACTGCATTTTTTAGGACACTGGTGAGTCTTTTTCTGACGTCCGTGTACATTCTCGGTATCGCCTGCCTAGAGAAGTGGAACCTAGATGGTATTTGGTAACGGGGGCACACTGCCTCAATAAATTGTCTAGTTCCCTGTGAACTAACGGTGGATACCGGACGCACGTCTAACACCAACATAGTTGTCAAGGCCTCAGTTATCCGCTTTGCAACAGGATGACTGCTGTGATATTTCATCTTCCTCGCAAAGGACTGTTGGACAGTCAATTGCTTGGTGGAAGTAGTAAAAGTGGGCTTACGACTTCCCCTCTGGGATGACCATCGACTCCCAGCAGCAACAACAGCAGCGCCAGCAGCAGTAGGCGTTACACGCAAGGATGCATCGGAGGAATCCCAGGCAGGAGAGGACTCGTCAGAATTGCCAGTGACATGGCATGCAGGACTATTGGCATTCCTGGGGAAGGAGGAAATTGACACTGAGGGAGTTGGTGGGGTGGTTTGCGTGAGCTTGGTCACAAGAGGAAGGGATTTACTGGTCAGTGGACTGCTTCCGCTGTCGCCCAAAGTTTTTGAACTTGTCACTGACTTATTATGAATGCGCTGCAGGTGACGTATAAGGGAGGATGTTCCGAGGTGGTTAACGTCCTTACCCCTACTTATTACAGCTTGACAAAGGCAACACACGGCTTGACAAATGTTGTCCGCATTTCTGGTGAAATACTTCCACACCGAAGAGCTGATTTTTTTGGTATTTTCACCAGGCATGTCAACGGCCCTATTCCTCCCACGGACAACAGGTGTCTCCCCGGGTGCCTGACTTAAACAAACCACCTCACCATCAGAATCCTCCTTGTCAATTTCCTCCCCAGCGCCAGCAACACCCATATCCTCCTCATCCTGGTGTACTTCAACACTGACATCTTCAATCTGACTATCAGGAACTGGACTGCGGGTGCTCCTTCCAGCACTTGCAGGGGGCGTGCAAATGGTGGAAGGCGCATGCTCTTCACGTCCAGTGTTGGGAAGGTCAGGCATCGCAACCGACACAATTGGACTCTCCTTGTGGATTTGGGATTTCGAAGAACGCACAGTTCTTTGCGGTGCTTTTGCCAGCTTGAGTCTTTTCAGTTTTCTAGCGAGAGGCTGAGTGCTTCCATCCTCATGTGAAGCTGAACCACTAGCCATGAACAAAGGCCAGGGCCTCAGCCGTTCCTTGCCACTCCGTGTGGTAAATGGCATATTGGCAAGTTTACGCTTCTCCTCCGACAATTTTATTTTAGATTTTGGAGTCCTTTTTTTACTGATATTTGGTGTTTTGGATTTTACATGCTCTGTACTATGACATTGGGCATCGGCCTTGGCAGACGACGTTGCTGGCATTTCATCGTCTCGGCCATGACTAGTGGCAGCAGCTTCAGCACGAGGTGGAAGTGGATCTTGATCTTTCCCTAATTTTGGAACCTCAACATTTTTGTTCTCCATATTTTAATAGGCACAACTAAAAGGCACCTCAGGTAAACAATGTAGATGGATGGATACTAGTATACTTATGGATGGACGAGCGACTGCCGACACAGAGGTAGCTACAGCCGTGGACTACCGTACTGTGTCTGCTGCTAATATAGACTGGATGATAAGGAGATGAAATCAATATATATATATATATATATATATATATATATATATAATATCACTAGTACTGCAGCCGGACAGGTATATATATTTATTATGTAATGACTGATGACGGACCTGCTGGACACTGTCAGCTCAGCAGCACCGCAGACTGCTACAGTAAGCTACTATAGTAGTATGTATAAAGAAGAAAGAAAAAAAAAAAACCACGGGTAGGTGGTATACAATTATGGATGGCCGAGCGACTGCCGACACAGAGGTAGCTACAGCCGTGGACTACCGTACTGTGTCTGCTGCTAATATAGACTGGATGATAAGGAGATGAAATCAATATATATATATAATATCACTAGTACTGCAGCCGGACAGGTATATATATTTATTATGTAATGACTGATGACGGACCTGCTGGACACTGTCAGCTCAGCAGCACCGCAGACTGCTACAGTAAGCTACTATAGTAGTATGTATAAAGAAGAAAGAAAAAGAAAAAAACCACGGGTAGGTGGTATACAATTATGGATGGACGAGCGACTGCCGACACAGAGGTAGCTACAGCCGTGGACTACCGTACTGTGTCTGCTGCTAATATAGACTGGATGATAATGAGATGAAATCAATATATATATATATATATATATATAATATCACTAGTACTGCAGCCGGACAGGTATATATATTTATTATGTAATGACTGATGACGGACCTGCTGGACACTGTCAGCTCAGCAGCACCGCAGACTGCTACAGTAAGCTACTATAGTAGTATGTATAAAGAAGAAAGAAAAAAAAAACCACGGGTAGGTGGTATACAATTATGGATGGACGAGCGACTGCCGACACAGAGGTAGCTACAGCCGTGGACTACCGTACTGTGTCTGCTGCTAATATAGACTGGATGATAAGGAGATGAAATCAATATATATATATATATATATATATAATATCACTAGTACTGCAGCCGGACAGGTATATATATTTATTATGTAATGACTGATGACGGACCTGCTGGACACTGTCAGCTCAGCAGCACCGCAGACTGCTACAGTAAGCTACTATAGTAGTATGTATAAAGAAGAAAGAAAAAAAAAAAACCACGGGTAGGTGGTATACAATTATGGACGGACGAGCGACTGCCGACACAGAGGTAGCTACAGCCGTGGACTACCGTACTGTGTCTGCTGCTAATATAGACTGGATGATAATGAGATGAAATCAATATATATATATATAATATCACTAGTACTGCAGCCGGACAGGTATATATATTTATTATGTAATGACTGATGACGGACCTGCTGGACACAGTCAGCTCAGCAGCACCGCAGACTGCTACAGTAAGCTACTATAGTAGTATGTATAAAGAAGAAAGAAAAAAAAAAAAACCACGGGTAGGTGGTATACAATATTATATATATATTATATACAATTATATATATATATATATATATATATATATATATATATTAAACTGGTGGTGACTGGTGGTCAGGTCACTGGTCACACTATCAGCAACTTGCAAGTAGTACTCCTAAGCAGACAATCACAATATATATACTGGTGGTCAGTGTGGTCACAATGGCAGTGTGGCACTCTGGCAGCAAAAGTGTGCACTGTACGTTATATGTACTCCTGAGTCCTGCTCTCAGACTCTAACTGCTCCCCACTGTCAGTGTCTCCCCCACAAGTCAGATAATATACAGTCACACTATCTATCACTTCAGCAAGTAACTAGTACTCCTCCTAATGCTCCCCAAAATTACTACTGTGTCTCTCTCTACTGTCTCACTCTCTTCTCTATAAACGGAGAGGACGCCAGCCACGTCCTCTCCCTATGAATCTCAATGCACGTGTGAAAATGGCGGCGACGCGCGGCTCCTTATATAGAATCCGAGTCTCGCGATAGAATCCGAGCCTCGCGAGAATCCGACAGCGGGATGATGACGTTCGGGCGCGCTCGGGTTAACCGAGCAAGGCGGGAAGATCCGAGTCGCTCGGCCCCGTGTAAAAAAACATGAAGTTCGGGGGGGTTCGGATTCCGAGGAACCGAACCCGCTCATCCCTAGTAAATTGGTCCAGTCATTATGGAGTTATGCTGTCTCCTGTTATACTCTGTACTGTTGTCCCACCCTTAGGGGTGCTAGGGGTGTCTTACCCCCACAGTGCTTGTTCCCAGATTGTAAGTCATATGTGTATCAAGTTTGGTGTAAATAGCTCCAGGCATTCCGGAGTTATGCTGTCTACTGAAATACTCTGTGCTGCTGCCTCACCCCTAGGGGTGCTGGGGAGTCTTCCCCCCACAGTGTTTGTTCCCAGATTGTAAGTCATATGTGTACCAAGTTTGGTGTAAATTGGTCCAGGCATTCCAGAGTTATGCTGTCTCCTGATATACTCTGTGCTGCTGTTCCACCCCTATGGGTGCTAGGGGTGTCTTTCCCCCGCAGTGTTTGTTCCCATATTGTAAATCATATGTGTACTAATTTTTGTGTACATTGCTCCAGCCATTCGGGAGTTATGCTGTCTCCTGATATACTCTGTGCTGCTGCCACTCCCCCCCAGGTGTGCGTTACCACCGCAGTTTTTGTTCCCATATTGTAAGTCATATGTGTACCAAGTTTGTTGTAAATTGCTGTAGGCATTCCGGAGTTATGCTGGAACATACATATACAGCACATACATACATACATACATACATTTTTGGTGATTTCCATGTATGGACAGTGACAGTTGTAAAACCAGTTCTTAGCAAGCACCTGGGACCTAAGGAGAAGCTACCTGCCAAGTTTCAAGATTGTAGGCCTTGTGGTTTAAGAGATTTCGTGATGACTTAATCATTGAGTCAATCTCCTTTTTTGCCTTTTATTCTGTATATATAGACTAGCTGAATACCCGTGATTTGCTACGGGATGAGGATGGTAAATTTGAATTATAGTGGTTCATTAATTTACGTTGGTTTGAGATCTAGTATACAGGCATATCTTGCTTCCCTGACCCACTTTGTGTTTTGGTCCCCCAAGGGACCTTGCTCTTCCCACTATTCAACTCTCAGTCTGTGGCTTCCTGCTGCCTCCATTTCCCTCCTCACATCATGTCAGTGCCCCTGTGAAATTATCTATTTATTTACAGTTTCTTATATAGCGCAGCACATAATGCACCTCCTGATATACTCTGTGCTGCTGGAAAACCCTGCTACTTCCAATATATAACTTGTGTGTGAGTTCGTGCTACCTCCATTCCCTTCCTCACATCATGTCACTGCCCCTGTCACATACAGCCCTGTTGTCACTGACATATCATGCATGTCCTGATATACTCTGTGCTGCTGGAAAACCCTGCTACTTCCAATATATAACTTGTGTGTGAGTTCGTGCTACCTCCATTCCCTTCCTCACATCATGTCACTGTCCCTGTCACATGCAGCCCTGTTGTCACTGACATATCATGCACGTCCTGATATAGTCTTTGCTGATGGCCCACCCCTAGGGGTGCAAGGGGTATGTTACCCCCACAGTGTTTGTTCCCAGATTGTAAGTCATCTGCGTTCCAAGTTTGGTGCATATTGCTCCATGTATTCCAGATATGTGTATATCATAACGGGTGTAGTATGGTGTGCCGGCGGTCGGGCTTCCGGCAACCAGCATACCGGCGCCGGGAGCCCGACCGCCGGCATACCGACAGTGTGGTGAGCGCAAATAAGCCCCTTGCGGGCTCGCTGCGCTCGCCATGCTGCGGGCACGGTGGCTTATTCTCCCTCCAGGGGGGTCGTGGACCCCCACGAGGGAGAATAAGTGTCGGTATTCCGGCTGTCGGGATTCCGGCGCCGGTATACTGAGCGCCGGGATCCCGACAGCCGGCATACTGAAGACCACCCATCATAACAGCATGTTTTCAGACAGGCTGAAAAAATTAGATTTATGGTAAGAACTAGAGATGAACGGGTTCGGTTCTCCGAGAACCGAACCCCTCTGAACTCCACGTGGTTTACACGGGTCTGAGCCAGGCTCGGTTGTTCCCGCCTGACTCGGAAAACCCGAACGAGGCAAAACATCATCATCCCGCTGTCGGATTCTCGCGAGATTCGGATTCCATATAAAGAGCCGCGCGTCGCCGCCATTTTCACTCGTGCATTGTAGAGGGTACAGAGAGGACGTGGCTACGTGGCAAATCTCAATATCAGTGCTCAGTATCAGTGCTTATTGCTGCTCAGTAATACAAGTAGTGTGTCTCTCTTGTGCTGCATCTTGCTGCTGTAGGGTGCTGTGATAGTAGTGTCCTGTGACTGTGTATCGTTTATCATTGTTCCAGTCACAGTGGTATCTGGGGGGTGACAATTCCAGAGTGCATTCGTGCTGCTCAGTAATAGTTACTAGTACAGTGTCTCTCTTGTGCTGCATCTTGCTGCTGTAGGGTGCTGTGTTAGTAGTGTCCTGTGACTGTGTATCGTTCATCATCATTCCAGTCACAGTGGTATCTGGGGGGTGACAATTCCAGAGTGCATTCGTGCTGCTCAGTAATAGTTACTAGTACAGTGTCTCTCTTGTGCTGCATCTTGCTGCTGTAGGGTGCTGTGTTAGTAGTGTCCTGTGACTGTGTATCGTTCATCATCATTCCAGTCACAGTGGTATCTGGGGGGTGACAATTCCAGAGTGCTTTTGTGCTGCTCAGTAATACTAGTACAGTGTCTTGTGCTGCATCTTGCTGCTGTAGGGTGCTGCGTTAGTAGTGTCCTGTGACTGTGTATCGTTTATCATCGTTCCAGTCACAGTGGTATCTGGGGGGTGACAATTCCAGAGTGCATTCGTGCTGCTCAGTAATAGTTACTAGTACAGTGTCTCTCTTGTGCTGCATCTTGCTGCTGTAGGGTGCTGTGTTAGTAGTGTCCTGTGACTGTGTATCGTTCATCATCATTCCAGTCACAGTGGTATCTGGGGGGTGACAATTCCAGAGTGCTTTTGTGCTGCTCAGTAATACTAGTACAGTGTCTTGTGCTGCATCTTGCTGCTGTAGGGTGCTGCGTTAGTAGTGTCCTGTGACTGTGTATCGTTCATCATCATTCCAGTCACAGTGGTATCTGGGGGGTGACAATTCCAGAGTGCTTTTGTGCTGCTCAGTAATACTAGTACAGTGTCTTGTGCTGCATCGTGCTGCTCAGTGTCAGTTCTCCGTAGTATCATCAGTGCTCAGTGTTCATTATCATCAGTGCTCAGTATCATCAGTGCTCAGTATCATCAGTGTTCATTATCATCAGTGCTCAGTATCATCAGTGCTCAGTATCATCAGTGCTCAGTGTCTTGTCTTGTCCTGTCACTGTGCATAGGTCATCATCATTCCAGTCACAGTGGTATCTGGTATCTATCTAGTGGTATCTAATTCCAGTCATTACTGCCGTCTAATTCCAGATATATTACTGTCATATAATTCCACACATTAAAAAATGGAGAACAAAAATTTTGAGGGTAAAATAGGGAAAGATCAATATCCACTTCCACCTAGTGCTGAAGCTGCTGCCACTAGTAATGGCAGAGACAATGAAATGCCATCAACGTCGTCTGCCAAGGCCGATGCCCAATGTCATAGTAGAGAGCATGTAAAATCCAATAAGCAAAAGTTCAGTAAAATGATCCAAAAATCTAAATTAAAATCGTCTGAGGAGAAGCGTAAACTTGCCAATATGCCATTTACGACACGGAGTGGCAAGGAACGGCTAAGGCCCTCTCCTATGTTCCTCATGACTAGCGGTTCAGCTTCACATGACGATGGAAGCACTCATCCTCCCGCTAGAAAAATGAAAAGAGTTAATCTGGCAAAAGCACAGCAAAGAACTGTGCGTTCTTCTAAATCACAAATCCCCAAGGAGAGTCCAATTGTGTCGGTTACAATGCCTGACCTTCCCAACACTGGACGGGAAGAGGTGGCTCCTTCCACCATTTGCACTCCCCCTGCAAGTGCTGGAAGGAGCACCCACAGTCCAGTTCCTGATATTCAAATTGAAGATGACACTGTTGAAGTACACCAGGATGAGGATATGGGTGTTGCTGGAGCTAAGGAGGAAATTGACGAGGATTATGATGGTGAGGTAGTTTGATTAAGTCAGGCACCCGGGGAGACACCTGTTGTCCGTGGGATGAATAAGGCCATTGACATGCCTGGTCAAAATACAACAAAAATCACCTCTTCAGTGTGGAATTATTTCAACAGAAATGCGGACAACAGGTGTCAAACCATGTGTTGCCTTTGTCAAGCTGTAATAAGTAGGGGTAAGGACATTAACCACCTAGGAACATCCTCCATTATACGTCACCTGGAGCGCATTCATCAGAAGTCATTGACAAGTTCAAAAACTTTGGGTGACAGCGGAAGCAGTCCACTGACAACTAAATTCCTTCTTCCTCTTGTACCCAAGCTCCTGCAAACCACACCACCAACTCCTTCAATGTCAGTTTCCTCCTTAGACAGGAACGCCAATAGTCCTGCAGGCCATGTCACTGGCAAGTCTGACGAGTCCTCTCCTAACTGGGATTCCTCCGATGGATCCTTGAGTGTAACGCCTAGTGATGCTGGTGCTGCTGTTGTTGCTGCTGGGAGTCGATCGTCATCCCAGAAGGGAAGTCGGAAGACCACTTGTACTACTTCCAGTAAGCAATTGACTGTCCAACAGTCCTTTGCGAGGAAGATGAAATATCACAGCAGGCATCCTGTTGCAAAGCGGATAACTCAGGCCTTGACAACTATGTTGGTGTTAGACGTGCGTCCGGTATTCGCCGTTAGTTCACAGGGACTTAGAGAATTGCTTGAGGTAGTGTGTCCCCGGTACCAAATCCCATCTAGGTTCCACTTCTCTAGGCAGGCGATACAGAGAATGTACACAGACGTCAGAAAAAAAGTCACCAGTGTCCTAAAAAATGCACTGTCCACTTAACCACGGACATGTGGACAAGTGGAGCAGGGCTGGACTAAGGACTATATGACTGTGACAGCCCACTGTGTAGATGTATTGCCTCCCGCAGCAACAACAGCGGTGGTACCAGTAGCAGCATCTAGCAAACGCCAACTCGTTCCTAGGTAGGCTTTGTATCACCACTTTCCATAAGAGGCACACAGCTGACAACCTCTTACAGAAACTGAGTAACATCATCACAGATTGGCTTACCCCAATTGGACTCTCCTGGGGATTTGTGATATCGGACAACGCCACCAATATTGTGCGTGCATTACATGTGGGCAAATTCCAGCACATCCCTTGTTTTGCGCATACAATTAATTTGGTGGTGCAGAATTTTTAAAAAAACGACAGGGGCGTGCAGGAGATGCTGTCGGTGGCCCGAAAAATTGCGGGTCACTTTCGGCATTCAGCCACCGCGTGCTGAAG